>NC_069701.1:38542497-38845527 GCF_023699985.2 Odocoileus virginianus
CCATATACGTATTTTCTGATCCCATCCTTTTACTCAATTGCATATTAAAAAGGTAAAGACAAGCAGTATTATACTAGAACATTGCTGCAGTTTGTACCAGACTTTAGCTGCATTCTTTCACATTTTGCTTGTTACCTATCAAGAGAGAACTCCCATTTCCTCCAACACTGTCCATTCATGATGCCCTCCTTCATCCAATGAGAATAATTCAGGGTATTTTTTAAAGGTTATCTGAAGCGCAACAGCTTTCCAAAATAATAAAAGAAAACCAAATATAAATGAGGAAAGGCATTACATTTTAAAGAAGTTTCTAGCCATCACAGACACATTTGTTGTTGCAAACACCACTCACCTTTGATCACACAGTGCTTTCACTGCCAAAGCACTCCCACATCTATCACCTCACTCTAGCCTCACTACCGTCCTGGGAGGGAGGCACAGCAGGGCCACTATGCCTCTATTTTACAAGCAGGGAGATGAAGCACAGAGAGGTTAAAACACTTGTCCAAGATCACGTGACGAGTAAATGGTAGCCAAGTATCTACAAGTTTTGCCCTGTGCTTAAAGAGCAACTAAAAGTCAGGACACCACTGGCTGAAGCCAGAAATATCTGATGCACTATTTGCAATCTCTACTATCTGCAAACTTTCTTACCCTTTTCTGGTCAACTCTTCCTCTTCTCCATTTCTTTTCTGTTTCCTAGGTTTAGTAGAGGACCCTTTAGTACGTCTTTACAACCCTTTTAATGGCACTCAGAGAAAAAAATTATCTTAATTTATAAACCTGAAAAGTGGATGTAAACATGTGGTCTAAGATGACACTATCAACAAAAAGCTTGTAGAACAGTGCTGTACAAGAGAACTTCCTGTGATGATGTAAATGTTCTGTATCTGCACTGATACAGTCACCACTAGCCTGGATGACTTCTGAGTGCTTGAAATGTGTGCAGCACAACTGAGAAACTGAACTTTAAAATTTATTTAATTTCAATTTAATAGCCACACGGGGCTAGTGGCTACCATATCAGCACAGTTCCAGAGAATCTGCAACCTCTTGTAGTACTAATGACAACGTACGTACTTTTATTAATGATATAAATAATTCAGTATATCACTCTAATCGGAATCTCCTCAGAAGCAGAACCGTAATTCCCAGTCAACCTAACATTTTTAGAAATGTCGTTTTTTTCTCTTTAGGATTAAATAATAGTATGTGGAGCAGAATACACAGCACGGTTTTTGGCTCTGCTTGTATAGTTCATCACATACTGAACAAATTTGAGTACTCAAAAGATAACCCCCCAAAATCAGATTCACCACCCAGATTTATAATACAGAGATTCTTAAAGATGTCTTTTCTTCCCCCACCACGGCCCATTGCCCAGGGCAGTAAGGAATTTAAGCCCTGTGCATTTAAACTCTCAAATATATAAGGCTTCCTCATCATAACAAAAGAAGCAAGCCACAGACCTTTATCCTCTTCTCCCAGTTGCAGATTAAACTTCCAACAGCACCCAAATGAATGACGCTTGCAGGAAAAAATGACCTACCGTTTGTGATTCTACATTGAGAAACATCTTGGCAAATCTGAAAAGGAGAAGTGTTTGCTTCTCCAAGAGTTAAGTTGTGTTTAAGCATGGTAAACATACAATCGTTCTACTATTTCCAGCTAAAGTAGAATGGAAGACACCACCCAGCCAGCCCCATGGTCCTGTGTTCTTGCCTCTGTCTAGACCTAGACCCCACTCGGTTTTGCCACCCAGGCCCCAGAGCAGTTCACCTTGAAACTCTGTGTTGTCAAGGCCCCTGATGGCCTCCACTGCATCCTCAGCCCGCTCCATGTGTACAAAGGCATAATCTTTCACGATGTCACATTCGATGACGGGACCGTACTCCTCAAACTTGGCCCGGAGCTCTTGGTTGGTACAAGTAGGACTGATGTTGCCTACATGCAACTTGGTTGAAGCTTTGCTCTTATTCTTGCTGGCTTCCACGTTGATGTTCACCCCGTGCAGCTTGTAGTGGTGCAGGTTGCGGATGGCATCCTCGGCCGCCGTCTTGTCCTCTATGTGCACAAAGCCGTAGTTCTTAATGATGTCACATTCCAGCACCTTCCCATACTGCTCGAAGAGTGAGCGGATCTCCTGCTCTGTGGCCTCCCGAGGCAGGTTTCCGATGAACAGCTTCACCATCCTGACAAGAGCCTGAAAGAGAAGAAAGGAGATTTTTCAGAAGTTAGAGGCAAAAGTTTCAATGCACTGCATTTTGGCTTAATCCTCCCAAGTTCTTGGCACCTTCAAGATGCTCACATAGACGTTCCCTCTTTTTTCAGTAGCGGGAGAAAGGTTAGCTCTTAAGGAGTGGTGTGAGCTGTGTGTAACACGCGAACGGGTCGGTTGTCAGCATGCATTGCATAGTCCCTCGTGAAATAAGGCGCATTTTAAGTAACAGGGTTAGCTTGAAATACTCCTGTTTGGGGCAGGTAAGAGAAGAATCCAAATGCGGGGGAAGAGGCATACATCTAACTGTCCCTGGTAACAAGGTTTTGGAGGGAAATCTGTGTACCTCTCTTCCGGCAGGCATCACCGTTCAAAATACTTTTAAGAATAAAAAGGCCCCCTTTGTCCCAACTAGGAACCCCCACCCCCGCGCCGGCGATCCAACTCCCGTGCCTTCTCCCCAACAAAGACTCGACTCGACCCCTGCCCCGCCCCCTCCGGAGACCCGGCCCCGCCTCCTCCCGTTGTCTTCGCCGGGCCTCCCGCACCAAGAGAGAAAACCCAAACCCTGGGCCCTTCCCGTCCGCCAAAGGCCGGGCCGGCCCGGCTCTCAGGCTCCCCACACACCCACAAGAACCTTGCGCACCTCCGGGTGGCAGCAGCGCTGGCGGCGGCTCCCGCGTCAGAGAGAACCCTACAAAATGGCGACGGCCGCTCAAACCTCGGCGCGACCGGGCCTTTCTCGCGCGCCACCTGACGCACGCGCGAGTGCGCACTGCCCACCCCCTCCTCACCCTCGCGGGAGCCAGGCGACCAATCCCGCGGCCGCGTACAAATGGCTGCCCCGGGCTCGGCTCCCAGTCGCCCCGATAGGGGGCGGGGCCCACTGTCGTCGGCGCGGCGGAGCGGAGGTCAGCCCGCCCCCTGGCCCGGCTAGCCAATCAACACCTTGGACGGTGGTGTGGGTGGGGGTCGGCGCTCACGCGTCAGAAGGCTCTGGGCGCAACCACTGCCATGGTGAAATCAGAAGCCCGGAGTCACAATGGATCACAATGGATCTATTCACAATGGATCGTGCTATTGGACCGTGTCGGGGGGCGGAGGTGGGGAAGCACGGCCGCTGCAGATGACAAAGGGTTATCTCATTGAGTCCCCTAAAAGAGGGTTTTCTTAGCGATCGGCCAACCTCTATGGTAGCTTGGGACAACATTTTAGGAATACAGGGGCATCACATTTCAGGTCAAAACCTGACCTTTTTTTTTTTTTTTTGGTATAGCTTTAAAACATAATTCAAAAATTTTTAATTGAAAACGTACTTCACTGGTGAGGAAACAGAACCGAAGATGGCAGAGCTGAGATAGCTCGTAGAGGCATTCTATCCAGGCTACACTCAAATCAGTTGGGTTTTGTTTGTCACACATACACAAAACACGAAGGTTTTCTCTCCCTGGCAGGAGAATTAAGCTCTAATTACGTATCCTTAACAGTTCCTGATTCGTGGTGAGCACACCGACGAATGCTTGGTATAGAGGACCAGAGAGGTTTCTTGTTTTGGGGACAGGCCAGGGTCTCCACCTCCAGACCAAGCTGCTGGAGGACAAGGCAACTGACCAGGGCATTTTCCAGCTTTCAGAATTCAACTGTGGTCCAAGGGCACCTCCTGCTGGCAAAAAATGAAGTTACTAAGGGGGATTACTCACTGTCACCTTTGGACAAAGAATAGACGTTTCTGGAGATTGATGGACTTAGCTTATCTCCAAGTAGAGCATGCCAGGATGTTTGTCCATCATCATTCCTCCTTGGTATCTTTTCTGATACTATCAGGCACAAACTCTGCACGGTGTCCTCTCTCTCAAGCTACTCGGTTACATTTCTTTGACTGAATTCTTTGTTTTCCACCAATGTCAGCAGAGGCACTGTCCTTCCAATTCTGATAATACTCATGCTTACCTCCCACTATTTCTACTTAACCCTCCCCTTCCCTTTTTCTCTTGGTCATTTCCAGGTTCTCTCTATAGTCAGACTTTTGAGACACCAGCGAGGGACCCCTTTGCCCATTTCTGAAATAGTTTTTACTCATCCTTGCTATTAATGTTTTCTAACTTGGGTTTCTTCCCAGTGTTTCAGGATGGATTTTTGCAAACTGTGAACCTGCTGTTGCCCACCTTCATGCCTGTGTTTTGGGTTCTGTCTTCCTCTCCAATTCCCCAAGTTTTCTGAGGTTACCAAAACTAATATCCTTTTAACAGCTTGCACCCCTCTAAAATTTTTTGTTTGTTCACCATCCTTTTCTCCTGTGTTTTTATACTGTTTCTCCTCATAGCTCTGACCATATCATTCCATCTTCTCCCCCATCTACTTCCCTATTCTTATCTATTCCCTTTTACCTCCCCTTCCCTTTCCCTCATTTTCTGAAAGTGAAAGTCGCTCCGTTGTGTCCGACTCTTTGCAGTCCCATGGATTATACAGTCCATGGAATTCTCCAGGCCAGAATACTGAAGTGGGTAGCCGTTCCCTTCTTCAGGGGATCTTCCCAACCCAGGGATCGAATCCAGGTCTTCCACATTGCAGGCAGATTCTTTACAGCTGAGCCACAAGGGAAACCCTCATAGGCAACCGTTAAATGAATTTAGAATGTATTATTTTGTGTTCTTGCAAGATATATTTTCTTAAAAAATGAAGTATATTTACCATGTCATGTTAGTTTCTGGTGTACAAAGTGATTCAGTTATATATATATATATTTTTTTTTCATATTCTTTTCCATCATAGGTTACAAGCTATTTATTTCTCAGTTTTGGCATGAAGGATCTTTTTAGTTGGGGCATGGAAACGTTTAGTTGCAGCATGTTGAATCTAGTTCCCTGACCAGGAATGGAACCCAGGCCCTCTCATTGGAAGCTCAGAATCTTAATCACTGGACCATCCAGGAAAGTCCCTGCTGCTGCTGCTGCTAAGTCACTTCAGTCATGTCCGACTCTGTGTGACCCCATAGACGGCAGCCCACCAGGCTCCCCCGTCCCTGGGATTCTCCAGACAAGAACACTGGAGTGGGTTGCCATTTCCTTCTCCAATGCATGAAAGTGAAAAGTGAAAGTGAAGTTGCTCAGTCGTGTCTGACTCCAAGCGACCTCATGGACTGCAGCCTACCAGGCTCCCCTGTCCATGGGATTTTCCAGGCAAGAGTACTGGAGTGGGGTGCCATTGCCTTCTCCAGGAAAGTCCCTACAAGATATTGAATATAGTCACCTGTGCTATACCTTAGAACCTTGTTGTCTGTCTATTTTATAGATAGTGGTTTGCATCTGCTATTCCCAAACTCCTAATTTTCCCTCCCCTACCTTCCTCTTTGGTAACCGTAAGTTTGCTTTCTGTAAGACGTGTCTTTTTAATGCACATTTGCTTTTTCCATTACAAAAAATGTTTCATTGTGGACATTTTCGAAAAGGCACAAATAGAGAATATTATGAAATCTTCTGGGCCCCTTACTCAGCTTTGACCATTATCAACATTTGCTCATCTTATTTCATGTAGCCCCTTTGCTTCGTGTGTGTGTGTGTGTTGGGGGCAAGTGGGCTGGAGTTTTTTTTTAAGCAAATTCCAGTCACAATGTCGTTTCATCTATAAGGTTTTCACTAACTGCCTCTAAAAAATCATCTCTATGCTATGCTGATATCATCTGATATATATATTTAAATTTCCACTGGATTGTCCCAAGTATCTGTTTTTACATCTGGTTTCTCCTAATGTGGATCTAAACAAAGTCCGCCCATTCTTCATTTGGGGAAATTTTATTTGGGTAAATTAATTTATGCAAATGCTTACGTAAATTGTGTTGTTTAGCTCATTGTTTCTTACTTTTTTCACTAAGCACTATGTTGTTCTTGTTGTTTACTCAGTAAGTCATGTGTCTGACTCTTTTGCAACCACATGGACTGTAGCCCGCCAAGCTCCTCTGGACGTGGGATTTTCCAGGCAAGAATACTGGAGCAGGTTACCACTTTCTTCTCCAAGGGGATCTTCCCAACCGAGGGATCAGACCCACATCTCCTTCATTGGCAGGCAGATCCTTTACTGCTGAGCCGCCAGGGAAGCCCTGTGCTATTGTGTGGTCTCTAACTACTGAGCAATACTCCACGCTGTGCAGCCAGCACATTTTATCTGTCTCCCAGCATCGGACACTCAGGTTGCTCTAACTCCTTATTGTTATAAATAAGCTTGCAGTTGACATCCTGTGTTAATTATGTGTACCCTAATCAATTGGTGTGAAAATTCGAGGGGAGTTAGGACTGGGATGGAATTTCTGGGTTGCTGAGTCATAGGGTATACATTAAACTGTTACCAACCAGGGTTCTTGGCTTTCTCCAGTCAATATTAATTGATTAGAGGCCAGACAAAAAATTCGGGCAAGACTTTACTAGGGTCCCTGTTGCAGCAGGGGGGATGTGAAAACAAACAGGTCCCCTTGCTGGCTCGCTCCCCAAGGGGGCGCAAGCTTGTTCTTTATATGGGGTGAGGGTAGGGGTGTGTCCAGGGGTTGGGTTGGAGGGATGGCTTAGGTGTTTTGCCCCCTCCTTGGGTGGTGGTGAGCGTAGGGAGCATGGGCAGTATCCTGCTTTTGCTTTTTGCTTCAGGCACCTCAAAAGTGGCAGTTGGATTTTTTGGTCTCTTTGTATCTTTTTGATCCAGAATTTGCCCAAATTGCACATGCATGCAGTTATTTTTAGTGTCATCTGAGGAGAGCTGTGTCCAGGCACAAGCACTGTAGCACTGCAGCAAAAGGTCCCAGACCCCAGGACTGTCTCAGAACTAACTTGACCAAGTCGTGTCAGGCTGCCCTCTGGAAGCCAGTCTACCTCCCACCCCAGGGATCCTGCATCTCAGTGTCTCTGCCAGTGTTTGACATTATCCAGTTTTCTAATTTTTGCCAGGTATAAAATGGTATATTATTGTTGCTTTAATTTGCATTTCTCTTATTACTAATGATTCTAAACATCTCTTGTTTCTCTTAAGTTTGGGAGGTTTACGCTTCTGTAACTTTTCTGTTTATATCTTTTCCCCATGTTTCTTGTCAGGTTACAGTCTCTTTTTTGTTGCTGATTTGCAGGATTTTCTTGTCTATTCTAGCTATTAGTCTCTTGTTGGTTTTGAGGCAGGAGGTAGATGGATCTCTCCATAGTTAAGTGATAGGGGATTCATTCCCTGTGGACTGAAACTCCAAGACAAGAACAGTAGGACAATTAAGGGAGAAGGCTGGGCCCTGCCCAGACCTCTTGTTTCTCATTCTCGAAGTCAGGAGACCTCTATGACCACACACGCACAGAAAGGCTCCTTGGAGGTCAAAGGGGAGTGATGTCAAGGGACGCTCTACCCACAGGCCTTTGCAGTAGCATCCATGGGAGGATCTTGAGATGTACAAAATATGAACTGTGAACCAAGCAAATCAAAATGACTAGCCAAAGGAAACCTGAGAGCAATGCCCCATAAAAGTAATTCAAACTGCCACAAGGATGCAACTCAGCAGCATGCTCTCTGAGTCCACTTGTGTGGACATGTCAGTTCAGTTGTTCAGTTGTGTCCGATTCTTTGCAACTCCATGGACTGTAGCACACCAGGCTTCCCTGTCAGTCACCAATTTACTCCAGTTAGGGTTACTTGAGTTATGGAACTTACTCAAACTCATGCCCATCGAGCCGGTGATGCCATCCAACCATCTCACCCTCTGTCGTCCTCTTCTCCTCCCACCTTCAATCTTTCCCAGCATCAGGGTCTTTTCAAATGAGTCAGTTCTTCGCATCAGGTGGCCAAAGTATTGGAGTTTCAGCTTCAGCATCAGTCCTTCCAATGAATATTCAGAACTGATTTCTTTTAGGATGGACTGGTTGGATCTCCTTGCAGTCCAAGGGACTCTCAAGAGTCTTCTCCAACACCACAGTTCAAAAGGATCAATTCTTTGGCGCTCAGCTTTCTTTATAGTCCAATTCTCACATCCATCCATGACTACTGGAAAAACCATAGCTTTGACTAGACAGACCTTTGTTGGCAAAGTAATGTCTCTGCTTTTTAATATGCTGTCTAGGTTGGTTATAGCTTTTCTTCCAAGCAGCAAGCGTCTTTTAATTTTATGGCTGCAGTCATCATCTGCAGTGATTCTGGAGCCCAAGAAAATAAAGTCTATCACTGTTACCATTGTTTCCCCATCTATTTGCCATGAAGTGATGGAACCGGATGCCATGATCTTCGTTTTTTGAATATTGAGTTTTAAGCCAACTTTTCCACTCTCCTCTTTCACTTTCATCAGCGAGTCTCTTTAGTTCTTCTTCGCTTACTGCCATGTATTGTACTCCTTTTCCTTCTAATAGAAACACTTTACCTTTTTCATTACTTTCAGTCTTTGTGGGAATTCTTTTCTGCAAAGCTGAAGGGCCAGTGCCCTTGTCACTGACCATTGGTCTAGTGGCTAGGATTTGGTTCTCTCAACGCTGCGACCCAGCCTCAGTCTCTGGCTGGGAACCCAAGCCCCACTCCAAGCTGCTGCAGGCTGAGGTCACCAGAGGTCAGTTTCTTTCTTTCTTTTTTTTTCCAGAGGTCAGTTTCAAGTATCTTCTCTCATCCCACCAAATTATTTTGTCCATGGAGTTCTTCATTGAACAGAAACCCTTAATTTGTTTATGTGACTGACAATCAATTTTTGCCTTAAAATGTGTGCTTTTGAAGTTTTGTACAGAATGGCCTTTTCGGTCCCCTTGGGTCATAAGTATATTCGCCTACATTTTTTTTCTATTAACATTAATGTTTTTACCTTTCACATTCAGGTCTGTAGTCCATTTAGAACAGTGCTATCCAAATAGAAGTATAATGTGAGAAACATATACAAAATTTTCTAGTAAACACATTTAAGAAATAAAAAGAAACAGTTAAAATTGACTTTAATATTGTTGAGATCCAATATAGCTAAAATATTGCAATGTATTATCAAATACAAATTATTGAGATATTTTAAGTTCTTTTTTTCCTTTTCAGTCTTCAGAATCCAGAAAGCATTTTACACTCACAGCACACCTCGGTCGGGCTCGCCAGAGTTCACACGCTCAGTGGCCGCACGCGACTCGTGGCTGCCGCACTGGTCAGCACAGATCTCGAGTTCACCCTTGACAGTGGGGTTAGGTAAGAATGCAAACATTTTCCTCTAAATAATGAATCCATTTTTGTCTGTCCCTGTTTCCCCATTGATTCGTGGAGCCTGCATTATTGTATTTTTGTGCTCTAATCCGCCTCATATCCATCACTGCTCCATCCCAGTCTCTCATCCTTCCTTGAACTTTCGTCCACTCGTTTCCCAAGGTGTCTCCCTTACAAGACTTAACTTCCTGACTTTATGCTTATCCTCTTCCACATCCTGTCCTTAAGGATTTGTGGACTCGGGTAGCTTTAGCTACCATGTGAATGCTCAAACCATATTTTTATTACATCTCCACTCACAATGTCTGACTGCATCCTGTACAATGTCGGACTGCTTCATTTGGCTGCCCTATTTACGAGTTAAAACACTAATTTCTCCATTGTTTTCTCACCCTAAAACACATTTTTTTCCTTCTAAAATCTCCAATTATTGCTTTCTCTCCCAATGCCCAGGCTTGCCACCAAGGAGTGCATCTACCCAGACTCCCTGAGCACCCCACAATGTGTGACTTTCTCTTCCTACGGTGGAGATCTCACAGTTACACCTGGAGAACAAAAGAAGGTGTCTGTGTAGTGCTGATGTCTCGTGACAGATTGTTCCAATTATGTTATCACATGTCTGCTTTGAAGTACTGAGTCTGCTTTTCTTGAAAGAAAGTGGTAATTATTCTGTGAGCTGTCTGATCTACTACAGCTCATGTTTGGGAACTTTCTGGGCCTGCACACACCTGACCCTGTCTTTATTATGGCTGATGGGAGGGTCTGCTCAGCTAGGGCCCTTGGCCTACTATGCTAACGATGGGGCTGCTTTTCTGGAAAGATCTCTGAGGCCCAAAAATGGTTGTTTGTGTATGGATGGGAAACAATGAAAGAGCAAAACTTTTCCTATAGGAGGCTCTCGAGGCAAATACTATTGCCCTGAAACCTTCAGCAGCCGAGCCAGAGACAAAGGGGAAAGTCATCTGCTTTAATAACTCACTAGATCTAGAATACATTCTCCTGTGTGTTTGTTTATGCACTTAGGATGTGCCTCATGGCTTCCCAGGGTGCTATCGTTCTGCTGGTCGGTGGATTGAGAACCTGACCTCCCCTGATCCCTTATTGGAGTCCTCTCCGTCGAGACAGAAGGTGGGGTCAGTAATCACTGCCTGTATGCTCCACGTCCCACTGTCAGGCTGAGCTGTGGCTGACACTAGGTTGTGGCAGGGCTCTACTGCCTTTCATTTTTTTTAGTATTTACTTATCTGGCTCCTCTTAGTTGTGACACGTGGGATATTCAGTCTTTGTTGCAGCATGTGGGATCTAGTTCCCTGACCAGGGATTGAACCCAGGCCCCATGCATGGGGGACATGTCGTCTTCACCACTGAACCACTAAGTCAGTCCCCCGCCTTCCGTTTTTTAACACACTTGGGAGAATCATGAGTGAAGGAAGTTGTGCACCACAGTCCTTCACTGCCTTCTAACATGAATACTGCTTGTTAACGTCATGGGGAACTTCTCTGGGCTAAAGAGAGGCTTGACATAGGTGAACCCAGCAAAGTGGAGGTTATTATCATGGGGAAATGAGACCATGGGAGGGAGGCTCACAGAATAATGTGGTTCTTGGTGGGCTCGGATGCTGGTGGACACCTCACACACCGGAGATCAGGGCCAGAGGGAAGAACTTGGGCACAGCTAGAGAGGTTTGTGGTCAGGAAATCAAAGACACCCAGAGGCAGTAAGAGAAGCTGAGCTGTTTAATCACCTCCTTGGCCAGACTCAAGGCTGTGGTTGGCCCCAAACAACTCACACTTGGAAGCTGTCGAGAGTTGCCGGAGATGGAGGGGCTGCTTGAGTCAGAGGACGAGGGAGGATAGGAAGGGGCAGCTTCGGTGTTTCTGACCCGTCATCTGGCAATCTAGCCCCCAGGTCCTGCTTCCGCTCTGAGAGGTTCCTGGCTGGTCCCCAGGGGCGAGGACTGGATGGCGTGCCCTAGCTGTGGTGGGAGAAGGACCCTGGGCAGGGGAGCCATTCCCCACATGGCCTCGTAGAGGGTGTGGCACTGCCTGTGCCCGTGGTGGGGACAGAGGCATAAGGCTGGGGAAAGAGGGGAGAGGGGAGGAGTGGAATTGGGGGTTGCCTGGGCCCCACCACCAGTCTAGAATTAAATAGCAGAAGAGAAGGGTTGCCTTTGGGAACACTGACTTGTCCCCAGAGACAGTTCCTGGTGATGGGTTGACCGTGGCAACAGACCCTAGCAGCAGGCAGTTGTCCTGACAAGAGGGTGACCCCTGTCGACGGTCCCTGGCAGTTTCCTGGACAGAGGGAGGGAGCTGGCCTGGGAGTCTCGCCCCCAACTACTTGTTCTTCTTGAAGAAGCTGAAGCGCTTTTCTCGCTCTCGTTCTCTGCCATCCTTGCTGCGAAGCACGACAGGTGCCTCAGCCCCGGCCGGTGACACCGGAGGCATGGTCATAGCTCGGGTCATGCCCCGCGTGGCACTGGGCACCGCTGGCTCTTCAGGCTCTCCGGAGGCGGAGGACGCGGTGGCAATGGCTGCATTCACCACCCTCAGCCACGAGCTCATCTCTGCCTGCAAGGGCCGCGGAAAGACACCTGGTCAGCTTGGCGGCTGTGGCTCGCGCTCAGTGGGGAAGGGTAAGAGAGGAGGCAGAGATGCCTGTCCCATCTCTCTGGAGAAAAAGACCCTTTTAAGGGAGGGAACATGTTTGGTGTGGCCTTCACAAGGGAGGGAACATGTTTGGTGTGGCCTTCACAAACATCCAGTTGGCACAACGTGGGTTGTCCGATATCAAAGAAGGAGACACTTCAGACAAGCAAAATGAGAGAGAGGTGAGGAAATAAAGAGTACATCTGGAGGGCTCTAAGACAGCACGGAGGGAAGGGGACACGGGGGAAAGGGACAGCTCACCTCATCCTTGGCCTGGAACAGATATTCCTTCCCATCTTGTAAGCTGTTGGGAAAGACAGAAAACTCAGGGCAGAGCTGAGACTGTGACCGGCCAGCTCAGGGCTGGTGAGAGCGCCTTATCGCCCAGAGACCAGACGGGAGAACCGACCCCGAGCGCTCATAGCCGGCTCTCCAGACCCTTTCTGAACCTTCTCCCGATTCTCAGGACGGGGGTGGGGGCCAAAGCAGCTCCTTTCTGATTGGCTGCTGAGGACGAGGGCACGCTCACTTCCGCCCCAGGCCCCGCCTCCTGCTTTGGCAGCCGGCGGGCAGGCAGGGGCGGGCCCGGAGACAGGGGAGTGCCCTCATCCTGACGACAACTCTCCCCTGCAGGATAAGTGCTCGGCTTGACAGGTCTGTGCCGCGGTGCTCCCGCTACCCTGAGCGTGAGCACAGCCAGAGTCCCCGCCTCTCCCTCGTCGATGTTTTTGTCCCCAAATGCCTGGCCCCGTGCCCTCGCGTCTGTATCACGCCTCTCTCCGGTCCCTTCCTACCCCAGCTTGAAGACATGCTTGCGCTTTCGATAATCAAAGGCCACGCTGCCCTGGGCCCTGGCCAGGCTGACAGGCACTTCTCCGTGGTACGGCACTCCTGCACTGGCTGCCTTTGCATCCTTGTAAAAGCCAAGGCTCCCGCGCCGCAGGACACAGTACACGTTCTGCCACGACCTGGGGGAGGGGTAACGTGGTGCGGGTGAGGAGGAGACGCCGGTGCCTGACCGGCCTGTGAGGGGCCAGCCACCCTGGGAACAGCCTGATGGTCCCAGGACTCCCAGGGCCACTCCTGTCATTGCTAAGTCGCTTCAGTCGTGTCCGACTCTTTGCAACCCTATGGACTGTAGCCCACCAGGCTCCTCTATCCAAGGGGATTCTCCAGGCAAGAATACTGGAGTGGGTTGCCATGCCCTCCTCCAGGGGATCTTCCTGACCCAGGGATTGAATCCACCTCTCATGTCTCTTGCATTGGCAGGCGGGTTCTTTAACACTAGTGCCACCTTAGGCCCATCTTGTTTATAGTTTCCCGGCCCTCCAGCCCCCACCGAGGCCCCACCCTGCTCCTGAGTCCTACCCCTTCCCCCAGTCTAGGAAGAGGTTCTGGGTAAGCCTGTCCAAAACCAGGAGCCGGAGGGGTCTCCGTGCCTTGTGGCCAGACCCAGTACCTGTTGGCGGCCTTCTTGCCAAAGGCCTCCATCTCCTGTTTGCGGCACAGCAGCCCCTCCATCTGTTCCTGGGCGGAGAGCTCCGGGCCTCGAGTGGGCAAGGTGGCGACCCGGGCGGACTCAGATGACCTGCTCTGGGGCATTACTGGTGGGGTTGGGCCTCGTGTCCGGGCCTGCTTCTCTCCCCGTGGCCCGTTGGCCTCGTCCCCAACACCGGACCCCTGTGAAGACAGTGGTGCGTGTGTCACAAAAGGTGAGACGGGAGACATCTGGCTTGAAGGGTGTGAAGCTTGAAGTCCAGGAGCGGGTCTTCCCACTCCCACGTTTCCTTTGAGTCTCTGCCCTCTCCTGACCCCAGTGTTCCCACCTCCCGGCTCACACCCCCTTTGTGTCCCTTATCTCCTAGTTATCAACACCCACATGCCCAGGAGTAACTCACAGGCCCTTCTGGGAGGCTGCCCTGCTCAAGTCTCTGCTGTTCCAGCAGGGGCTGCAAGGACAAGACGCTGTAAGCAGACGTGCAAGGGGAGGGGTAAGATTCTGACAGAGTGCTCCGGCGGGGGGACTCACCTGGGGGCCCTCTGCATCTGTGCAGACGCCATTCACACTGGCCAGCTGCGAGGATGCCGGCAGGCGGGGGTGCGCTCTGGAACAGCAGGGGCGACAGAGAAGGCTAAGTGGTGGGGCTGCTCTGGCCCAGCCTCTTTTTTCTCCCCCAGGCGTCCCAGCTCTCACCCGTCCCGGGCCGCGGCAGGGGCTGTGTGGCTGTCCACCAGGTGCCCTTCAGGCAGACTGGCCGGGGGTTCTGGAGGAGGGGGCAGCTTTCTCCGTTCCTCTTCCTCCCTCTTTCTTTTCCGCTCCTTCTCCCGTTCCTCCAGCTGCCAAGAAATTCTGAGGTCAGAGCATAGAAGGTCCGGGGCGTTGGGGAAAACTGAAGTGTCTCAGCTCTGGTCTGACAAAACAGGAAGGATGGAGACGAGAATCCAGAAAAAGGTGGGGATGAGGAGCCATAGGGAAGATGCTGTCTCTTAGCGCCACACAGGGAAAACGATGGCTCCCAGAGGTGAGGTGACCACAGGGTACCTTTGGCTCGCATCTGGGAGAGTCTGGGGGCAATGGGAAGAGGAGAAATGTCCTCTTCAAGCAGGAGAGTGTGCGGGGCCTGGGGCACAGGGAGGGGGCCGGTGTTCCTGGGGTTCTGTCGCCCTCACCGCCGTGAGCTTCTCCAGCGCGCTGAACCGCTCCTCCCAGGCGACCGCGGACTTCTGGAAGGCCTCGTGCCGCTTGATGAGGCTCTCAACTTCATCGACCGTGCAGCCCAGCTCGGCACTTCGCACCAGCGGCTCCTGACTACACAGCCAGGCCTCCGCCACACCTGCGTCTCTCCCGAACACCAGCACCTCCAAAACTGCAGGGGGGCAGGTTGCAGAGAGGTGGCGAGTCAGAGTGGGCAAGGGCAGGGCACTGCGGCCACAGCAGCCTTGGGAGCAGGAACACCGAGGACACTGCCCCAGAGCAGAAGCTCAGGGCAGAGCCAGGCAGTGCCCGGGCCACCCCCAGGCACACCCCCTCGCCCAGGGCCTGGAGCCCTCGCCTGGTTTTCTACAGCAGCTCACCAAGCTGCAGCCAGTCCATCTTCTCCTGCCACTTGTCAGCTGTCTCTTGGCGCCGTGCCTGAAGCTGAGATAGCTTCTCTGAGATCTGGGGAGGCAGAGATGCAAATTAGCACTCAGTGAGGCCTTTGCAGGGCCCCTGGGGGTCTACTAATGATATCTTTTTTTTTTTTAAACTGTTTATTTTGCATCAGGGTATAGCTGATGAACAGTGTTGTGACAGTTTCAGGTGAATAGGGAAGGGACTCAGCCATACATACACATGTATCCATTCTCCCCCCAATTCCCCTCCCATCCAGGTCACCACACAGCATTGACCAGAATTACATGTGCTGTATAGTAAGTCCTCACTAGCTGTTTTTTTTTATTTCAAGAGGCAGACAGAAAAATAAAATGGGGAAATCCCTGAACAACCCTGAGGGGATGGTGAAAGGTTTCAGCACGGAAAGAATGAGAAGGAGCAGGCAGACTCCGAGGAGAAGCCAGCATTCAGGCCTCCCCGGTGAGGGTGACCAGCTTTGCCCAGGCCTCGCCCACCTCCTCTGCCGCGTAGTGGCTCCTGGCCAGCAGCCCCTGCCCCATGTCGACACAGGAGGAGAAGCGGTCGGCCCTGGCCTCAATCTCGGCCTTGATGCCTTGGTGGTTCTTGATGACCAGGTCTGCAGAAGACACGTCCCTGGGGGCACAGAGACCGCGTCACCCGATGCCCACCACCCTCTTCCAGCCATGGACACGTAGCCCCCAGAGGCCACCAGGCACTGTGGGTCTCACCGGGGCCGCTCCTGGGCATCCATCTGCAGGTTCACCCCGTCCATCCACAGCATCAGCTCCCGGACAGCCTTGAAGAAGCGGAACTTGTCTGTGGTGTCCAGCAGCAGCTGGCGGCGAGCAGCAGAGCTCCCCTGAAGCTGCGCCCAGGCCTCGGCCACTGCCTGCATGTGGCGGCCGATCTCCTCGGCCTTGTCGCCGGCATAGGCCTTCTGGAGCCGGTGGCCATCGTCCTGCACCTGCTGGACCTGCAGGGGCCCGGGTCAAAGTTAAGGTGAGCCGGGAGACTCCGAGGGGCTGCACCCTCCCTCGGTCCTGGCCTCTGCTCTCCACCTCCTGCCCTCCTTCCTCCTGCGGGGAAGCAGGAGGAGTGGGGTGGGGTGAGGGGGCCACTGGGAAAGATGAGGACTGGTGCTTAGAGTCAGCCCTGTCACATGCTGTGGAGCCCTACTGGGGAGCCTGGGCTTAGCCTGGGGGTCAACGCTTTAAAAGGGTCACTAGCTGGTTGAGCTTTCAGAAGCCTGTACAGCACGTGGGGGACCTCAGAGATTGCTAGAAGATTTTTAGCCTGAAGAAGGGACTTGGGTGGGAGGAGCCTCCTGGGTTTAAATGGCTGGAGGAAAGATCTATGCTTATTTTTTGTAGAGCTAACGCCTGAGTGGGGCAACAGATGGATTTGAGTACAAAGGGAAGAATCTTCTAGCTCCTGGAACCATTTGAAAATATCATGGGGCCGGACTTCCCTGGTGGTTGAGAATCCACCTGCCAATGCAGGGGACCTGGGTTCCACCCCTGGTCCGGGAAGATCCCACATGCCGTGCGCTGCAATGAAGAGCAGCCCCTATTCGGCACAACTAGAGAAAGCCCGCACGCAGCAACGAAGACCCAGTGCAACCAAAAATAAAAAGAAATATAAAAAAAAGAAAATGTCACAGGCCCTCAAAGAGCCTTGTCATTCCGGGTGTGGACACGGTGGCTAGATGTCCCCTGGCCAGAGATGGTTCCCCGGAATCATTCTAAGTGCATCCCTACATGGCCCTGCAGGGCATGCCCACCCTCCAGTCCTTCCCCCGAATTCCCCACCGAGTGTCCTCTAAGACACCGTCGCCCCTACCCACGCTTGGGTCAGACCTGAGCGCTAAGGGCCTGGATGTCGTGCTCGAAGGCGCAGTGTCGGCGCTGCAGGGCCTCGGCGGCGTTGAGGTCCCGGCCGGTTCCGTCGGGAAGCTGCTGCTGCTTGTGCTGCACGCGCGCCAGGGCTTGGCGCGCCCCATGCAGGAAGCGCTGCAGCTCGTGTGCGGCCGCCAGCACCTGGCCCCGCGTGTCCAGCAGCTCCAGCAGGTCAGCCCAGGCCTCGTTGAGGCTGTCCTTCCACTCGGCCACCGTGGCCCGGGCGGCGTGGCCCCCGGCGATGAGCCCGTTGGCCAGCGCGTTGGCGCCATCCACGCGCTCCTGGCCGATGGTGCTCGTGTCCCGTGAGAACTCACGGAATTTGTCCCGGAGCATCTGGTGGAGGAAGCCATAGCCCAGACAACGCTGTGAGGCTGAAGCGTGTGGTACCTACCTCGGGGGTGGTGGGGGGCAAGTCCTTTCACACGGAGAACCCACTTTTCTTCCTGGGCCACTTCAGCAGGGCCAAGCTGATGAGCAAAAGCAACTGGTACCCACTGACCCTGCAACCTCCAGCTCCCAGTAAAGGGGTGCTTGGAACCTTTAGTCTTCCGACAAGGATACCCTAAGTACGGTCTATGTTTCTGCACCAGTGAGGGTCCAAACCGCCCCCCCCAAAACCACGGAGAGGAACCTCACGCCCCCTATACTGCTGAGTTCTGTCAGAAAAGAGTGACTGGTCACTCTCCTTTTGCCCACGTCTATGTGCAGTCCCGCCTCCTCCTTTCTGCACAATTCTTTCAACAAAATACCTCTAAACTCAACGAATAGTGTCTGCACTGGTCTTGCGACCCTGCCCCTTGGTGCTCCACCGAGGAGGAGGCGCTAGTCCTCCCCCTGGAAGCCCACGTGTGGCCACCGTCCTCCCCACACTCACAGTCACGTGCTCATAGTCTTGGCCCAGCTCGTGTGAGGCGGCCACCACCTCGCGCTCCTGGATCCACTGCTCCAGGTCGTCCAGCTCCCGGCGCAGCTGGCACAGCCGGAGGTGCTCCTGCAGACGCTCCCGCCTCTCGCCCGCCAGCTCCTTCAGGCCGGCATACAGCTTGTCCACCTGGGCTTGGCGGATCGACAGGCGGGTGCTGTGGGACATGGAGAGGCTGCTGCTCTGTCCCCTGGCCAAGCCTGCGGAGTCCCGGCCCTCCTGGCCCCCCAACAACTTGGTACATCCCCACTTCCCCAGATTCCTAGATGGTTCTGTACACACACAGGTCAGAAGGCTCTGCAGTCTCCAGGCCTTCCTCGATCTGGCTGCCCCCTCCCTCTCCCCTACTCCCCACCCCTCCCCACCCACAGCCCCCCGGGGCTGGTCTCCTTGCTGCCTTTGTACTTGCCTCTCTGGATGCTCGTGGTCAATCATGTCTTGGCTGCTGGCTGCCAGCTGGTGGATGGTCTGGGCATAATCGGCCAGGGCTTGTTCCAATACCTGATGCTTCTTCACCTCCGCCTGGGCGCTCAGCTCGTCCTGGGGAAGGGGACAGGGGCAGCAGAGGGTAAGGGTCGGGGGAGGAGAGACGCAGCCTGAGCTCCGCCCCGGCTCTCACCTTGGCCTTCTCCTGGCCCATCATGTGTAACTCCTGCTCGCCCATCCAGGCCTCGGCCTCTGCGGCGTCACGGTAGAACTGCTGGGCCCGCAGGGCCTCCTCCAGTCGCTTCCCTCGCAACTCCAGCTCGTGGCCCAGGCGCTTCCACATTTCCTGGAGCTCCGCCAGCTCGGGGCCTGCTGCTGCCGTGCCCAGGGTGCGCTGCCGCTCCGTCAGGTCCGCGATCCGGGGCTCGTGGCCTTGGATCTCCTTCTGCAGCGTCTGTCCGCAGCAACAGAGGAGATGATGAAAGGCTTGCTGAGGGAACCCCCTCGCCCGACACTTACTCCACACAAGCCCCTCTTCACACTTCTGCTTCTCGTCCTTCCCGAGTCCTTCACATCCCCCCTTTTCTGGCCCCAGGATGTGACAAAGGTGCCCCTGCAATCCACAGGATCTGCTACTAGGGGAACCCACCCTCCTGAGGTGAGGAAAGGGAACCACTGAAGTCTCAGATTATGCCCAGCATTAGGGACAGCCAGAGAAACCCCAGGTCTCAAGAAAACAAACTTTGAGGACTTCCCTGGTGGGCCAGTGGCTCAGCCTCAGTGCTCCTAATGCAGGGCACCTGGGTTCAGTCCCTGGTCAGGGAACTAGATCCCACATACTGCAACTAAAAGTTAAAAGATCCCTCATGCCCAGGGAAGAAAAAAAATAATAATAATAACTTTCAAGTCTGGGGAGGCTCTTGGGACCCCTTCTTTTCCCCTTAGGCTCTGCCTCACCTGGTTCTTCTTCATGAGGAGCTGGACACTGGGCAGATCCTTGCCGTGTTCCATGGAGCTAGCCATGGGTAGCCGCTCCGTCACCCACAACTGGATGAGAAAGGGGGAGTTGTTCGTTGAGGTCCGGAGGGCAAAGCAACAGCCAGGGGTTGGCTGGGAAGGGGTTCCCGGTGGAAGGTTTTCCAGGGCTCTGATTCTGGGGGCAAGGGGCCTAGAGGGTATCCTTGGGTGTCGCTAGAGAATTGACTTCCAATGCCCAAGGGAAGAGACAACGAAGCCCTGCTGGCATCCACCCGCAGCACCCAGGCAGGAGACAGAGAGCCAAAGGCAGGGGCCGTTTACCCCGATGGAGACTCTAACCCTGTCCCAGGTCCCGGAGACTCACGATCTCATCCTCCACGTCCCGGTGGAACTGGTGCTGCTCGCGGGAGGCCTGCAGGCGCCGGCAGCGCTCCTCCATGGGCTGGCACAGGGCCCTGAACTTCTCTTCCACTGCCCTCGAGGTCCTCTCCACCTCCCCTGCCCCCTGGTCTTCCTGGGCCAGCGCTTTTGCCTGCGCCTGGATCGCCTCCACCTCCTTCTCTCGCACAGCCATCTCCCTTTCCAGCATCTGCCGACCGGAAGAGGAAGCATATGTTAGCACCGTGCTTCCACCTTCAAAGTCAGCGGAGACACTAGTCTATATCGAGCTGATCATGAATTCTTATCTGTACAGCTCAACCTAAGGAGAGTATCTCTTCCTGGCCTACATCAATGGATCTCAAACTTCAATATATCTAAGAATCCAGGTGGTGTGATATCTCTGCCAGTAATCAATTTATGGTCTCTCACTCTTCCAGCCATCTCAGTTTCAACTACACCTTTGCCCATTTTGAGTCCTGGAACCTGACGCTGTAAAGATTTTTCCTTGGTCAGCTGGTGCAATACTAGGACTTGTCCATAGAGGGCGCTGGAGGGACACCACTATGCAAAGGCAGGCACGGGCTGCTGTTTATGGTTGCAGCCTGTTTCTCTTCCAGCCCCTTCAGCATGAAGTATAGGAGACCTGGTGGCTATCACCCTACAGCAAGTTTTGCTGGCATCCCAGTGGCATGCTGTCCAGCCTTTGCCTGCCAGCTTCAGACCTCTCTGGTTTGTGATACCCCAGCAAATTTCTACGGTACTCAACAGGCCTCTGCCTTCTCCAACAAGGTCTGAAACTCAGCCTTGGGGTAGGGGGAGGGCATCTCAGTCCTTCCTGGGGATCCCCTCCCCAGTCCTAGGGACATAGCTCTTCCCTACATTTGCTATTCCTGTATTCATTCGGTCAGCAAAACCTGTCCCCTGCCTGTTTTTGTAAATAAAGTTTTATTGGCACACACCACACTATTCTTTCACACATCATCTGTGGCTGCTTTTACCCTACAAGGACAGAGTTGAACAGTTATGACAGAGACTGTTGTTGCTGTTGTCCAATCACTAAGTCGTGTCTGACTCTTTGTGACCCCATGGACTGCAGCACACCAGGCTTCCCTGTCCTTCACCATCTCCGGGGTTTGCTCAAGTTCACGTCCATTGAGTCGGTGATGCTATCTAACCATTTTACCCGACAGAGACTGTATGACCCTCAAAACTCAAAATACTGGATTTGTTTGGATTTCTCCACATCTTAGAGAAAGCGGAATGAACTTTTTGGCCAACCCAATATCATTTGGCTATTTACAAAAAGTTTTTTCTGACACTTGCTTCAGCGTTCTCTTTACCCCATTGGGAGGTAACCACCTTTTATTAATTAAGAGTTCTTTCCCCTAAAGTTGCCTTGTTCAAGTTAGAGTGTGCCGTCTGTCTCCCAACTTTACTCGGACTGACACACATTCCTAGAGATTCCAACACTGCTGACCCGTGGAAATCGCTTTGAGAAATGCCAGTAAAGATGTTGTCTGTGGGGCCCGGGAACGGCCTCGTGAATCCCAAGAGCTGTGATTCCCGTCTCCTCTTTTGCCGTTCACCAGCCCCACCAAGGCCCGCGGCGTACCTGCTGCTTCTTGAGCAGGATGTTGACACTGGTGAGGTCCTTGCCGTAGTCGTCCGAGTGCAGCTGGGCCTGCAGGCTCTCCAGCCAGCTCTCCAGGGCGGAGCAGCTCTGGGCAAATAGCTCAGCTCGGTTGGCATCAAAGAGGCTGCGGGCTTTGGCCTGGGTGGTGGTCTCCAGCTCGTCCCAGCGCCGGTGCAGGTCCTCCAGCTTCTCCCACACCAGAGCTTTCAGCTCTGGCTTTTCTAGAGTCAGCTCCCGCCCTTCCTGGGTGTGGGACAAGGGAGGGGTCAGTGTCAGAATTAGACGCCACTGAACTTCACAGGCCAATAGCAGAAGGAGATCCAAAGGACAGCAGAGACCTGAAGTGAGGGCAACCACACCAAGTTCTTGGGTGTTCTCCCAGCTTCCTAAACTTCCCTACCTTCG
The DNA here is from genome assembly GCF_023699985.2 of Odocoileus virginianus. NCBI lineage: Eukaryota > Metazoa > Chordata > Mammalia > Artiodactyla > Cervidae > Odocoileus > Odocoileus virginianus. Next base: position 38,564,305 of record NC_069701.1, read on the forward strand.
CTGCTGAGTAAACCCTCCTGCCCTCTTCAAGGTCAGACCTCGTCTTGGTTCAGAGGCTACTGCACTCTATCCTTATTGTGAGTTCCAGTGTCTCGTGGTGCTTGTGGTTTCCAGTGGCATACTGCACACGGTCATGTGTCATTGGCCATCATTTCATGTTTCTCAGCTCATCACCCTTCACCAAGTGAGTCTCGCTTGGTTTCCCCACTCCCAGCTTTTCTGCTTGAGGGCTTTGGTTTCTGGGAAGGTGAGGGTGTGATCTGCATGCCAGGCAGCCTGGATGTGCCAGGGAGTTACTGCCCCCCAAAGTGGTCCTCAACCAGTGACAGGAAATTGGTGGATGAATACGAGGCATGCTTGCTTTGGCTGGGATAACTGATGTCTGTTTCACATGGTCTCCCAGGTGTCCCATGAGGACTGAGCGCCAGGTGCCCCCTGGGGTCACTGGCATGGTAGTGGACCCTTCGCTGACCACCTTCCCTTCTCCACCTAGTCTCCCCACCCCCTGGGTCACCCCCCACAGAAGCGGCTTGCGCTGGAAGCCTTGCTACTAGGTAAACAGAACTGAGACACTGTCTTCAGGCCGTTTTCCATATGCTGCCAGGATGAAGAGCGCCAGAGCCAAGCTCTGCTGGGTAACTTCACAAACCCTCAGCACAATGCTCTTGTGCACAGTCCTTATGTGGTGATCGGGGTTTTTCATGTCCCAGCCCACTTTTACCTCCATAGCCCCTTCACACATCCTGTGCTACTGCCAGGAGGACTTGCACTCTTGCCCCCATACAGGCGCCCCATGTCCACACCCCTGGTTTCCGGTTTCTCTACCAAGAAACATCTTTCCCCCAACATCTCTGCCGGTACAAATTCTACCCATCCTTCATGAACTTCCCTGCAGGCTCCTGCTTCTAGGATTCCCACATCTCCTCTCTCCTTAGCTTACTGGGCTCTCTCTGATTACATTCACTATGTTCTGCTTTGGGTTGAATTTAGCAGTTTATGTACATATCTCAGATCCTGGCTCTAGCATCACTCCTTGAGGGTGGAGCATGCAGTGGAATCACCTTTGTTCCCCATTCAGTGGCTAACACCAGGCCTAGCACCAAGTAAATATTTGCTGAACAAATGAAGAAACTAGATCCACACTGGTCTCTTCCTCTTCCCAACCGTCACGCCCTTGAGGGAAGGAAAGCATCTTTTTATGTACCTTGCAATACCTAGCAGAGCGCTGAGCACACAAGATGTTGTCCAGGAATACTCGCTGAGTAGGAGTTAAGTTTTACCTGTGCTCAGCTCTTGAGGAAGCGCTGGGTGTGGAGACCAAGTGCCAGGAAAATAAGACTCTAAAGCACAGCTGACAAACTGTGGCCCAAGGGCCAAATCTGGCCCACCACCTGTTTTTATAAATAAAGTTTTATTGGAACTCAGCTGCACTCATTCATCTATGTATTCTCTTTGGCTGCTTTGTGACACTGGCAGCGTCAAGTGGTTGCAGCAGAAACTGTGTGGCCCACACAACCTAAAATATGTACTGCCTGCCCCTTTTACAGAAGTTTGCTGACTCTGCTGAAGAGCATCATCCTGTTCTGGACCAAGAATAGATATCATGCTGACCCAAAGCTGCAGGTCGCGTGTGTGCTAAGTTGCTTAGTAGTGTTCGACTCTTTGTGATCCTATGGACCACAGGCCATCAGGCTCCTCTGTCCATGGGATTCTCCAGGCAAGACTACTGGAGTGGGCTGCTGTGCCCTCCTCCAGGGGATCTTCCTGACCCAGGGATGGATCCCGTGTCTCTTATGTCTTTGCATTGGCAGGTGGGTTCTTTACTACTAGTACCACCTGGGAAGCCCAAGCTGCAGGCTGGCTCCCTGCTGATTTGTCCTTTTTGAAAGCGTTGGGGTCACTGGCCCACAGCCCTAAGACATTTGTCCTCGAGACCCAGGAGGTTTGGCTCCTAGGGCTCCATGATCTCTAAGCCCGATCCCGAGGCCGGGACCCTCCCCTGCACGGCGGCTGGGATGCTGACGGGAGGAGGCCCCAGATACTCCCTTCCTGCCGCTGCTGTCCCCTCGCTCACCTTGTCCACCTTGTCCAGCCAGTCTTTGTTGGCGGCCAGCTCGGCCATGAACGCCTGGTGTTTCTGCCACTTGGTGTGAAGGTTGCGGGCCTCGTCGTAGGACACATCCTGCGCCGTCAGCATCTTCTCGTCTATCCAGAGCTTCAGCTGGATAGGGTGGCAAGTGGGGATGGAGGAGGGTGGAGAGCATTTCAGAGGGAGGGAAGTGTGAGGCCAGGAGGGGTCAGGGTGAGTCAGGGGAGCTGGCAGACGCAGGGAGAAGCCGGGCAGGGGTTCACTTGCTCAGCTGAGGCTGCAGGGGCCTCATTCTAGGCTCAGAGAGCGAGGATATTGTGGGAAAGGGGTGGCCAGGGAGTGTCAGAGGGGATGCGGCGGGCTGGGCGCCTCACCTCGTGACAGTCTTGTAAGAAGTGCTGCTGCTCTCGGTTGTCCCGAAGCCGGCCCAAAAGCTGCTGCACTGCTTCTTGATTCTTCTTGTGTCTGCAATGACAGGCCTTTGTGGAGCCCTTGAACTTGCTCTGAAAGGGTTATGACCCTCTAATTCAGCAGTCTCCAATCTTTTTGGGCACCAGGGATTGGTTTTGTGAAAGACAATTTTTTCCCACGGACCAGGGTGGGGGCAAGGGATGGTTTTGGGGTGATTTAAACACATTACATTTATTGGGCACTTTATTTCTATTATAATTACACTGCTGAACCTCAGATGATCAGGCATGAGATCCTGGAGGTTAGGAACCCCTGCTCTATCTAACCTAGAGGCTCTCGGTTCTCCTCCTATGGCGACAATACCTTCCAGGAGAACCACGTGACAACCCAGGAATCCTGAGGTCGAGTATCTAGCTACCTTAGGGGGCTTCATTTCACCCCAGTGTCAGGGAGGCAGAACTTCTCTGCCCAGGCTCTCCAACCACTTGGTTCTGCCTTCTCTAGGTTTGGTCAGCTCCTGACCCCCAACTGTGGATCTGAGTGCCGTGTTCATCCCATTTTCACTTGGTTCCCTTTAGGGCCCCCCACCTGCCCATCATCCTCACCGTACCTCCTCTCCACCGAGTCTGCCTTCTCCTGGATCTTCTCGGCATGGACATTGCCTTCCGACACCAGCTGGCGTCCGGCTTCCAGAAGACCACGGATCCGCTCACCGTTGGCATCCATAGTGCTCATGAAGTCTTCCAGTTTTTTAATGGTGGCATCGGCTGCCTGGAGGGTCCCTGGCATCTCCGTGTGAGACAAGACATATTCCTGTGGGAGGGGAGACACTGAACTCACTGCCCAGCTGCTCAGAAGGAACCTCCGAAGGGCGGCCGTCCAAGACGCGGACGCCGCCCAAGGCGGGCAGGAGACTCTGGCTCAGAGACAGAGGGATGGTGCGGATTATGTGGAAGTCTCAGAAGGTTCAAAGGGAGCTGGACTAGAGTGCCTTTAATACTCCAAATCCTGCCCCATCTTATTTATAGCTGCTGTTTGCATTTCCTTAATAGTTATGACAAGCTAGGTTTTCTATTTCTTCTTATGTCAGTTTGGTTAAGTTACATTTACATCTTTTTTTTCACTCGCTTTTTTTTCGGGGGGCCACACTTCATGGCATGTGGAACTTTTCTGACCAACAATCAAACCTGTGCCCCTTGCAGCAAAAATGCAGAGTCTTAACCATTGAATTGCCAGGGAAGTCCCTCACCCTTTTGGCTATGTTCCCCCTGCCCATCCTGTTTGCTTAGCTATCCCACCTGCTGCCATTTCTGTCCCCATTCATCACTCCTTCACATTCCCCTGTTTCCCACTTTTTCTTCCTGGTTGGGACACTGCCCCCCGGACTCTTACCTGGCTGCTGAGCACGCCTTCGGCCTGGCGAGCATCCCGCAGGAAGCCCTGGAAGCCATGGGCCTGGGCCAGGCGGCCTTGCCGGCTCTCCCACATGCGGCCCAGCTCCTCCCAGCCGGTTCCCAGTGCTTCCAGTCGCTGCCGAAGGAAGAGGCACTGGGGATCGGCCTGGTCCCGGGTCACTTCCTCACCCACGGCCCGCAGCCGGCTGTACTCGCTCCGGGCCCGCTCCACCTCTCCCCGCAGGGCTGCGTGTTGGGCCAGGAGGGCCTCGGCTTCAGGCAGGGTGGCCGGCCCTTCTTCAGAGGCCACGGAGGTCTGCGTGCGGCCGAGCCAGGCCTGGAAGTCATCCAAGCTGCGCAGGAAGTCCTGCAGCCGCCGCGCCTCACCCAGCGACTCCTCTCGCCGCCGCATGGTGGCCCTGAGGTCCTCCCAGCCGGCCTGCACCTCTCCAAGCCGGGCGCTGATGGCAGGGGCTTGGGCGGGGTGGCCAGCAGCCAGGGCATTTGCCTCTCGGGTCAGTTCGCCCACCCGGGCGGCGATGGCCTCCAGGTCCCTCTCGGTGCCAGCCAGCTTGCGCTGCAGCGCCAGCACGCCGGCCAGGTCGTTGCCCAGGCCCTGGGTGGACTCGATGACCTTGGTCTTTTCTCTCATCCAAGCTTGTGTCTCCGTGCACTCTAAGTGGTAGTTCTGGATGCTCAGGGCTGACGTCAGGGCTGCCTTCTTGCCGTCCGCCAGGGACCGAAACTGCTGCCACCTGAGTGCCGAGGGGGAGTCGGGTTGCTTGGCTTCCCTGCCCTGTCCAGGTATATTCTGCAGCCTCTTCCTGCTTCTCTCTCCCCTGATTTATGCTACCACCTGCTGTTTGCAGAGGCTGCTCCCCACTCACCTGCCTTCAACTCCTTGTCTGCCCCCAGTCCAGGCCCCAGCCTCTTCAGACGACCTTTTTTTGTTGTTGCTGTTTAATCGCTAAGTCATGTCTGGCTCTTTGTGACCCCATGGACTGTAGCCTGCCAGGTTCCTCCAGCCCATGGGACTTCCCGGGCAAGAATACCGGAGTGGGTTGCCATTTCCTTCTCCAGGGGTCTTCCAGACCCAGGGATCAAACCCCATCTCCTGTATTGGCAGGTGGATTCTTTACCACTGAGCTGCCAGGGAAGCCCCAGGCAACTTTTAACCCATTTCCATGTCTTTCATCACCAGCCCCCTTCCCCTGGACATATTCCAGATGGCTTTCTCTCCTCATCTTTAGCCTCCATCTCATCCCTACATAACTCCCTTCCGGCTGCCATCCTCTCTGTCACATCCTGTCTCACCCCACCTGTGGTTGAGCTGCTTCTGGGTATTGACAATGCTGTCCTTCCCTGGTGGGTTGGCCTTCAGCAACTGTTCTGCGATGTCATTCACGGCAGTAATTCGCGCAGCAAGTGCGTTCATTTCGGGCTCCAGGGTCTCAAACCTGATGGGTGGAAGAGCTGGAGGTAAGCGGCAGGAGGCAGTGGTGCACTGGGCCGCCTCCCTTAGGTGCCCAAGAGAACTCCTCTCTGTCAACATGAGGCTTATTTATAGGGGCCTCTGCATCTCTTCCCTACATGGTTCATAGCATTTGTGGATCAAGGGGGGAGCCCCCCACTCGTGCTAATCAACTAGAAAAACTGTCACCTCTAGAGCTGCTCAAAAACGTGGTGAAAATTAAAGGTCAGGAACAGCTGGACAAGTCAAACTAATCCCTAGCATCGGACCTCACCCTTCAGCACAAGATCCCTTATTCCTCCTGGGACTTACCCCTTAGCTTCCTACCTGGGTCCCACCTTACCAATATGTGTTAAAATATGAACTGATGACTAAAAAAAATTTAGGTGATAAATATGTGAAGTGTTATCTTTCCCCAGAAACATTTCATATTTTCCTAGAGCAGATTCTGCAAACGGGCCAGATAGTAAATATTTTGGGGCTTTCTTGGTGGCTCAGATGGCAAAGAATCTGCCTGCAATATGGGAGACCCAGCTTTGATCCCTGGGTCAGGAAGTAAATATGTTAGGTTTGGTGAGCCATTTGATCTTCTTCACATGTATACAGCCAGGCTGTTTTAATGCTAAGGCAGACACAGGGATAATATGTAAATGAATGGGCATGACCATGTTCAGATAAAGTTTTATTTACAAAAACAGGCAGAGGCTCGATTTGACACAGGGGTGGTACTTTCCTGGCTCCTGTAATGCGATATCTTGAAAACAATAAGAAAAAAATCTTTCATTATATTTTAGAAATCACCAGAAAATCTAACTATAGTTTGAGTAGGAGATGACATCAAGGAATTCCTAATTTTATCTGATAACGGTATTGTGGGTGGTTCTATGACAAAAACACGCTTTCTAAATTTTAAGATTTCTTATTCTGTAAATAAAGCTACTTTATGAGAGATTAATCCATGTCTCTGTCTAAAAGGCTTATAACTTCAAAGCCTTAGCTATTTTAAGTCTGCACATACAGTGATAAAACAATTTACTCATATCGCAAACTTCTACGTTCCTGGAAAGTACAGAGGTGAAACGTTCCCATTGGGGATTTGCTTTTGAAAAGGAAAATCAATCTAACAGAGCATGATGCTGGTGATTATTGAATCTGGCTGAGTCTGTTGAATAAGGTTTCTATTTCTGAGTATGTTTAACATTTTTCATTAAAACCAAAAACAGACACCTGCTAAGACTCAAAGTCGGGTAGCAGGAGCAGGCAGGTTATGGTGGGACATCACCCTACACACTGGCCCCCAACTCACAAGGCCAGTCTTGAGGCAGGGGTGGGGGTGGGCGGGCGGGCAGGGGGCCTACCTTTGCTGCACGACCTCCAGGTCCTCCAGGCGCTCGGGCAGGGTGAGCCCGTTGAGCCACTGCTCCTTCTCCTCCACCCAGAGCCCGCAGGCCCCGGCCTCGCTGAGCATGGTGTAGAGAGCCAGGGCGGCCTCCAGGGCGCGGGCACGCTCACCCGCCCGGGCCCGCAGCTCCTCATAATGCCGCTGCAGGGTGGGCACGCGGCCCTGCACCTCAGGCGCGCGGCTCAGTGCGGGAGGCAGGGCCGCCGCCTGCTCCCTCAGCGCATCCAGCGTGGGCCGGTGGCCCCGGATCTCTTCCTCCAGGGCCCGGTGCTGCCGGGCCAGGGCCTGCGTGGAGAACTCGTCGTGCCCCAGCTCAGGGCTGGACACCAGGCGTAGTGCGTCCACCAGCCAGGCCTCCATGTCGTTGGCATCTGCCTGGAACTGGTAGAGGCTGGCGGCCTGGGCGAGCCGCTGGGCCCGCTCCTCCGCCAGGGCTTCCAGCCGCTCCCACTGGGCTTGGAGCTCGGCGGTGCGGGCGGCCGCCTGGCTGGCCCCAGGGTGGCCCTCGGCCACTAACTGCTGGCCCTGCTCCAGGGTGAGCTTCAGGGGCCCCAGGCGGCCGCTCATCTCGCCCCGCAAGGCGGTGTGCTTGTTGAGCAGGCGGAGGACGCCGGTCAGGTCCCGGCCGGTTTCCGCCGAGGCCAAGAGGTGCTGCTGTTCCCGCACCCAGGCCTCGGCCTCGCCCACCTCCCAGAGGAAGCGCCAGAGCCGCCGAGACTCCTCCAGCCGGGCCCTGCGAGCTGCTGCCAGTTCGCACAGCGACTCATAGCTCTTCTCCAGGGTGGCCACCCGCTCCGACACCAGCTGGGGGTCGCAGGGTTTGTACTCTGCAAAGGTCACACCAGAGGGCCAAGAGCTGTGACCCAGCCCTCCGCCGCCCCGTGTGTACCCCTAGTTCCAAACCCCTCCCGCCCTACACTTCTCACTCTGTCACCCACCAACCACCCATCACCTTTCCTGTCCCCAGGTTTTTCCCTTCTTGCTGCTTCGGCTCTTACTGTCCTCCTTCCCAGCCCCTCCCTTTCCCAGTCCCGTCCCCCGCTGTCACCTTTCCCGGGGTCGCAGAAGCGCAGCGCAGAGGCGCTGACCGCCCGCACCCTCTCGGCCTGCACAGCAATGTCTGCTTCCACCAGCTCATGCAGCTGCAGCAGGTCCTCCACGCCTGTCAGGTGTTTGCCTAGGTCCTGGGACTGCAGCCGGCCCTGCGGGGCACGCCGGGCATGTTGATGCCCGTCTGAGAGCAGCCCGGTTCCCTGCTAGCTGAGGCTCTTGCCCTGCCACGCACGCGCACACACACACACACACACACACACACGCACGCACGCACGCTCACCTCGCCCTGTCTTCCAAGGATCAACCACAACCTGACTCTTTGAGCAGCTCCACTTGATCGCACCCACATGAGCACGCCTGCTTCCGTCCGTCAACCCTCACTCACACGCAGTGATCCCTGAGCGCTGTCCTGGCACCCTGGCCTCTGCACTCAACTCCCCTCCTGCGGAACGACTTTCTTACTAAATCCTGCCCCAGGAATCTCTGCGCTGACTCATTTTCTCAGCCCCAGAATTATCCCCGCCCTCCTACAATCTGGCTCCATCCCCGGCCCCCCCAGCGATCGTCATTGTCTCTCCAGGCCTATCCGCATCCCCATCTCTCGCCTGGATCACCGCAACAGCCTCGGACTGGTCTCTCGGCTCCCACTCTGGCTGCCCACAGCCCTTCTTCAAATAGCAGTCAAAGTGACATTTAAAAAAAATGTGAAAATGCAGAATCACGTCTCTCCCCATTTTCAAAACCTTCTAAGCACCTTCATTGCCTCCATGTTACTCTGAGTAACATCCATAATCCTTGACCAGGCCTGTGAGCCCTAAGTGAGCTGGCTACTTCCTCTCTGACTCGTCCCCTGTCCCCCCGCCCCTGTCCCTACAGTCCCCGTGGGCCTCCTTTCCTATTGGAACGTGCCACACGTGAGCGGGCCCAGGGCCTTTGTGCTCCTTTGGCCTGGGACCTTCTTTCCTCAGAGCTCCCTGTGCTGACTCCTTGGGACACTCTGCTCTCAGTTTAAATGGCATTTTTCAGGCAGGCCTTCCTGGACCACTCCATCACACGGCCTGTTGCCGTTTTTCTCATAGGTTTCACGCCCAGCTGCTATGTTGTTTATGGACGGGCCAAGAGTTTTATCATCAGTCTCCTCCCCCTGGAACATGAGCCCCATGAGGACGGGGAGCCGTCTGCTCTGTCCATCTGAACCAAGGACAGGGCCCCGGACTGGTGCGCACTGTGCAAAGACCTGGCTGAGCAGCTGAGGGAACCTGCTCATCGCTGCCCACCCCCCAGCACGGTCCCGACCATCTCGGCCCGACCGCAGCATCCGTGGGTACCTTCATCTCTTCCATCCAGTCCATGAGGTAGAGCAGGTCCTGGAACACCTTCTGCAGCTCCAGGTTGAGGAGGAGCCGCTCCCGCCGGGCGGCCACCATCTGCCGCAGGAAGTCCCAGAGCCGCGCCACGTTGTGCTGCCGCGCGGCGATGCGCTTGATGTCGTGGTAGCGCTCGGCGGCCAGCTCTGCGGCCACGGCATCCACCGCCTGCACCCGGCCGCTGTAGGCTACGATGTCTGTCTCGATGGCTTCGTGCTTCCGCACCGCTGCCTCCACGGCGGCCAGCTCCAGGCCGAAGTTGTCCTGGGGCGGGGACCACCACTCTGCTCACCCCCTGCCCCCCACCCCCCAGAGCACTTCTGCTGCAAGATGCCAGCTCCAGGGGGTGGTTCTTGGCGTCCCATCTGCCCTACCCCATCCTGGCTCATCAGCCCTTCTCCTGTTCAAGCCTCCCATCCCCAGGTTCTTGGTCTGCTCATCTGAGCCATGGAGTTCTTATTTCATTAGCTCCCCACGCGGCAGGGCTCCTTATCCACCTCTGTCTCTCTCACTCCCCATGTCTCCAGACCTGCCTGGGCGGGCCAGGAGTCCCCTGCGTCCTACCTGGGACACCAGGCGCTGGTTCTCGCTGAGCCAGGTCTCCCGCATGGCGGCCTTGCGGTCGAAGCGGGCGGCCAGCTGCTCCAGCTTCTCCTGGCGGATAAGCTCTGTGCGCAGGGCCAGCTCGCGCTCGTGCTCGGCTTTCTCAAGCCGCTCCCAGGCCTGCAAGGTGGAGACCGGGTTAGCGCCGAGGGGCCGGGGCTCAGGAAGTGAGCGTGGGGAGGGCTCATGAGGCTGGGGGGTGGTGCACAGGGTGGGTCCCAGGGCAGCTCGGTCTAGTGGGTCTGTGGAATGCGATCAGATGCCTGTGCAGGGAGGTGTGAGGAGCCAGGCGGGCGGCGGCTGTGCCACGGAGCCACGTGAGGAACATGTCTGCTGTGGACAGGGACAGGAGGCGGGTGGGAACAAGTGGAAATCGCTGGACTCGGCTGCAGTGGTGGGACTGGGGGGGTGAACCCTATTACTTCTGTTAATCTTATGTTGTTTGTGGGAAAAAAAAACACAATGAAATAAAAGTAGGGCCAGAGAGCTGGGGACATGCTGAGCAGGATAAGGCACTGGGATCTAATTTGCATGGAGAGACAGATGGAGGCGCAGGGGAAGATGTGCGGGCCCCAGGAGAGGTCATGGGAGTTCCACCTGCCCTGGGATGGGTGGAGGGCAGGGGTGCAGCGGGCTGAGGGGTTCAGGCAGGGACAGGAGGGGCTGGGGCTGAGGGTGGGTCGCCCGGGACACGGAAGGGAGGCCGCAGACCTTGTTGATGTCGGAGATGAGCCGGCCCTCACGGGGCGTGTACACCTTCTGGTTGTTGGCCCGCAGCTTGCTCTGGATGGTGAAGAGCAGCACTTCCAAGTTCCCTTTCTCTGTGAACCTGAGGCAGGAGGCCGCGTCGGGTCAGAAGCAAAGCCCTTCGGGGGCCCGGGGTCTCTTTATGTTTCAAAATGAAGTGTCTCGTGTTGCTTTTCTTCTCGTAAAAGCTTTGTGGGAAAGCCAGAAAATCCTGGCAAAATCCTCGTTTAAAAAGAACCTAATTTTATGTATTATTTTTTAAGTATTTACTTGAACTAGTTAATTTCTTGGACTGCGCTGGTCTCCAGCTCTTTAGCTGCGGTATTCAAACTCTGGGTTGTGGCATCTGGGATCCAGTTCCCTGACCAGGGATAGAACTAGGCCCCCAGCATTGGGACTTCGAAGTCCTAGGACCACCAGGGAAATCCCAAGAGCCTAACTTTAAAACAACTGAAAACTACACAGATACAAGTACCGTCACCCTTGGGCATGCAAGTCTGCAGATGGGATATCAGAACCATGACTAACATTTGTTGAGGACGCACTCGCTGACCGCCAGGCCCTGCTTTCAGGACTCTGCACACATTAACTTGTTTAGTTCTCACTACATGCTCTCATAACCCTCGTTTTCCCGATGAGAAAACCGAGGCACAGACGGGCTAAATAAAATGCCCAATGCTCACCAGGGCTAGATGGCAGAGCTAAGAATTGAACTCAGGTTCTCTGAACCTTGGTCACTTAACACTTTGCTCTCTGCTGTCTTCTAACACTTATGTTTCATGAATGTCTTTTCAGGTCAATAAACGCAGTTCTTCAACATTGTTTTCAGTGGCTGTCCCATGACTTACTTTTCTTTTACAAAGGTCACCTTTGTGCCCAGAAGAGGACTTTCTGCGTCAAAGGGCACACCTCAAATCATTCCCCGGAAAGCACAGAAAGGGGTGTTTCTGGAATAATACTAGTTTTGGAGCCAAAACACGTTAGCTCCAAAAGAGGTCACAAATAAAAAATAGAAATTTTAGCATGTTCTGTGTAGAATCGCCCAACAGTCAAGCCAACATCAACAGTCAACTGCTACAATACATAAGTGGTAAGAACCGGTGCAGCGTGCAAGTGACCAGCCACATATCTGTGTTGCCAGCAATGACCACCTGTCAGGTCCAATGTTCCATCCTTAAACTAGGATTGGGTTGTTGCAACACCCAGACCAATCTTATCTGAGTGGACTGTACCGGCTCTATGTACTACAGCAATCATTTCCATAGCATGATTTCGTGTAATGGGTAATCATTATTTTTTTAATTGCTTTGGTGCTGCTCCTGGCACTCTGAGCTGGGGGAATGAGCATCACTGGATTTCTGTGCTGCCAAATTTCCCTCCCAAAAGGCCACCCTAATTTACGCTTCCTGTGTGTGAGCACAGCTCAGGGCAGGCCAGCCGAGGCTGGGTGAGGCCCAGGGACACCTACTTGGGTGGCTTCTCCACGGTGCGGTAGGAATTGAAGGACTGGAGCTGGTTCTGGACTCCGCTCAGGGAGTTGGCCAGCTGCCGGTCATTGAGGGTCACGATGGTCTGCTCTATCCACTGGAGCAGCTCGGAAGCCAGGGATTCATACTTCTCCACCAGGCGCTCTGCCTCCATGGCGTGGTCCAGCACCTGCGAGACCATGATGTGGGGTCCCTGGCCCAGTCCTCCCCTTCTCCTGCTTCAGCGGAGCAGGACCCCAGGCCAGGCCTCCTCCAGCCTGTACGCCCACCAACCCCGTGCTGGAGTGTACCTTGCCAATTCTTTTGCCTTCCACGGCCAGGGCTTTCATCTTGGAGAAGTAGTGGTAGTAAGTAGCCACATAGGTAATAATTGATTTCTCATCTGGTTGGTCCACATTCACATCTGAGAAAAAGGACCACTCAGGTCAGGCAGAGATTAGAAACCTGCCTCCCAGAAGTAGGCTCACAATCTGAATCACTTACTCCAGTCCCAATCCCAATCCCTTATTCCCCTCCCAGGCCCACGAGTTTCTCTCTCCAGCTTCCTTAACCATTTGGGCTAAAAGGGCATGAAAAGCTAACTTTTTTTTTCTCCAAGAAACAAGCAGAGAATAAAACCCAGATGCCCAAAAAGGCTTTTACCCAGTTTTCCCAATGGAGACCAAAAGGAGTTGCTCGGTAAGAGGGCATGGGAAAAGGGGCTACTGGTGGGATGGAAAACACGGAGAAAACAACCAAGTCCCAAATCTGCCCAGGGAACTTCAGAAGGCGCATTTCCAGCAAGGAAGTTGCTTGGCCCTTCTGTCCTGCTCTTTTCTGCACCAAGACTGCTCTCTGCTCTCTCAGGGAGGCAGCTGAGGAAACAGGCTCTAGAGCCAGGCTGCCTGAATTCCAATCTCAGCTCCTCTAGCAGTGTGACCTTTACAGAACCCTATCTTCTCTTCCATAAATGGAGCATAATGAGGAAACTGGTTTCAAAACGGGGTATTGTGAGAATTAAGTCAGTTAGAGCATGTCAAGTAGGTGGCACTAGCGGTAAAGAACACGCCTGCCCATGTGGGAGGTGCAAGATTCCTGGTTTCGATTCCTGGGTCAGGAAGATCCCCTGGAGGAGGAAATGGCAACCCACTCCAGTATTCTTGCCTGGAGAATCCCCATGGACAGAAGAGCCTGGTGGGCTACAGTCCATAGGGTCGCAAAGAGTCAGACACAACTGAATTAGCTTAGCATGCAAGTGCAATGCCAGGTACAAAACAAAGCCCAGTGGTTATTCCCAGTCTCATGGGTATTGTATCAGAATCATAGGGACCAACCAGCAGGGTCAACTGACCATAAGGCCAGTGTTTGGTGAGATCTCAAGGTCACAGAGCTCAATTTAGAAGCCTATAATTTGGGGGCCCTTAGAGACCTTGTAGACTAATCTCATTTTACTTTTTATTGTTTTAATGTTTTGGCCATCCCATGCGGCACTGTAGGATCTTAGTTCTTCATGCCCCTTGCATTGGGAGTGTGGAGTCTTAACTGCTGGACTGCCAGGGAAGTCCTTCTTCTTTCTTTAAAAAAAAAATCTTCTCATTTTAGAGTTGAGGAAACTGACCCACAGAGAGGCCAAGCAACCAGCCCCATGTCACAGAGCTGCTTCGTGGAGGGCCGGGATAGAACCATCCTCCACACGGGGCTGCCTTTCTTCCTACACTGAAATAGAATTTTCATGACATAAAATTCACCCTTTTAAAGTATACTGTTCCGTGGGTTTTTGTATATTCACAGGGTTGTGCAACTGTCACCGTGATCTAATTCCAGAACATTTCCATCACCCCCCAAGAAAACCAGGTAAACCACTGGCAGTGACTTCCGTCCTCCCCGCCCTCAGCTCCTGGCAGCCGTCATCCACCTTCTGTCTCTAGCCCACAGCCACTCTTTCACATAGCTCTGCCCCACCTTCAGGATCCAGCAGCTTCGTAAGTCCCAGCTCCTTCTCAGCCAGATTGAAGGCATTCTGCAGATTGTAGTGTGCATTACACTTCTTCAGGGACTCAAAATCCAGCAGGTCTGGCCTGGGTAGGGAGGGAATAGAGAAGGAATCAAGGGCATGTGAGAGCCTAAAGAGGAAAAGGAAAGCCACCCCATCTTGATCCCTAAGTTCCCAAGCCCCCAACCCCCACTGCACCTCCCCGCCTCGACTTCCCCTCACAAGCCCTCTGTGCAGGAAGCGCCCCCACATTCTGGGCTCTTCTCTGAACATTCACGCCTCCTAACTGCCGTGGAGCTCAGCTTGTCCCACTGATTTGTCTACATGTGTGTGCGGGCCCCTGGGTCATCAACCCATCCAGCAGCTCAGACAGGCTGGCCAACCCCCGTCTTCTCACCGGTGTTTATGCACGATGGCGTTGAAGGCCAGCCCATCTCTCCAGCTGGTGGTGAAGTTGTGCACGTTGACATTGGGGTACCTATAAACAGAGGCCAGGATAGACAGTGAGTAGGCCTCAAGGATGGATCCCCAGCTCATGGTTCCTGGGCCCCCATCCTTCCTTCCTACTGCACAGCCTTGGTGCATCCAGCCCTCCAAGGCCATGCTCTCTGGCAGCCTCACCCGGCGGTCTTCATCTGGCACCAGAGCAGCAAGGCATCCTTGGCTGACTTCTTCTCCTTGTTGTCTTCTGTTTCCACACTTATGTCTTGGATCTAAGAAGGGAGGAAGGAAAGAAAGCCCTCACTTCCTGAACAGGGGCTCCTGGAGTTATCAGAGATGCTCAGGGTTATCAGGGATGTCCTGGAGTTATCAGGGATGCTCGGAAGCCGCTCCTTAGACACCTCAATTAGGGGCCGAGGGATAGAGCCTGGGGCCTTTCTTCTTGGGCTAATGACCACAGAACTCCAGGTCAAAAGGATTTGAGACAGCAGAAAGGTGTGGGAGTTCAGAAGAGGAAGTGCCTTGAAGGCACAGATGCTCGTTCCTGCTGTGGGGGGAAACTACAGGTGGAGAAATGAACTTTTCCTGAGAGCTGGGCTTCAAAGGTAAAGCTGACAGAGCTCTGCTTAGGGCTGGAAGGAGCAGGGGAGTTATACCCGGGGTGTAAGCAGGGCGATCAGGAGAGCTGTGATGGCATTAGGACCCTGGACTGGTGATGCTCAGAACATAAGGAGGAGCTGGGTGGCTGTTCTCTTGAGGGAGGCAAGCAGAGTTTGGGGTAGAGGAGTGGACCAGTGACCAGACCCCAAATGCAGTTCTAACACTCTCTGTGGTGAAGTACCCATCTGTAAAATTTCCAATCCTTTGTGCCCCCAAATGTGGTCCTCTAGCAGACCAGGCCACAGGGAATTTGCCACAGGAGTTTGACAATACCCACGCTGGCCTCTGTCCTGTTTAATGACAGGAGTCCCCTGCCCCAGGGTGTGAGGTTCTGGGCCACCCATATGTGCAGTGACCGTGGGGGCTGCTGCACTGATGCACAGGGCACACGCCAGGTGCCACCGTGCGGGTACCTGAAATCGAAGGATGATCGTCCACACCAGCCCGAGGGTCAGGCGGTGGTTCCCGTCCACGATGTCATGCGAGCCCATGTTTTCCAAGTGCACTTTTTGCTCCTTCAGGAACTGCAGCGCCTTGTCCACGTTCTCCAGGCAGTGGATCCGCATGCGGCCCTTCGTGGGCTTTGGCTGTGGAGGGAGGGGACACGAAGCCATGGGCCTGTGGGCCTCCTCCTCCTCCTTCCCTCCTAGCTTTCCCGGGGCCCTGCTTCCTATGGCTTCCCCATGACCTCCCTCAGGAACACAGGCACCGCCCGGGGAAGTTAAAGCCGAGTTGCAGATGAGGCTTGGGGCAGATTAAGATTCCCAAGGGAATTAATTGCACCCAGAGTGAGTGGGGGAAAAAAATGTTTTCAATGGGGCCACTGTTCCCGTCTCCATGAAGCAATGTTCCTGGTTTAATCCATGCAGCAATGCCTCTCAAACTGAAACCATCCTCTGAGTAGAAGGCAGCCACTGCTTTCTGTTCCGTGGTGTCGCTCTTCTCGCTCAGGGCCACCCCAGGTCCCCCTGGCCACTGGCTCTCAGGCCACCCCCTCCCCGGTGACCCCAGCTCACCAGGGTCTCCCCGGAGAGCACCTCGAGGAGCCTCAGGAGGTTCCGTCCGTCTCGGAGGTCGCTGTACAGGTCTCCCACCCGGCATGTCACCCGGGCCAGGTGTGAGTTGACCCACTTGGTGAAGGTTTTCTTCTGCACAGCTTCTCGCTCATCTACGGCGGCAACATGGGGTCATTTCTGCCCTTCAAGAGCCGGGCGCCTGCTTCTAAACACCAGTAGGTGGGGTTGGGGAAGTGGGGTCTGGGGAGGAGGAAGGGAAGGAAGATGGCCAAGGAGAAAACCCATAACTTGAAAAATCGGGAAATAAAGAAATTGGAATGAGTTCATGAGCAGGGTCAAGAACAAAAATGAGAGACAGAGAGACAGAAAACAGGCTTTGAGAAGGAAGGATGAAAGAAATTACAGCAGGGGACATGTAGGGAAGGCCTGGGATCAGCGCTCTGCTGTGTGACAGTGGTGAAACGCTGTTGTTCCATCCATCAAGGCCTCACTTTCCTCATCTGTAAAATGGGCACATTACTTTCTCTTTCAACAAGTCATGGTGTTGACTGAGACACCGCGTGTGAGATGCCGCACGAAATGGCTCCTGGATGAGTTACTGTTATTCAGGCATAATCTAACCCGTGGAAAGAGTGGGAGTTGCTCAGGTCGGTCCAGCAGGAGCTATGGCTGGTCCCGGTTGGTAGTGGGCAGAGGAGAGGGTACGGACTTAAATTACAGCAGCGGCTCTTCCAAGTGGTCGTTAGATGGATGTGACATTATAGAGCCTGCAGGCCTCCTGAGTCAGCTTGCCCTCCCGGGATAATTTAAAGAAAAGACAGGCTATTTCTGGGCTGGTTCATTCAACTGGTTGCAAGGGGATTCTGTCCCAGGACACCAACATTTCAAAGTCAAGAGGGAATATATCATCGTGGAAGTTGGAAACAGGTAAAAAGTGAACCCGGGAAACACAGGGTGGGGCAGGGGAAAGCCAGGCAGAATTCAGTGCCAGTCTCACAGAAAGTGACGGGATGCCCACTGCCTGTCCACAGGGGGAGCTGCTGCTGAGAGACGGGATGCTGTTACATTTCCCAGAGAAAGAAAAATTGAAATTATTATAAGTGACATAGAGAACACCACTGACCCTGACACATTGGAGACATTTACAAAGATTTGTTGAACTGGACAAGAGCATTAAGCCTTGGGCCTGACATTTTTATAGCCTGGGTTTCAGTATATGAGGACATTCTACTCTTGGCTCATTATTTATGGTAATATCCATGATGGATAAATTAATTTCTTCCAGTAAAAAAAAGAAAAAAATACAAATGACAAAGTGAGGGAAGAGGCTCAGCCCACTGGAAGTTGCTCTGGCCACTGGAATTTCTTCGAGTTCCCCCCAGAGAGGCCCAGTGCAAGGACCCAACCCAAGTGGCCAGGGCTAAAGAGTCACTTGTCTTTCCCTAGCACCAGGATCTCAGAAACCAAAAAGACTCACCCCTTAATCTCACATTCCTATGCACCTCACCCATAAAACACAGCGACACACCCATGTCTGTTCCTGTCTTTCTTACCTCCAACCCCGGACCTGGGACAACTCAGGGTCCTAACAAGTGCTCAGACGGCCTGATGCTCTGTGGGCCTCCTCTCAGGATCCACAGGCCCTGCGGGAGCCGGGGACCACCTGGATCACCAGCCATGACTGGATCCAGGGAGTCTGCCCTCATGCCAGACACAGGAGGGTGAGGCCATTTTGGCTCATAGGTAGCATAAAAGGGGGAAGATGAGGAAACAGGAGGCAGCTAGGGGGAAAAAAATGTGCAAAGCCGACCACCAGAGACAGAGTGTAACTTTACCAGGTGTCCACAACATCCACAGGCACGCAGAATGCCGTGGCTCCCAAAAGAAACACACTGGCCTATGTGTGCTAGAGCTGACACAGCCGCCTCAGACCCATACCCAAGCCCGTCTGCACCAGATCCCTTTGACACACACCCCGGTTTCCACACACTTAGACACCCATTCAGAAATCCAGGGCAGCACAAACGCCCTGGGCCCCTCGCCTGCTTCCCCGACCACCCCGGCAGGACCGTCCTCCCCAAACCCCCGAGAGTCTCAGGGAGACCGGGCCGCGTCTCCGAGCTCTGCGCCCCCGGGGGACACACGCCCAGCGGGGCCCCGCCGCCCCTCCAGCGGGTCCAAGCCTCTCCCGGCTCTGTCAGCATCCGCGGATTTCCCGGCCACTTGTAATTATTCCCCCGACACTTTGTCTCCCAACACAAACCGTCTGAGTCACAGAAGATGCTTCCCCCACCCCGGGGGCCTGGCTCCGGCTCCTCTCCCACGCCCCCAGCCGCTCTCTCCGCGGGGGCCCCCTCTCCGCGCGGCTCCAGCCGTCCCCCTCGCCCCCCGAGCCCCCTCTCGGAGCCCACCACCACCACCACCCCACCTCCGGAGCCCACCTTGAAGCTGCTTGAAGCGTCCCTCCAGCACGCTGGCGTACTGAGCCGGGTTGATGAAGGCAGCGGGCGAGAGCAGGAGCCCCCCGGGGTTCTGAGCCCCCTCCACCGCCTCACAGTAAAACTCACCGGCCCCGTTCAGGCCGTACCCGGGCCCCCTGCCCACCCCGTGCCCATTCATGGTGCCGCTGCCCCTGGATCGCCCGCGGCCCAGAGTCCATGCTCTGCCCGCGCCGGGGCAGGGCGCCGAGGGTTCGCTCCCCCGCGAGCCGGGGGTCCGGCTAGCAGGCCGTGTGGCCCGAGGGCGGTGGAAGATTCGAGGAGTTGGGTGGAAAAGGAGCAGCGGGAGGTCTGAGCCCCCGAGCGCTCCGGCACCCGTCGGCACAGCACACCTGGAGACGGAGGCAGCTCCAGACAAACAGGTCGGACAGTGACGGGGGAGGGGCGGGGCGGAGCCGGCCGGCTGGGGCAGGGCCGGGCCCCCGGCAGGAGGAGGGACCCGCCAGCGCCCTCGAGACCTGCCGGTCTGGCCCGGAGTTGCCTCGGAGCGCACCAGACCCGAGAGCACCGGTCCCCCCCGCATCCCTCGCCTCCCCCCCGCCCCAGGGCAAGTCCTGCTTCTGAAGGTTTGCAGGTGTGTAGAGGATGCCCCCTGGCTGTGAGTCTGGGAGGTCCCGTTCAGGACATGGGCTTTGATCCCCAGCTCCGAGAGCCCTGAGAAAGAGAAATCCTGGAAAGGGCCAAGCCAGCTCAGTACTAGCCAGGCACGGGGGCTATACTGTTTGCTTACATTCCTTTAATTGTGAAATAGATGGCGTTATCTTCCTCCCTGGTTTGTCATTCTCACCTCCAGTTTCAGATCCTTCCCTGCCCTGGGGCCCATCAGGCCGTCCTGGGGCCAGGCCATCCCAGGCCCCCAGTACACCCACAGCTGGGCACATCTACCTGACTCCCTTCTCATTTAAATATATATATCTATATATATATTGAACTATATATATTTATATCGAACTATATATATATATTGAACTATATATATATATATATTTGGCTGCTCTGGGTCTTAGTTTCTGCAGTGGGATCTTGAATTGTGACATGGGGATCTTGTTCCCTGATGAGGGATTGAACCCAGGCCCCCTGACTCTCCTTTGGGAGAGCCAGGTTCTTCCTGGTTCTCCCTGGTTCTCCCCCTTGGGAGAGCAGAGTCTCAGCCACTGGACCACCAGGGATGCCTTCCCGTCCCACCTTTCTATGGGCTTCAGCCCTTGTCACTTATAGCCCACTCCTGTCCCCTTCCATCCTCCTTCATTCAGTATTTTCTGGCACCTGTTGGTGCAAGGCGCAGGGCTGGGTGAAGCCCGTACAGCGAGGCCTCCTCGGAAAAGCCCAATTTAGTGGTGCAGATGAACACCTACTGACAGCCTGGGTTGGCATGTGTTGAGCACACATCGAAATAGTCCTGGGTATCACATGTCACATGCACACAGCTGTCATGACCTTCTAGAGGCTACTCTTACCCAAAATCAAGGTACCAGAGAAACCTTTCCCCAATGACATAGCATTCTCTATGACCCATGTCTTCTGCCTTTGCTCAGCGATAGAAACAGTGCTGTGAGTGTTTCACAAGCCTGCATGTAGACCTAGCCAGAAGGACGGGGGGCACAGGAGAAACTGACGAGGGATTCCCGGAAGTAATGGCCACCACATGGGGGTTCCTCAGACTGATGCTGGGCTGGCTGAAAAGAATTACCCAAAGAGCTTGAAACCCCAATTTCTGGACCATAGGTCCAAAGACTAATTCATTGTGTCCAGAAAGGGGTTTGAGAACCTGTATTTGTGAAACATCCGAGTGATCCTGTCAAAGGTGCGGCCAAGGTTGGGAAACCGCCCTCCCCCCCCCAATGTCTCCTTTCATCCAGGAGGCCACCCCACCCACGCTGGGAGCACTGCCTCTCGGGGAGTAGCTATGACCTCTTCCACGGCACTGGGCTGGGAGGCCAGCAGGTCAGTGGAAAAGATGAGGGTGGCGTGGAGGAGAGAAACCAAACAGGGTGGGTGGCCCTGGGGTGTGTGGGTGACTCAGCCCCACGCCAGCCGCCGGTGGTGTCAGGTGGCAGCTGCACTCTTGTTGCCATGGCAACTCCTCCCCAGAACGCAGGGAGGCCCGTCGAACGGGTTTGCTGGTGCTCAGAGGAGCTTGAAGGGGAGAACCCAGGCCATAGGGGAAGGCAGGGGCTGATGCGGGTGGAGAGCAACCCAGGAGGATGGGCGGTGGAAACCAGCGGTGGGTGGAGGGCACCTGCTTCAGGGAACAGGTAGATGAACTAATGGGAGGAACAGGCGGCAGGCAGGTGGAAGGAACAGGTGGGAAGGGAGAGGAGCAGCTACTGAACTGAGAGGGAGAGCAGGTGTGAGAGATGACAGTGAGAATCAAGGAAGACAGCAGAGGATGAAAGGAAGGGAGAGGTGGGTGGAAATAGAACAGCAAGACTAAGAATGCAAAAGAATTAAGGAACATGACTCAGGGACAGAGGCCAGGCAGTCAGCTGAGCGCACAGCGGAACACAGCTGAGTCTCAGCATCAGCACGGCTTCTCCCTGCTTGAGGGGAAGGAAGCTGGGGCACTTTGTGGATTGCACGTGGTCTGTTCTTGAGGCTGGCATTGCGGACTAGGGCTTGGTAGGGTGATCTGGATTTCCTACTCTAGTGCGGCAGCTTAGAAAGAGCGTCGGTCTTCCCATGAAGTTGAAGGACTCTTCAAGACAAGCTTCCCTCCCCAGCATCCTCAACATCTCCCCCAGCCCTCCCCTGACCTCACCTGCCAGGGCCTTAATTCGGGACCTCTCAAAGAGGCGGGCCGAGCTGCTGTCATTGTCCCAGTCTGAGTCGGGCAGGTCCCAGCGGTTGTTGATGTCACTGTACTGGCCCTGGATCTCCAAGCTGTCAAAGTCTGTGGGCGACAGGGTGCTGCTCATGGTGGTGGGTGGCCTCCTGCTCCTGCAAGGGGAAACGGGGCTGGTGAGGGGCATCTTGAAGCCATGGAGCCCACCACTCACCATTACTCCTCTCGTCCTGCCCTAGATCTGCTCTGCTCTACTGATGACCAGTGACTGTGGTTGCTTTCTTTGCCAGTGGAAATCATCCCCCGGTGGGAGAGGAGGAGAAACCATGGTGGAGGGAGAAGCTGAGAGACAGGAACACAACAGACCCACAAGGAGTGAGGTCAGAAGGCAGCAGTGTCTCAGAGCAACACAGTGGAGACAAGGGCTCCAGAGCCTCAGGCCAGAGAGGGGCAGGAGGCAGGGAGCTGAAGGTGGCGATGGCCATTGGGGTGGCTCTGGACAGCGGTGTGGGAACGCCAGGGCAATGCGAAAAACAGGCCTGGGACCCCATGGGCCATAGTGAGTACTAACCAGAGTTCTTTCATTCCTGGTTCCACAAACTGTTCAGAGCCCCGCACCTCCGCTACTGCCTCCCACAAGGTGGCTTCCTGTACTCTGGAACAGATTTAAGATGGAAAGACCCAGATCCTGCTCTCAGGCCGAGATGCGTCTATGACACACCAGGAAGCCTGATGTACTGCTAACAAGTATGGATACAGAGGCCAGGGGTTTGACAGAGGACACAGTATGGTTCTCTCCCCCGGTTTCTTTCTTTTGTTTGGGACGGAGAATACTTAATAGGTGCTCGATGAATATCCGTTGTGATATGTGTCCTCGCCACTTACATGCATCACCTCACTGCAACCCTCTGTGGGGTGAGGGACCACTATCATCCCTATTTCATAGATGAGGAGGTTGCTCTGTAAAAGTTAAACCAGGGTTCAAGGTCACTGGAAGGAGTAGAGCTAGATTTTGAAGCAAGATTCTGGAGGACAAGCTTTTTTTTTTTTTTTTTGCCTCCCTGGGCAGCATGTGGGATGCTAGTTCCCCAACCAGGGATAGAACCTGCACACCCCTGCATTGGAAGTGCAGAGTCTTAACCACTGGACCACCAAGGAAGTCCCTGGAGGACAAGCTGTTAATCACAATATTTACATGTTCCTCGACCTTCCTGGAGCCCGCCAGAGCTCCCTGAGAGGGATCACAGCCATTGCTCCCTTCCAGGGCCCAGGCTGGGGAAACTGGGGACGTGGATGCTTGCCAGCACAACTCACGGCTCTGTGTTACACAAACAACCCTGTCCGTCTCAAAACTAACAAATGAGCTTCAGATTAGTTTCTAGGGATTTTTTTAAAAAACAAAACTCTACAGTTCAAAGTTCTTGAGTAATTCGGCACTCATTCAAGAGCATGGAGGGGGCTGCCTCTGTAACCGAACCCCAAGTTCTGCATGTCTCATTTTCCTAGTGCCTCTCAAATACAAAGATATTTTATTTTATTTTATTTTTTCCATTTATTTTTATTAGTTGGAGGCTAATACAAAGATATTTTAATCCTTAGTGCCACTTCCAAGGGTTGAGGCTATGACCTTGGCAGTCTCTGCTTCTGGAAAGGAAGTACCATACCTCTTGTGTGGTTTAGGGGGACGGAAGAAAGAATGGGTGGTGAGATGTGGGTGGTGAGCGAGAGGTGTTCCCATGGGCGCACAGGGTGGAACTTGGCTTCTGTCATTAAGTGGTTCCACGAAGTGGAACCTGAGGCACATGAAGGCCAGGACTGCCTACCCCTCCCCTTTCTCCCAAAGAGAAAACATGCAAGGATTTCCCTGGGAGCTCAGGTCTCAGTTTCCTAGATTTGGGCTTTTCATTCCTTGTAATAGGAAAGAGGGGCTTCCCTCATAGCTCAGTCGGTAAATGCAGGAGACCCTGATTCGATTCCTGCATTGGGAAGATCCCCTGGAGAAGGAACTAGCAACCCACTCCAGTATTCTTGCCTGGAGAATCCCATGAATAGAGGACTCTGGCAGGCTACAGTCCATGGCGTCACAAGAGTGGGACATGACTTAGCAACTAAACCACCACCAGTAGGAAAGAGAGCTTCATTTCCACTAGGCTTAGGACTCCTTTCTCATTTAAAATCCATTGTTTCCCCTAATCCCCAGCAGAGTCTTTCAATTTGCTCTGTAAATATTTATATAAAAATAAATTCTAGGGCAGAGTCAGGGCATCCTGAGCAGAGAATGCTGTAGGCAAGGTGTGACCTGAGCTAGAGTCCCCTAACACTCTCAACCACCAGGCAGCGAAGCAGTCCAAACCCCAGGACCAATTTGAATTCCATTTCTCTGGCCCCCTCAGATTAGGGCTTCCCCACCAGCAGTCATGCACACACTTATCTCTGGGATGGACATTCCCAGCACTCTCGCTCTCTCTGCATAGTGCATGTGGCCATGCTAAGTTGCTTCAGTTGTGTCCAGCTCTTTGCGACCCACTGGATTGCAGCCCACCAGGCCCCTCTGTCCATGGGATTCTCTAGGCAAGAATACTGGACTGGGCTGCCATGCTCTCCTCTAGGGGATCTTCCCCTCCCAGGGATCGAACCCAAGTCTCTAATGGCTCCTGCACTGGCAGGCGTGTTCTTTACCACCAGCACCTCCTGGGAAGCCCCTCCCTGCATAGACCTGCCCGCAAAAATCCCTATATACCAGGAGTCCCCAACCTTTTGGGCACCAGGAACCAGTTTTGTGGGAGACAATTTTTCCATGGATTGGGGGTGGAGGGGATGGTTTGGGGATGATTCAAGCATTTATTGTACACTTTATTTCTATTATTATTACATCAGTTCCACCTCAGATCATCAGGCATTAGATCCTGAAACTTGGGGACCCTTGCTATATACAATGCCCCCCCTTCTATTCTGTGACCCTTTTTCCTTCTATCAGAAATCACAAACCTCCTAAAACCAGTCTCCAGGGGTATGGCCAATGAGCTGTTGTAAAAGAACTAATTTGGGGGAGCTCCCTGGTGGCCTAGTGGTTAGGATTCTGGGCTTTCACTGCCATGACCCAGGGGGGCGGGGTAGGTTCCTGCAAGCTGTGTGGTTCGACCAAAAAAGAAAAACCCCTCTAATTTGGGATTCTTCAGGTGGGCCTATGCTTGCCATCTCTCTTCAGACCCCACCTCTCCCTGCTGGCTCGGTCCCAGCCTTGGCACACATTTTTATTACCTACTTGGTCCCTGAAGGCCTCTGAGGTTTTCAAACCCTGCTTTATGTCTTTGTACTCCATAGAGAGCAGACACGTAAAGAAATGTCTGACCCCATTTCCAAACTGTGTGTCCCCAGGACCCCTGGAAGCTGCACAAAACCAACATGTATTGTTTTGGCTTCTGTTTGGTACTCCAACTTGGTCCCCCTGACGGGACTGAGGCGTGGATCCAGACCTCTCAGTGAGGTCCAGTTGTTGGAGCTGCTCCTGTAACTTGGGGGAGAAAATATGAAGTTGGAGCCTCCCCTTCTCCCAGATAAAATGGCCCTCGGGCCAAATCCAATTCGAGACATACATGCTTTTCATCCTGAGTTTCCAGGGATGCCTGCCATTGTATAGATAAGCAACCAACATGGCACTGGTGTCCTTAGATCACAGGTCCCCATAGGGCCACCATGTTGGGACTCCGAGGGGTTAATTCCCACAGTGAGTCATGCTTTCTGGTGTCCTTCAGCACAGCAGTTCTGAGGGCCCCTGAGTTTTGGTTTCCAAGCATTTGGGCTCTGGAGCCCCCTGGCCTTTTGGACAATATGCTGTGTTCCCTGCTACCATCTTCGGAGTCCTATAGTTTTCTGTTTCTTTAGATAGATCCCACCCTGGTTTCTTTTCTCTGATTTATCATTCCTTGCTTGTGATCTGGGTCTCCGTACTTATTTCCTTAGTCAGCCTGTACCCCTAGCCTCATGCTCACCTACGTCTCTCTCTTTGCTGAAGAATCATCTACCTGATTGTTCTCCATGGATTCCTGGACTCTGGCAACAGCAGCTAATCCAGATTACAGTTTCACCAACACCTTATTCTTAGCCGCTGACCTGGAGGCCAGGCCTGAGTAGCTTACATTGTTCATGCTACGAGAAAGCCAACTCCCGCCAGCTGCAAGCTTGGGGTCCTGCTAGGTTCTATGTCCAAGCACTGCTGGATGTGGACTCTGCTCAGCCTAGTGCCGATCCTCCAGGGCAGCTGCCCCCCCCTTCTCCTTTCCTCTGTTTTGCTGGCATGTAAAGCTAGAAATCCAATCCCTCTGGCTAGAGTCTGTCTTGTACCCTAATTCCTTCTCTCGCCACATCCTCCTCCTGATTAATTCTCTACCGCCCTCAGAGACGGTTGATCATTCCCTCCTCTGTGCTCCCACAGCACGTCAGGATGCTGCTATTATTACGCTTATCACATTGTATTACAGTTCGTTGTTTATGTGTCTCTCTGCCTGCTCCCCTTTTAACCCATTGAGGACAAGGGTTGGGTCTTACTCATGTTTGTATTTTCCTAGTACGATAGCTATTCAATAAAGAGATATTGAATGAATGGGCTAGCATTCCTCCCCACTCTCATCAAATGCATATCTTTTTTTAGGTCTACAGAAAAGACGCAAGGAAAGAATGAAAATGGCATCAGAGAAGAGTCTCTGCTCCTCATCTCTAAAGTTCAGGATTATTCTCAAACTTGCATGAATAACAATTACTTGGAGGGCTGTTAAAACACAGACCAGTGAGCTCTGTTCCCCAGAGCTTCTGATGCAAGAGATCCGGGGCTGGGGCCTGGGAATTTGCATTTCTAAACTGTTGCCAGGTGACACTAAATCTACTGGTCTGGAGACCACAGTTTGAGGGCCACTGCTGTCCAAAGATGAGGAGCAGTTAGAATTAGAAAAGCTACAAGAGCAGAGGAAGACACAAAGATTCAGCGGTGAGTGTGACCTGAGGTTAGCTTCTGGGTCTGTTGAGGCTCTATCCCATGCTAAACTCAAATACAACTTCCCCTGAGAAACCCCAAGACCCACAAAGAGCCGGAAGCCTCAGGCAAGGAGAGAGGAAAATGAAGATGGAGTGGGTTCCAGATCTAATGAGACAAATAAAGCTGATGGCTGGACACAGGCGAATCAGACGCCCGGAAGGAGGGCGATATGGCTGGAGACGTGGCTGGGAGGCGGAGTTGAACCAATGACAGCAGGATGGATAACAGATGAGAAGGAGTGGGGACTTTGGCAAAGTAAAAATCTTTTTGGACTCAAAGTATGAATGGACGAGCAAAAAGATAAAAGGAGAAAGAAATCACAAACTCAGGGCTGCTAGGATAGCAGAAGGAAGATGAACGCAGGGAGACAAGACAATCAAACAGACAAAACCCCAGTCTATTCCCTCAAGGCTGTGTTCTTCATAAAGCACCGGGAATTCTCCTCCAAGGAACTTAGGAACTGCGCTAGAGAGTGGGACTGGATTTTTGCTTCATCTTGTCCTTTAGAATCCTCCACTCAGGGCAGAATTATTCAGACTACTTTTCACTCCCTTGCTACGCCCCTCCCCCAAGTCTGTAACCCCTGGGTTACATCCGTTTCTCTAAGGAACAAATCTAAGATCCCTATTAGCTTTTTCCCTCCTTACTCCTTTGCTCTTCTGAATATGCCAAGAGGTTGCCCCGCACCTCAAGCTGAGACACTGATTTGGGACTCACTCTGCCCCCTTCACCCTCAAGGAAAACTGGTTTGTAGATACCCTGCCGGTGCCTGAACCGACCAGCGCTGGAATTGTAGCTGCCCTCGGAGGAAAGGAGGGCCGCTGAGAAACAACCCACGGAGACAGCATGTAGCAGGTTAGGACCGGAGCAAGCCTGCGGCTCAGACAAGCATGCAATGCCACGGGGTTAATGGGCTGAAGTCGTTCCGAGCCAGAGGGGATGGCAAAGGCCCGATCGTGGTGCTGGCGTTGGAACACCCCAGAAGGAGGCCTTGCCCGCTAGCTCTGCGCCCGCGGACTCCAAGCCGGCCGCACACATCTCGGCCACAGGGACACCTTTCGCTCTCTTTCCTGCCACCCGCAGGGGTTTCATTCTCCCTTCTTCCTCTGCCAGCGTTCCGCTCACCACGGCCAACCATGTCCCCTACTCTCACACACTGTGGGGGAGCATAAAGGATAGCGTGGAGCTAGCTACCGAAGAGGCGAGGAGAAGCCCACCCGGCTCCAGAGGGAGCCCCCAGCCGGCTCGCGAGAGGGAGTCGGGCGCTCGCAGCCTCGGGGCAGGGACCGCCGAGCGCGCCCGCAGCGCCTGGCCCGGCGCCGGCCGGCCCGCCTCCGCGACGCGAACAGCTGGCGCTGTCACACACGCGCAGAGCCCGGCGACCCGCTCCCCTAACGCGTTTGTCAGCCCCAACTCTTCCAGACTCTTCTCTGGGCTCGGGAAAGGCCCGCGTCCCGCACGCCTCGATCCCCACCGGCCGCACACGGGTACCTGGGTGGCTGGCGCTTGACTCTCCATCCTGTCCCCGGCACCCAGAGGGAGCGGGCACCCGGGGCCGCATCCTCCCGCCCCTGCTCCCCCGACCTGTCCCGACTCCGACCCCGACCCCGCCGCCCGCGCACGTCTGCACAAAGCGCACCGCCCAGCCGGCCAGGACAAAGCGCGCCCGGGCGCCGGCACCTACCTCGGTGCGGAGCGCTGGCCGGACAGGCGGGAGCGCAGCCGGCGGGGGCGCACCGGGAGTCGCCGCGCCCGCAGCCCGGCCGCGTGGGGCTGTTGCGGGCGGCGGCCGGGCGCACGGCAGGCGGCGGGCGGGCGCTGTCACGGGGCGCGAGCCGCGCGGGGGGCGCGCGGGGCCGGCGGTGGCGGGGCGCGTGGAGGTGCGCGGGCGCGAGCGGCGGGACTGCGGCGCCGCGGAAGGAGGACAATAGCCTCCCCCTGCCGCAGGCCGCCGGCTCCCGCGGGAGGCCGGGGACCATCTGGAGCCGGCGGCCCCGCGGGGCTCGGGGCGGGGCCCGAGTCACCCCCTCCCTGCCCGGCGCCATGGCAACCACGGCCCCTCTCGGGTCTCTGCTCAGCTCCCCGGCCCGGGGTCGCTGACCTTCCCCGGGGCGAACGCGGCGTCGGCTCCTCCGCCGGCTCCCGACCCCCCACCGCCTACCCCGTGAGTGCCCCCAGAGCCCCGCCTTCCGTTCCTCGCCGGCCCTGGTCACCCTCGGGCCGTCTGGGTACCCCCCACCGCTTGCGGGGCTATCTCCGCAGTTTGAGTACCCCACCTTTGTCCCTGCTCCGCTTTTCGCACAAAATCTACAATCCCGGAACATGCGATCTTTTAATGACACTCACCGCCCAGAAGGTTTCCCGGTATTCAGCCTCTTTTCCGTCCCGATTTTTTCCTCTTTGGGCACCTCCGGTCAGTCCATCTCCCTTTAAGCATTTCTTTCATCCATCCCTTCCCTCTCTGGTCCTCCTTCGGTCAGGGAGGCCGGCTCTCTTTCCCAAAGCATCTCCATGGTACCATGTGGTGGAGATTCGTCTCCTCGCAGATCAGATTCTCAGAACAGTCATCACTGCAGCTCCTCTCAGCTCCTTCTCAGCTCCTCTCATTTATCAACCAGAATTCCGGCCTACTCACTGTCTTAAAAGGGAATGGGGGTGGGGACGGACATTTCTAGGCCTGGCACAGCTGGGTTTCTCCTTGGTTTAGTAGCATCGGAGTGGTCTAACGGTCTGAGGTCATTAACCAAGGTGAACTGCTATCTCCTTAAGAGAGAAAAGAATTATACCCAAATAGTAAAGTTAAAGAGTGCCAGGTAGGTGCTAAAAGTGCATTTTCTCGGGTGATTCCTTCCCCAACCGCCACCCCCTCCCCAGCTTTAAGAGGTAGGTACAGTTCTTTCTGACTTGAAATCTAAGCTCAGGGATAAACTGGTAACAGTCTGTTGAACTTTGCACGGAGCAGTCTGGATATAACCATTCAATTCTATTGCCCCTGCACATGTGGGCCTGTCTCTACCTGGGATATGCCTGAAATGGCCAAATAAGGGCAATGTGAAGAATGGGCTTTGCATGAATTATTGGTTTAAGGCTTTGTATGGGTAATGGCATTTTAGGATTTTGCTCCTTTAGGTAAAGGTATACATAGTGAAACAAATGTGTAAGTAATTGAAGTACTTTCCAGATAAGATTTTGATAAAGTGAAATCGTTTGTGTTAAACCCGCTTGAAAACGATTTCAAGGTTTAAAAAAAAGCCCGGCTACTAATCCAAACTAGTTGGGTCATCTCACCTACTTGGCCTCAGTCTTTCTAGACTATCAAATGGGTTGGGAGAGGGCTTAGTGTGTGAGTTGCACTAAAAGAAGAACTTGAAGTTCTCTCCCAGCTCTGATAGTCAGATTCCATTAGTAAACTGGAATCATTATTCTACCACCAAACGGTAACTTGGCCTTCTGGGGTATACTTCACCATTAACTGTAATTTCAGGCTTTTTTTTTTTTAAATTTGATTGTGTTGGTCTTAGCTGTGGCTAAGTTATGTTCGACTCTTTGCAACCGCACAGACTGTACAGTCCGTGGAATTCTCCAGGCCAGAAGACTGGGTAGCCTTTCCCTTCTCCAGGGGATCTTCTCAACCCAGGTATCGAACCCAGGTCTCCCGCGTTGCAGGCGGATTCTTTACCAGCTGAGCCAGGAGGGGAAGCCCAAGAATACTGGAGTGGGTAGCCTATCCCTTCTCCAGCCGATCTTCCCCACCCAGGAATCGAACCAATAAGCAAGACAATAATATCTTGTATATAGTGATTTGGGTTTCCCAGGTGGTGCTAGTGGTAAAGAACTTGCCTGCTAATGTAGGCGACAGAATGAGATGCAGGCTTGATCCCTGGGTTGGGAAGATCTCCTGGAGAAGGAAATGGCAACCAATAACTCCAGTATTCTTGCCTGGAGAATCCCATGGACAGAGAAGCATGGAGGGTTACAGATCACACGGTCACAGAGAGTCAGAGATGAGTGAAGCAACTTAGCACCCACATGTATAGTGATTTCCCCTTTTCAACATTTCATCATTCTTTTAAAAGCCTCATAAGTAAACATTCTCATTCTCATTTTAATGATGAGCAAACTGATGTTTAGACACCTAAGCGAATGCCAAACTCAATAGAGTCAGTTCATGATAGAGACAGCAAGTCTTCTGATTCCGTGTATGTTCTTTCCCCTCTGCTAGAGCAGCAGTATAGAAGAGTGGTTTAAAAGCATCAGTTTGAGGGGACTTCCCTGATGGTCCAGTGGTTAAGATTTCACTTTCCAACCCAGAGGGTACAGGTTTGATCCCTGGTCGGGCAGCTAAGATCTCACAGGCTTGGGGCCAAAAAACCAAACCAAAACATGAAACAGAAGCAGTGCTATAACAAGTTCAATAAAGACTTTTTTTTTAAGTTTGGGATTAACAGATACAAAATATTATACGTAGAATGGATAAACAACAAGGTCCTACTGTATAACACAGAGAACTACATTTAACATCCTGTAATAAACTGTAATGGAAAGGAAAATGAGAAAGAATATATATGTATAACTGAATCACTTTCCTGTACATCAGAACTTAACACAACATTGAAAATCAACTATATGTCAATAAAATATATATATATGTATATTTAAAAAGCATCAGTTTTGGAGTCAGACTTCTGGGTTTAAAATCTAGTTTGGCCACCTCTACCTTGGGCAAACTACTTAACCTTCCTGGAATTCAGTTTCCTATCTTAAAATATATCATAATGTGGGGATCAAATGAGTTTTTGCAGATGAAGTACTAGAACAGTGCTCCGTGCATAGTAAGCACTCAACCAGTGCCAGCTATTATTTTATTGTATTGTCATTTTTACCATACTGTTTCCCAATTTGGGGAGGAAGCATGTTCAATAAAGAGAACACTGAGATCGCTGGTCTCAGCTCTGTTACTGAGTTGCTTTGGAAACTTGCTATTTTGCTCTGCAGTGCGTCAGTACAGTCAATGATGAAGAAAAAGCCTGCTTCCTTTTTACATGAGTGGTGAAAGTGAATGGAATGATGCCTACCACATATGCTGAGCTTCTTGGAGAACCCAGATCTGCGACTTAATGTTACCAAGATTCCTGAAAGGTCTTGGTATGACTTCCTGCCACCAAACCTACAGACATGACTGAAGTCTCAGCTTTTGTTCCTGTGCCATGGAAAACGTCCCTCCTCTGTCTGAGACTGAGTCTTCTGGCACCTGCCCTAAGTCCCGGTCCCTCCCGCACGCAGCTCCATGACTCTCATTCCTTCTGGTGAGTTCCCTCTCTTCTGGCTCCTTCCCATCAATATTTAAACATGCTCAAGTATCTGCCAGCTTAAAAAAAAACAAGTGAGAAACCTGGATCCTCCTCCATGTCTTGCCCTTAATCTTGACAATGACAGTCTTCTTGAGTCATCCGAACTCATTGGCTCCACTTCTTTGCCTCCTTTTCGATCAAACATTTATTCAAAACCAACCTGGTTTATATGCTAGGTGCCGTGCTGGGATCTGGGGATCTAATAATGAGTAGAATGAACACTATCTCTGTCCTCTTAGAGCTTACAGGCTGGTGGGGTTGACAGACATTAATAAAATAACCCTCAGATATATAAAAACAAAGAACTGTAGAATGAATGAAAAGTTCAGGATGCTCTGTGAGAATTTAAGAATCATAGCATGCTTAGGGAGTTGGGGGGGTGGGGGGGTCAAGGGAGATGTCCCTCAAATAATTTGAGCTGAAATCTGAAATATGAGAAACGTTAACCAGGCAGAGAATAGGGAATAATATTAGCAGTTACCAATGTTAATTGGGGACTATATTTCTATATTCATTTATTTGGCCATGCCAAAGTGGTTTGCTTGTGGGATCTTAGTTCCCTGACCAGGTATCAAACCTGGGGCTCTGACAGTGAAAGGGTAGAGTCCTAACCACTGGGGACCACCAGGAAGTTCCCTGTTTGTATTCTTTATGCATAACATTTCATTTAATTCTGTAACAAATCTGGAGGTACGTATTAACCCCAGTTTACAGAAGTGGAAATGGAAGCTTTGAGAGATGCAGTGCCTTGCCCAAGGTCTTGGCTACAGTGACACAGAGTGTGTGGACAGCTGGCCTGATGCTGCAGGTGGCATGGTGCATGTGAGAAGCAGAGAGAAGTCCAGTGGAGGGAAAACAGAGGAAACACGTGGTGAGTTATGACTGGGAGAAGAGGCAACGGTTAGACCACACAGGGCTTATGAGGTCATTGAAAGAATTTGTTTTCTACCTTTAAAATCCTGGCAGTTACTGAAGGATTTGAAATAAGGAAGTGAAGTGATCAACTTTGTATTTTTAAAAGATTACTCCAGGGGACTTTCCTGGTGATCCAGTGGCCAAGACTCTGTATTCCCAATGCGGGGTGGGGGGGGGGAGGGTTCAATCCCTGGTCAGGGAACTAGATCCCACATGCCCCATCAAAGATCGAAGATCCCAGGTGCTCCAACTAAGACACGGCAGCTTTAAATTATTATTTTTTTTTAAAGATTATCCCAGCTGCTGTGTGGGGAACACGTTGGAGGGGGTATTCAATTTGATGTGAGAACCGGTTAGAAGCCTACCGCCATGGTTCAGTTGAGAGAGAAAATGGTAGCCTGAACTTGGCAATGGAGATACAGGAGCACATAGGTATGAAGGACTGACAAGATGGGGTGATGGGTTAGACATGGGGCGGTGGCGAGGAAAAAAGTTTTGCTATGGATGGACTGTGCAACTGGAGGAAGGGAGGGAGGTACCATTTGCTGAAATGAGGTTTGGGTGAAGAGAGTGCTGGTCTTGGAGATAATGAGTCATCAACTGTATCTGGGTGTGGAGCTCAAAGAGGAGGTCTAGACTGAAGATGTGCGTTTGGAAGAAATTAGTGTAGAGATAGACAATAAGTGCAGGGGACAGATAAACACTGGTGCAACTGATTTAATCTAATATAGACATAACTTCTGCTCCTCTAAAGCTGCTTTCAATCATGTTATCAATAATCCTACTGTTAAATACAGTGTCAACTTCCAATTGCTATCTTACTATTTCTCTTGGCAGCACTGGACTCTAATTGTACCTGCTTCTTGAAGTGTTCTTCCTTCGGTTTAGCGTTGCCACCCTTTCCTGCTTTTCCTTCAACCCTTGCGGTCCCTCCTCTGTTTCTTTTGTGAGTTCCTTTCTGTTTGTCAGATAATTTTGTTGTTATTGTTGGTGATGGTGTTTTGTTCTGGGCCCTTTCCTCATTCTTCCTGGGCCATTTCATCTACCACGCTGCAGCTAGCATGGTCTTTTAATTTTTTCCCCTTATTTATTTATTTTTGGCTCTGCTGGGTCTTCTTGGCTGCCTGCGTGCTTTTCTCTAGTTGCAGAGAACAGGGGCTACTCTCTAGTTGTGATGTGCAAGCATCTTATTGCAGTGGCTTCTCTTGCTGCTGAGCACGGGCTCTGGGGCCCAAGGGCTTCAGTAGTTGCAGCTCCTGGGCTCTAGGGTACAGGCTACATAGTTATGGTGCAGTGGTTTAGTTGCTCTGCGGCAAGTGGGATCTTCCTGGACCAGGGATAGAACTCATGTCTCCTGCATTGGCAGGCAGATTCTTCACCACTGAGGCACCAGGGAAATTCCTAGAGTGGCTTTTTTTTTTTTTTTTTAAACACAACAATCTGTCAGATCACTTTGCTGAAAGCCCTTCAATGGCTCCCCAACATCTTTGGGATAAAGCCTAAAGTTCCTGCTGTTCTTCCTATACAAGGCCTTTCCTGGGCTCCAAATCTGGGGCAGGGCCCTTCTAGCATCACTGGCCTCTTACTGCCCATAGCTTGTGGCGGCATGCGGGATCTTAGTTCCCTGACCAGGGATTGAACCCACACCTTCTGTAGTGGAAGCATGGAGTCTTAGCCACTGGACGTCCAGTTCATAGTTGTATCCCCAGCAGAGCAGACATGTAGATATCTGTGCAATAAATTAGTGAATAACAGAAAAGACCTTGAGGGAGAAGGTGATTCCTTGTTGTAAACAGAAGCAACTAAGATGTTTTCATACCAAACAATGTGTTTTTAATTTCTTGTACCCCGATCTATCTCCCATCACTTAAGTAACAGCAAGTGCTTTCTGAATACTGTCCTCTGCAGAAGAATGATACAGAAGATGAAAGTCTTGGTTTTTGACTCTTAATTAGATCTTTTCAAATCTGTTGCAGAGAAGATGTTTTTGAAAGCTGCAGTCTTTTAAAAACGTTGTGAGAACCAGATTCTTGACAGGGATTTCTTTTTTCTTTTTCGGTTTTTTTTCTTCCTCTTAAATCTCAAGAGGCAGAACCCAATGAACCTAAAGTTTGGAGTTTATGCCATCAACTGTCTAATTGGAAAGCACATGTGAATTTTCCTTCCACACAGAAGATATAATCCTTTTTGAGCTTGGAGCAAAACTGAAACAGGTTGGGAAAGGAGAGCAAGAGAGTTCAGATGCAACTGTGGGACTTTTTCTGTTCCCACCATCAAACAACAGGGGATGGAAGAGGCTCATAATCCACTTCATTGCTGGAACTCTGAGAAGACACAGTCTGTCAAAGCACCCGGTGCTGGGGCTTCCCTGGTGGCTCAGTGGTCAAGAATCTGCCTGCCAATGCAAGACACGGGCTCGATCCCTGACTGGGGAAGATCCCACATGCCTTGAGGCAACTAAGCCCGATTGCCGCAACTATTGAGCCTGTGCTCTAGAGCCGGGAAACTGCAACTCATTGAGCCCATGTGCTGCAGCTACTGAAGTCCTGGCACCCGAGAGCCCACGCTCTGCAACGAGGAAGCCACTGCAATGAGAAGCCCGAGCATCGCTTCTAGAGAGTGGCCCCCGCTCAGCGCAACTAGAGAAAAGCCCTTCACAGCAGCCAAGACCTAGCACGGCCAAGAATAAATAAAACCTAAGCCCCTGTGCTAACCAGAGCAATTGCCACAGAGTAGAAGTGGCATCGTCACCTGTGTAGGCAAAGTAGGCCTGACATCAACTTCATCTCCTCACCACCCCCAGCCTTCTCATCCCCTAAGCCCAAGTCTTCTTGGCTCCTTGACTTTGCAGGGACTCGGGAAAGTTCCTTGGTGCCCAGCCCCTGAGAGGCGTGTGGGAGCCAGCTGAGAACTGGGTGCCTTCGGGGACTGCTGTGGGGTGGGTGGGTGGCGAGAACCGCACGGTAGTAGAGGCTGAGGCATATGTGACCCAACTCAGGGACCCACTGGGGGCTCAGATGTACCAGGAAGAGCTGAAGTGGGAGCCACTGAACTTCCTACGAAGCAATCACTGCTTTCTGTTTACACCAAGACCACAGCTTCCACCTGCCAGAGAAAAGCAACTCTGCAGTAGCCGCAGTGCCCAATGGCTAAAACCAAGTTGGCAGTTAGTTAGGCAAGAGAGACAGAGATGACACTTGACTTTGAAGCCCCTTCCCTCGTATCTGAATAATACAGAAACATCAACACAGAACACTGTGAGAAGAAGACTGGGAGGAGAATCCTGAGAGACTGAGTTTAAAACTTGAAATGATTGAGTTGTCTTGAATTGGCACGGTTTATTATTTATCTGCTATTTAGTAGAAATGGAGGCCAAAGAGCCAGGTTGAGAAATCAAGAAAATTATGTATTTCCTCACCTAAGTCTGTGACCTGAGGTTGTAAACAAGCCTGATGTACCAGGAAATGTCAGAATGGTGGGCTTGTGAGGGGAGCTCCAGCACCTTCCAAGGAATGACCTGATTTCTCAAGACTATGAGGAGGCCAACTCAGAGTTGTAATACCAATTCAGACATAATTTGCAAAGATCATGTAGTTGAAAGCAAAAGTCTGCCGATGAGCCTAGATAAAGGCAAATAGGACATCTGATGGCTGTGGGCAGAGGAGGGGTGTGGAGCCCTAGCTGGAGCTCCCTTTACAGCATGGAAAAGTCTGGGCTTCCAGGAGCCTCGCAGGATGTGCTCTGAGCTGAGCAATGCCCTAAGGGCACGCTGTTGCTGACTAAACTGGAGAAACTGGACCTGATTTGAGGACACAGAAGTATTACATCCATTTATCTTTGTCCAGTTTGGAGTCAAAACAGTACTTATTTATGGACCATCCGTCCCAAACTATTTTTAACTTGCAAACCTAAGCACCATTAAAAACTGGGCCTATAAACACATTTGAATGATTCCAGCTCACCTAGGAACAGGCTGGGATCAACCATGATTCTCAATATTTTTTATTTTACCTGTCAGTATATATGGTGCCTGAGTGCCCAGTCATGTTTGACTCTTTGCAACTCCATGGACTGTAGTCTTCTGGGCTCCTCTGTCCATGGGATCTTCCAGGCAAGAATACTGGGGCTGGGATTTCTTCCAGGGAATCTTCCTCCTCCAGGGAATCTTCCCAACCCAGGGATCGAACTTGAGTCTCCTGTTTTCTGGACTGCCAGGCAGATTCTTTATCACTGAGCCACCTGGGAAACACTTACTTGTCAATAACAACTACCTTTTTCTTCTAAAAAGCTTATGCCACAAACCCCTGGTAATATATGGTGAAAAAAAATGTCTGATAATACCCATATACCTGAAACAAAATTTGCAACATTTGCTTAGTGCTAATAACTGAAGGGATGTCTTTGGGGTTCCTTGAGCAAATTGCACAGGAAAATGTGAGTTGTACTGGGAAACTGACAGTGCCAGACTCAAAAAGGGTAGATTCTGCATCCATCTTTGAAGTTATAGATCTCAAGTTAGTTTTCTATATTGTAGCCTGATTTACCTGTGCTGTGGCACATAGCTAGGAACTAGTCAGTTCAACTATTATTGGCATCTGAAACTTTCTGGTGATTAGGACACAAGGTCCTGGAGTCTTGTGACCTTGTTGAAATTCTAGGCCATCACTTTCTAATTGTGTGACCTTGGACAAGTTATTTAATTTCTCTAAGCCTAGATTCCCCTGAAAATAGGGGATACCTGTAAGTGAAGTTGTGGTGAGAAATTAAACAATGCATGTCAGGTTCGTGATAGCCGGTGCCGGATAAGGACTTAATAAATGTTAGCTATTGCTGAGATCATTATTTTACTTGCTTTGTATGTAGGCAAATCTTGCCTTAAGTAAAACACAACGTATGAAAATCTAGATTTGCAAAAAAGGTTAAATGGGGGGTGTTTGCATTACAAAAGGATTCTTCAGTTAATGAAAGAACTGATAACAGGATTTCTTTCAGGCAGTCCATTTCCCAGTATGTTTATCATTTTAACACTTAAGAAATATTTTTATTTATTTTTATTGGAGTCTAATTGCTTTACCATGTTGTGTTAGTTTCTGCTGTATAACAAAGTGAATCAGCCACACGTACACATATATCTCTTCCCTCTTGAGCCTCCCTCCTCCTCATCCCATTCGCTAGGTCATCGCAGGGCTCTGAGCTGAATCCCCTGTGCTATAGAGCAGGTACCCACTGACGATCCATTTTACACACGGTAGTGTATATATGTTAGTGCGACCCTCTCAGTCGTCCCCCCCCCACCCCGTCCCAGTATGTTTAAAATGATTTGATTCACATAAAACAGAGTTTATACATTTGAGGAACATAGTGTATAAGGCAAAGGACATCTGTAATAGACAATCACTCTGGGCAGGTCTGAACCACTATGACAAGTTAACAATAACAGTCGTGGGTATTTCCCTCTACCCTTTATAAAAGGATTAGATGAATTCTTAGTGATTTCAAAGGGCAAAGCTGGGAACAATGGATGGAAGACACAGCAGGGCAGATTTCATTTCAATATATAGGAAAACTCTACCAAACCACTGCTGTCCAAAACCCGAATGGATTGTCTCTGAGGTGGCATATTTCCAACAATTCATGTAAATTCATCTGTTCAAGTAAATTCAACATTTCAAGTAAAAACTAGATATTAACTTGTCAGGACAGTGGGAATGACTATTGCATGATATTAGGGAGGTGTTTCCTAATCCTAAACACTTAAAATATGCAACTATTAATAGATCGACTCTCTGCCTTGAATACCAGGAATAGGTTGAGGAAGGAGGTAGAGAGAAGCTGTTTGGGAGGAGGGGTGGAGATAAAGGAAATGAGCTGGAAAAAAATATTGCTCCTCTGGTTTGGAAGTACGAGATTAAATGACTTCTAAGGTTTCTTCTAATTTAAAGATTTTGAAACTCTCAAATTGTTTCACTGATGCTTACTGTTCAGTGGCTCAGTCATGTCTGATTCTCTGTGGCCCTGTGGACTGTAGCCCGCCAGGCTTCTCTGTCCATGGAATCTTCCAGTCAAGAACACTGGAGTAGGTTGCCATTTCCTACTCCAGGGGATCTTCCTGACCCAGGGATCGAACCCGAGACTCTTGTGTTTCCTGCACTGGCAGGTGGATTCTTTACCACTGGCGCCACCTGGGAAGCCCCCAAATTGTTTCACAGATGCTATTTTAATCATATTCCTGGGAGACTTTTCCCATTTTAGTTGTGGAAAACTAGAACATAACACCTAAAGTAAGTGGTAAAAGAATGAAGACATCTTGATCTTTTTGATTTTTGATCCCACAACCTCTTCTCAGCTGTGAGAATGAGAGTTGGGGAAACAGAAGATAGAAGTGGTCTTAAAGCTAGAAAGGGTGAAAATCAAGTCAACTTTGGAGCTCAGTGAAAAATAAGCTCAATCAAGTTTCCATATTACTAGCTTTAAAGACTTTGTATAGCACCATTCCTGGAAAAATACTTCAGAGTACTGTAATCAACCTTCTTAAGTGAACAATGCAAAGAAATAGAGGAAAACAATAGAATGGTAAAGACTAGAGATTTCCTCAAGAAAACTGGAGATACCAAGAGAACATCTGATGCAAAAATATGCACAACAAAGGCAAGCACCTCACAGAAGCAGAGGAGATTAAGAAGAGGTGGCAAGAATACACAGAAGAACTGTACAAAAAAGTCTTAATGACCTGGATGAACATGTTGGTGTAGTCACTCACCTAGAGCCAGACATCCTGGAGTGTGAAGTCCAGAGGACCTTAAGCATTGTTGTGGTTCAGTCGCCAAGTTGTGTCCGACTCTTTGTGATCCCCATGGGACTGTAGCCCGCCAGGCTCCTCTGTCCACGGGATTTCCCAGGCAAGAATACCAGAGTGGGTTGCCATTTCCTTCTCCAGGGGATCTTCCTGACCCAGGGATCGAACCCGTGTCTCTTGCATTGGCAGGCGACTGCTTTACCAACTGAGCCACCTAGGAACAAAACTAGTAGAGGTGATGTAATTCCAGCTAAGGTATTTCAAATCCTAAAAGATCATGCTGTTAAAGTGCTGCATTCAATAGGTCAATAAATTTGCAAAACTCAGCAGAGGTCACAGGACTGGAAAAGATCCGTTTTCATTCCAATCCCAAAGAAGGGCGATGCTAAAGAATGTTCAAACTATCATACAATTGTGCTCATTTCACATGTCTGCAAGGTTATGCTCAAAATCCTTCAAGCTAGGCTTCAGCAGTGTGTGAACTGAGTGTGTCTAGATGTACAAGCTGAGTCTGGAAAAGGCAGAGGAACCAGAGACCAAATTGCCAACATCCGTTGGATTATAGAAAAAGCAAGAGAATTCCAGAAAAGCATTCTACTTCTATTTCATTTACTACACTAAAGCCTTTGACTGTGTGGATCACAACAAACAATGAAAAATTCTTAAAGAGATGGGAATACCAGATCATCTTACCTGCCTCTTGAGAAATCTGTATGCAGGTCAAGAAGCAACAGGTAGAACCAGACATAAAACAATGGACTGGTTCAAAATCAGGAAAGGAGTATATCAAGGCTGTACATTATCACCCTGTTTATTTAACTTATATACAGAGAACATCATGTGAAATGCTGGGCTGGATGAAGCACAAGCTGGAACCAAGATTGCCAGGAGAAATAGCAATAACCTCAGGTATGCAGGTGGTACCACCGTTATGGCAGAAAGTGAAGAGGAAGTAAAGAGCCTCTTGATGAAGGTGAATGAGGACAGTGAAAAAGCTGGCTGAAAACTCAACATTCAAAAAATTAAGATCATGGCATCTGGTCCCATCACTTCGTGGCAACATATGGGGAAAAAATGGAAACAGTGACAGACTTTATTTTCTTGGGCTCCAAACTCACTGCAGATGGGGACTGCAGCCATGAAATTAAAAGACGCTTGCTCCTTGGAAGAAAAGCTATGACCAACCTAGGCAGCATATTAAAAAGCAGAGATGTCACTTTGCTAACAAAGGGCCATTTAGTCAAAGCCGTAGTTTTTGCAGTAGTCATGTACAGATGTGCAGTCC
Source organism: Odocoileus virginianus (assembly GCF_023699985.2). NCBI lineage: Eukaryota > Metazoa > Chordata > Mammalia > Artiodactyla > Cervidae > Odocoileus > Odocoileus virginianus. Next base: position 38,605,077 of record NC_069701.1, read on the forward strand.
ATGGGGTTGCAGAGTCGAACACGACTGATCATACAACTAAACCAAGACTGAACATGTGGAATCAGTGTCCTCCTTTAATGAAGCACCTAGAAGAAGAATCTTTGACCCAGTCAACCTACATGTCTTTCAAATAAAGCTGATCATCTGGCCTTTGAACCAACAAGTTTACTTTGGCCATACGTGACCAGATCACACAGCTGTTTCCATTCCCAAGTCTTCTGTTATACAAAGACTACATCCCTTGTGGTGGACACCAGCTGGCAGGACAAAGGCAGCCCTGCCTAGAGAGAAGGTAGAAAGCCAGTCATGAGAGGAGAACTACTTTGTGACATAGATTTCATTGGTTACCTAGGAAGTGGAGAAACTGGACACTAACAGGAAAGGAATGCTACCTCCTGGGCTGGCCACAAAAGCTGCTACTAGTAAATGAGAAATCAGTGCAAAGGGTGATTGTCAGCCAAGAAAAGCAGGAAGCTACCTAATATCACAGTCAGTCATTCTAAGAAGGAGAGGAAGAAAACACAGGGGTGGGGGTGAAGAAATACTCTAGTTTTACAAACACTGATACCGTCTTGGGGGGAGAATCTTTCCTTTGCTGTAGTCCAAGAATTGACACAAAAGTCAGCACGCCTATGGCCTCCAGTGCCCTCTCTAACCTAACCTGCCTCTGCAAGAACATCCCTATGTGACCCCTGAGAGGGAAGCAGAGGGAAGTGAGTCGTGAAGCTGCCCCAGATTCTGTGCTCCGGGTGGAGAAGGCCTCAAGAAGGTGAAAGGATGAGCTAATCTGAGCTTCCTGGCCCCATTTCCAAGGAAGTGATTAGTGGAGAGGCACCTGGGACCTGCTCCATTTCAGGAAACCCGGTTATGGGAACTGGTGGGGCACAGACTTGACTCAGGACCCAAGAGAAGCAGTTAACCCTTCTCTATTGCCTGCATGAGAAACAGGCTCTCTTAACCATTTCCCTGGGGGAAAGAAACTGCTCAAGGGGGTTTAGTTTTGCAACAGCCTGAGAAAGAGGACCTCAGGGATATTTTGCACTTAAGTACCCAGGGTCATTCCTTCAGGGCCTTTGAATGCTCTGGGGGAGCCTGGGAACAAGGTGGTTGCTGTTCAGTCCATAAGTCACATCCGATTCTTTGCGACACCATGGACTTCAGCACGCGAGCCTTCCCTGTCCTTTGCTATCTCCTGGAGTTTGCTCAGACTCATGTCCATTGAGTTGGTGATGCTATCCAAGAGGGTGGGAACAGGTTAGTTCCTAAGTATCCAGGAATGATATACCCAGAGAGGGCACACTCCAAAGGGAAAGGCAGCTCCACGGTTCCTGAAATATCACTGTTCACTTGGTAGCGTTTCCTAGGATGTTCTGGTTCTACTCAAACCCTTGGGTTTGGGTCAGAATCATTCCGGGGCTCTTCAGATGGGGTCTCTTTGGCCAGACTGGGGCTTTCTTCTCAGAATAAACAGCATGTGTAAAGTGGGCATACAACAGTGATCCAAATCCTGAGGTAAGTAGATGAATGCAAGCAGTCAATATGCCACTAAGTCTAAGGACTGGTTGTTGTTGGACCATAAAGAAGGCTGAGTGCTGAAGAATCGATGCTTTCAAATTGTGGTGCTGACGAAGACTCTTGAGAGTCCCTTGAACTGCAAGGAGATCAAATCAGTCAATCCTAAAGGAAATCAATCCTGAACATTCATTAAAAGGACCAATACTTTGGTCATCTGATGCAAAGAGCTGACTCATTGGAAAAGACCCTGATGCTGGGGAAGACTGAAGGCAAAAGAAGAGGGTTGGGATGAAGATGAAATGGTTGGATGGCATCACCTACTCAATGGACATGAATTTGAGCAAACTCCAGGAGATGGTGAAGGACAGAGGAGTCCGGTATGCTGCAGGCCATGGGCTTGCAAAGAGTTGGACACGACTTAGCCACTTAAAGACAACAACAACTAAGGACTGGGGAGAACTGACTCCCTGAAGACATTGCTCATAAGACTCTGAACATGTTCAGAGCAGCATCCAAAAGCTAAAATGAACTTAACCTCACACAGATCATTTCATTTCTTTGGGTCTCAATTTTTTCATCTACTGGGTATCACTGATAACCTCTACAATCCTTTCTGGCTCTGACACTCCACTACTTTGAGGATGGGCTCTGAGTAAATACAGTTTTAATAATGTGGAGTCACTCCAGTAGTATGTAAGGTTCTAGACCCCAAACAGAATGGGGGCACACACTCATGGGTGAAATAAGGGTGAAGCTGTGGCTCATTTAAGCCTTAGTTTGTAGGGAGGTGAATGTATCTGAGGTCATTGTCTTAGCTTTTGCATGGAGGGGTTGGCTTCTCCTGGTCACGTTGATGTCCCTATACTGCGGAACGCTGAGACAAACAGTTAGGCAGGTCACATCCATGTGGGAGATGCACTGCATAGCTGTAAGAAACTGGAAGGAGTGGTTAAGAGATTTTTATTTCAGGGGCTTCCCTGGTGGTCCGGTGGTTAAGAATCTGCTTTGCAATGCAGGGGATGCAGGTGCAATCCCTGGTTGGGGAGCTAAGATTCCACATGCCATGGCTGATGAAACTAAGACCCAATGCAGCGAATAAATAAAGAGGTTATTATTTCAGATTCTGGCTCTGCCATTTACAAACTCTGTCATACAACCTCCTCTTGGAACCTCAGTTTCATGATTTGTAAAACAACGATAACAATACCTCCCTTAGAAGGTTGGGAGGACTACTTAAGATAAACGAAAGGTGAAGGCCACTTAGCACAGCAAGTCCCCATCAAACTTTGCTGACTACAATGGTTTATATGGCAGCGATCCTGATGGCAGGCCCTCAGATCACAGGCTCCCTTTATCACTTCTGCCTATGTCTGGGTCCCTGGCTATCTCTGTTAGGCATTCGTTAACTCTAGGATGATGTTGGATGTCCCAGTGCCTGTTCATCCCTGAAGTTCACTCCAAGGACAAGGGCTTGAAGACCAACTCATCTGAAGTACTTCTACACTGGCACTGTTTCTCCACCCTTCCTGAGAATCCCAGTGTCATTCTCAAGGTGGGGCATTTTCTGCTGAGCCAACACTTGCCATAGGAAATATTTTAAATAGCCATCTTCAGCATCTTGCTTTCTCACTCCATCAACGATCTCACAAGGTACTTGTGAGAGTAAAAAAAAAAAAAATATGTAAAGAGCCAGTGCTACCTGACAACAGGCTGTCAGTCATTCAATCTTAGCTCCCTTCCCCTTGCAATCACCTTCCTAAAGCGGACACCTGAGAGAGAAGAGAGTGAGGGAGAGGAAGGCGCCAATGATTTCCCAAATGTCAGCTATCTTAGCAAGTCCCAGATGGTATTATGATGAACTTTCCATAAATATAATAAAAGCCATTTTCTCCAGTAGGTCTGCCTGTGAGCAACAGAGGTGTGGAGGGTGGTCCACAGCACTGAACAAAGATGAAGAAGGCTATGATCCAGGTCTCAGCACACATATACTCTGGAGCAGCACCGAAGCTGTGTTCGGGACAGGCACTCTGCCAGCTCCCCTGCCTGTTTTGCCCAGTCCTGGCTTCTTGGAGCTGGGGTGGAAGAATTTTCCCTGAAGGAAAGCAGCCAACACCTTGCCCCACCCTCCTCCTTGGGCAACTCTGCCAGGCAGGATTCTCTCTCACTAGTTTTCTTTTGGATGCCTGAGGAACCAGCTGCCAAATTATCAGTTTGGGCTCAAGCCCCTCTTACCTGCCCCTCCCTGACCAGCCCTGAGCTCACCAGCCAGAGTCTGGAGGACTACCTTCTTTCCCATCAGCTGGGAATGCTCTCCCAGAGCTTCTCCTGTGAGCCACAGACTAAGAAACCCTCGTCCTGTCATTGGCATATTTAATGCACAAACGTGGGGGGCTTGTTCCTTTCCAGATCCTAACTATCGCTGGCTGGGCACCCGGGGATTAAGCTGGGGACCTGCTCGGGACAGGTTGCCAGATAAAATACAAGTCTTGAATTTCAAAAGTCCAGTTTTGAATTTCAGATGAACCATTTTTTTTTTTCAGTACATATATGTCCCAAATGTTGCATAGGATACAGGTATGATTAAAATATTTTTAAAACCTGAAATTAACATGTAACTCTGTTTTATTTGCTAAAGTCTGGGAACCAGAGGCTGGCTTGGGGCGCCTGGAGCAGCCCCTCCAGGAGGTGAGACTGCTCGGAGGTCAGGCGCCGGCTCGGGAATCCCGCATCCAGCACTTCAGCCCCTCGCCAGGGGAGAGGCCAAGGGCTGAGGGCTGCACCTCGCGGCGGGACCGTGGGAAAGTTCTTTGGGGAGGAAGGAGGAGTCGTGGCCTGGCCTCATTCCTGCTCGCCCACAGCCTCGGCTGCCACCCGCGGGCTCTCCCCGTCGCCGCCGCGCGCCCAGCTATCCGCCCACGGGCCGCCGCCGCCACTACCGGGCCCTCTGGGCCACGCCGGGCAGGTCCCGGCGGCTCTCCCCGTCTGGGAGGGGGAGGGGGAGGGGCGCCGAGTGCGCAGGCGCGGAGGGCCGGTGGGTGGGGCGAGCGCGCGCGCGCGGGGGCGGGGGCGGGGGCGGGGGAAGGGGAAGGGACGGCGTCGGGCGGCCAGACGAGGGCGTGGGCGTGGGCGCTGGCGCGGGCGGAGGTCCTAGCCCCCGCGGGCGCCCCGCCACTGGGCGTGGTTGCTGCTCCCGGTGCGGAATGGAGGGGCCGGCGGTGGCAGTTTGCGAGGTGATGCCGGGAAGGGAGAGAAAGCAAAGGAGGACACTCTGAGGAGACGGGTCTTGTGAGGAGGCCGAGAAGTTTGGGCAGAGGGGTCTGGCGTTGCCTGAGGGAGAAGGAAGGTTCGGGAATGGTAGGATTCGGTTCGAGTCAGCCTGTCCCTCGCGGGGTTGTGAGGAGCAGATGAGACGCGAGGCGTAGGAGCGCCTGGGCAGTCAAACCCGGGGGACGCTCAGAAGTATTTAGTCAGTGTGTGTGGGGAGGGGCATGGTCGTCCGCTGAGCCCGGGTGTCCCCCCCACCTGACGCCTAAGAAAGCTGCTCAGGTAGCTCAAGGGTTTGCCACACCTCAGCGGACGCTAGAGTTCGAGCTCGGATGGCAGCCCATGCCGGGAGAGCGCGCGGACAGCAGGGATGAGGGGAGACGGGGTCGGGGGGAGTCGAGGCCAACTTGTGCTGAAGTGGGGGCGAGGGAAAGCCGGGTCAGGCGATAGGGTCACCAGAGTTTTGGAGGGGATTCCTGGGTCATGGCCCGGACAGCGGGATGATGAGAACCTGAGGTTCGGACGCCTCAGTCACCCAGCTCAGACCACCATGGACCCGAGATGCTCTGGAGGGTGGGACTGAACACCTAGCACAGCGTGGCCGCTTTCATTCATTCGTGACAGTTTTCACAGCCTTACCTGATTGAATTCTTTACTGACCTCGTAGTTAACTGTAAACCGTAGACGGATTAATTACTAGTCATTCAGTTCAGTCGCTCAGTCGTGTCCGACTCAGCGACCTATGGACTGCAGCACGCCAGGCCTCCCCGTCCATCACCAACTCTCGGAGCTTGCTGAAACTCATGTTCATTGAGTCGGTGATGCCATCCAACCATCTCATCCTCTGTTGTCCCCTTCTCCTGCCTTCGCTCTTTCCCAGCATCAGGGTCTTTTCCAATGGGTCAGTTTTTTGTTGAAGCAGAACCCATAAGCTCTGGGTTCTAACCTAGGTTCTGTCATCTGTAAGATCTAAACCTCCAGCTTTCTTTGACAACAAAGAAGGCAGGAAGATTGGGAAGACCTCTAGTACTAGCTAGTACTTAATTTTTTGTTGTTTAATCACTGAGTCATGTCGGACTCTCTTGCGACCCGTCTATGGACTGTGGCCCGCCAGGCTCCTCTGTCCATGGAATTTCCCAGGCAAGAATACTGAAGTGGGTTGCCATCTCTTCCTTCAGGGGATCTTCCTGACCCAGGGGTGGAACCCAGGTCCCTTGCATTGGCAGGCGGATTCTTTAACACAGAGACAGATTAAATAGAACCATAGTCTACAAGAGGTTGACCTGAAGGCACCTCGAGTTTTCCCAATCTTTCTGCCTTCTTTGTTGTCAAAAGAAAGTTGGAGGTTTAGATTTTGCAGATGACAGAACCTAGGATAGAACCCAGAGCTTCTGACTCACAGGCTAGTGTTCTTTTCCCAACTGCTCTCTCATTATGGATAAAGAAACTGTGGGAAAATCTGAACAGAGGGAGCACAGTAAGTCAGAGGATGTGTGAGGGAAAGTGTTAGACTGTAGAAAAGCCTGAAAACCATCCTTACAAACTGGTACAAATTAGGATCTTAGTTCCCATGTTCTCATGCTGAGATCTTTCTGCCTTTGAAAAAGGCGGGGGCGGGGGGGGGGGGAGGCGCGGGGTAATAGCTTTTGCTACAGGTACCTCAGTGTGGAAGTGAGAGTCTACTTTCATAAATAATCATGGAAATTAAATACAATATATTTTATTTTAAAATTATCAAGATTGAATGTTTTACCAAGATACCTTGGAGACCTGTTCAAATTAGAATATTGTGTGCAGATGACTTTATTAGAAATAATAGCTAATATTTATTAAGCATTTACTATCTGCCAGGCACTGTTAAACATTTTGAACATATCGTTTTGCTTACGTTTGGCAGCCACCATATGTGGTAGATTTGTCCTCATTTTTATAAGTGAGGAAGCAGTGTTACAGAGAAGTTAAGTAACTTGCACAAGGTCACATGCTAGTATTTGACTCATCAGGGTTTCAAACCCTGGTATCTGCTTCCAAAGTCAGTGCTCTTAACTAGTATTCTGACCCTGGGAAATGTTGATGTAATGAAAAGTAAAGATTCACAAGCAGATGCCATTATTATTCATAATCTTCATGTTGACTTTTGTTTGGAAAGAAAAAAAGAAACAGGAAAAACAAACTCCCACTTAATTTTTCCCACTTATTATTTCCAGATGAATTTATCCTTTGAATAAAGCAATTTGTTGTCTTCATTTCCTGTTTTGGACATTGTGTTGAATTTCACTGTCTCCTTTTTATGTCACTCACCTAGCTGTTTCCTCTGTTTAGACACAATGCTTTGTTCCTTAACAAGTGTAAATCTGACATTTTGCAAGCAAGAATATTATTTTTTGGAAATGAGAATTATTAACTATCATACAAGTTTATTATTACCATGATTTTTAAAGAAGATTGTGGTTTCTTTGAATTGTGCCCTTTCCAGATTTTGAAATATTTAATAATTCACCAGAGGTGTGAAACAGCAGGAGTATCAAAGGGAGCATTGCTAGAAGGACAGCTAGTGATTTCCATAGAAGCATTAAATTCTAAGCACCAAGCAAATACTCTTCACTGTGTAACAACTAGTAAGTGGAGGAAGAAAAGATATTAATTTCAATCTGTTTTGTCATGTTTTATGTTATATTTTATTTAAAAATTTCAATTAGTGTTTTATCTTTTATCAGCTCCAGAATTGTTCCATAGTTAAACTTAAATTGTTCCATAATTAAACTTAAATGATTATGAAATAGGTATCTGGTGATAGATTTACAAATCTGTCATACAGGAAAGGTGAGTAGAATGACTTATCAGAAGATTATTTATTTTACTGGTTTAAATTCAGATTACTCAAAAACCATCTAACTCTTGCTCTTGGTTTTAACTTCCTTTTTCACAACTAAATTACATTACATTGAATTTTATCTCTTTCATACCCAGCCTTTGGTAGTTGGAAAAGAGCCGAAAAATGAAAAGAAATGAAATGATGAATGGTGTATACTTTGATAATCCTCATTTGCAGTTAATTTGAAAATATGTTTCTTCCATTTGGCTCTTATTATTTCATCATTTTTTGCCTGTATTCTTGGAAAGCTGATGCATTTAGTGGCCCTTGATAGCTAATTTTCTTGAATTTGTGAAGTGAAAACTTTTTTGTCTTGCTTTTTTGATGTGTGTATATAGGTTTATTGAAGGATATTTTGGAATGAAGTTGTCCTGTCAGCCTTAGAGGAGTCACCCTGAGTCCCAGTTGAGGCTGGACAGTAGCTTAGGTGCTACAAGACATTTCACACTTGAACTGAACGACCTGTCTTCTCTTTGTGTACCTAGCAGTAAACTTCAAGAGGGGTATGATAGTTTGGGTTGTTGTTAACTCTGCGTGAACTCCATTCTGGCTGAATAGAGTTCCCACCATTCCTGAGAGAGGTAGTGAGCTACACGGCAAGAGTGATGTTTTTCTGCATATGGTTGTATTAGCTTGTGCACTGATCATGATCCAATAAACTGTGGTCAGAGTGGCAGGGTGATTTCACTCCAAGCAAAGGACTTGAGTCACAACAGCTTTTGGCAAGAAACTGAATTACATAGACATTTTGAGCCTAATGGACCACTTCAGTCCATCTAGTATAAGGAGCATTTCTCTTCTGTTTATTGTCTCTGATCTTTATATTTTTATTCTTCTTGGCAGAAGGAAAGGTGATATGTGCTTGTCATGAAACATTATAACATTATAGAAACATATACTGTGGATGGGGGCTTCCCTCATAGCTCAGTTGGTAAAGAATCCACCTGCAATGCAGTAGACTCCAGTTCGATTCCTGGTTTGGGAAGATCCACTGGAGAAGGGATAGGCTACCCACTCCCGTATTCTTGGGCTTCCCTTGTGGCTCAGCTGGTAAAGAATCCGCCCGCAGTACAGGAGACCTGGGTTTGATCCCTGGGTTGGGAAGTTTCCTCTGGAAAAGGGAAAGGCTACTCACTCCAGTGTTCCACTCTGACCACAGTTTATTGGATCATGATCAGTGCACAAGCTAATACAACCATATGCAGAAAAACATCACTCTTGCCGTGTAGCTCACTACCTCTCTCAGGAATGGTGGGAACTCTATTCAGCCAGAATGGAGTTCACGCAGAGTTAACAACAACCCAAACTATCATACCCCTCTTGAAGTTTACTGCTAGGTACACAAAGAGAAGACAGGTCGTTCAGTTCAAGTGTGAAATGTCTTGTAGCACCTAAGCTACTATCCAGCCATTTCCTTCTCCTTTCTGTTTCTATTAGGTTGGTGCAAATGTAATTGAAGTTTTGGACCATGAATTTTAAATCCTTACAACTAGGCTCAAACACATCTTTTTTAATCAAAATCGGAACCATTATAATCAACAGATTTTTACCAAATGAGAAATAAGTTTGTTTATTCCTATAGTGTAAAAATCTGTGCTTCGGGATTCAGTGAACTCTTGGAAAGCATTTTCCCTGCAAAAAGTTGTTAAGATGCTTGAAGAAGTGGTAGTTGATTGGCCAGAGGTCAGGTGAATGTGGCGGATGAGGCAAAATGTGGTGGTCCAGTTCATTCACCTTTTGAAGCATTTGTTGTGTGACGTGTAGTTGGGCATTGTCATGGAGAAGAATCAGGCCCTTTCTGTTGACCAATGCGGGCTGCAGGTGTTGCAGTTTTCAGTGCATCTCATCGACTTGCTGAGCATGCTTCTTAGTTGTAATGGTTTTGCTGGGGTTCAGAAGGGATTGTCCCAACCCAGGGATCAAACCAATGTCTCTTAACGTCTCCTTCATTGGCAGGCAGATTCTTTATCACTAGCACCACCTGGGAAGCCCCAAGAAAGCTGCAGTGGATCAGACCAGCAGCAGACCACCAATGACAGCGACCTTTTTTTTGTTGCATGTTTAGCTTTGGGAAGTGCTTTGGAGCTTCTTAGTTCAGACACTGAGTTGGTTGTCATATAAAATCCATTTTTCGTTGCACATCACAATCTGATTGAGAAATGATTCATTGTTGCATAGAATAAGAGAAGATGACCCTTCAAAATGACAATCTTTTTGATTTTTGGTCAGCTCATGAAGCACCCACTTTATCAAGCTTTTTCATTTTTCCAATTTGCTTCAAATGCCAAGCAATCATAGAATGGATGACATTGAGTTCTTTGGCAACTTCTCTAGTTGTAAGAGGATCACCTTTGGTGATGACTCTCAATTGGTTGTTGTCAACTTCTGATGGCCAGCCACTAGACTCCTTTTCTTCAAGGCTCTTGTCTCCTTTGCAAAACTTCTTGAACCACCACTGCACTGTCCATTCGTTTGCAGTTCCTGGGCCACATGCATTGTTGATGTTGTGTGTTGTTTTCATTGCTTTATGATCCATTTGAACTCAAGAAAATCGTTTGAATTTGCTTTTTGTCTAACATTATTTCCATAGTCTCAAATAAATATAAAATAAACAGCAAGTAATATCATTAGGAAAAAACCAAACCAAGAATGAGCATTAAAGCAATGTATAACATAGCTTCGCTTATTTAAAAATGTATCCCATGCATGAGACAAGTGCTTGGGCCTGGTGCACTGGGAAGACCCAGAGGGGGCGGGTGGAGGGGGAGGTGGGAGGGGGGATTGGGATGGGGAATACATGTAAATCCATGGCTAATTCAAGACAATGTATGACAAAAACCACTACAATGTTGTAAAGTATTAGCCTCCAACTAATAAAAATAAATGAAAAAAAAAAGAAATGTGATGCTAACAACAACAAAAAAGAAAACAATAGTGTTCATAATACTCAAAAAAACAAAACAAAACAAAAAAAATAAATAAAATAAAAATGTATCCCAATATCAGACAGTAAAGAATTTGCCTGCAATGCCGAAGACCCAGGTTTGATTCCTGGGTCTAGAAGATTCCCTGGAGAAGGGAATAGCTACCAATCCAGTATTCTTGCCTGGAAAATTCCATGGACAGGGGAGCCTGGTGGGCTAGCCGTGGGGTCGCATAGGGTTGTTGGACATGACTGAGCAACTAACATTTTCACTTTTTTTTCCTTTCCAATATTACGTGACAAATGGCAACAATGCAAACCTGCCATTGCTTTTGCACCAACCTAATACAATTTTATTAAAGTCATCTCTCTTACTCTGTATCTTTGTGGGTTTATTGCTTCTAAAAATATTCCTTTGCTGTTGTTGTATTGAAATTTCAGGAGAGAGTGAAAGTAGATATGTATGTTCAATCTGCCATCTTTATCTGAAAGTGAGTGATGTCATTGGCCTGAAATCTCTGATGATGAAGAATGACATATTCATTACCTAGTGTTGCTGTAACAAAGTACCACAAACTGGGTGGCTTAAAACAAAGTAAATTTATTCTCTTACAGTTATGAAGGCCAGAAGTCCACAATCAAGATGTCAGTAGGGTTGGTTCCTTCTGGAGGCTCTGAGGGAGAAATCGATTCCTTAGCTGTCTTCTACCTTCTGGTAGTTGCCAGCAAGCCCTTGGTGTTCCTTGACTTGCAGACATATTGCTCCAGTCTCTGTCTTCATGTAATGTTCTCCCTCTTCACATGGCCTTATTATAAGGACACCAGTTGGATTTAGAGCCACCCTAATCCAGTATGACTTCATCTTAACTTAACGTCTGTGAAGACCCTATTCCCAAATAAGGTTGTATTCACAAGTGTTGGGCTTTAGTCTTCAAAATCTCTTTCAGAGGCACATAATGCAATTCACAACAAATCAGAAAATTTTATTGCTGGAATGATCCATCTATGAGAAGCTGAGAAATGACTATATATAGTTTTTCCTATCATTGTTCAAGGCTTTAACAATTCCAGTGTTTCCCAAAATGTGTGTTAGAGGATGTTTATATGAATTTTGAGAAAGGAGTTATGCAGTCATCTAAACTTGGGGAGTGCTGGTTACAAATGAATTTTGTTATTTTAGATCTCAGAAGCTTTAATATGCCAGCATGGACTGTGAATCTTTAAAAATGGGCTCTAGTATGTAGCATTTCCCAAACATATGTAACCTTGTAGTTTTTTTTTAATCATCTTTTTTTTTGTTTGTTTTTATAACCTGACTTTTAAAAAGTTTTCTTTATTTAATTTTTCAATGTTCTGGGTCTTCTTTGCGGCATGGGCTTTTCTCTAGTTGCAGAAAGCAGCGGCTACTCTCCAGTTGCAGTACGCGGGCTTCTCCTTGCAGTGGCTTCTTTTGTTGTGGAGCGTGGGCTCTAGGGTGCGCAGGCTTCAGCAGTGAGCTCAGTAGTTGCGGCTGCTGGGCTCTAGAGCATAGGCTTAATAGGTGTGGTGGCATAGGCTTAGTTGCTCCGAGCCAGGTGGGATCTTCCCAGACCAGGGATTGAACCTGTGTTTTCTGAATTGGTAGGTGGATTCTTCACCACTGAACCACCAGGGAAGCCCTTAAATCATCTTCTGTTCTATAAAGAGAATTTGGGACAATGTTTTTGCTTAAAAATACCTGTCCTGTCATCTTTGCATTTGAAGGATAGCGTTTTATTGCTTTAGTACGGAAAGATTGGAAGCATAGCTGAAAATCTGTGGAGCAGGCAGGATGATTGTTCTCCCTGCACGTGTTCACCCCAGGTGATCTATTTCTAACAATTTGTTGATAAGATACTTGTTAAAACTAAGGAAGGATGTTAGAGGAAACTGTGAGATATGCAGTTGAGAAGCATCGTGGACACACTGTGAGACATACAGGTGTGGTTTGTTTTTTGTTAACGTTCTAGGTTCTCACTGATCCCTAGTGTCAGCCTGCCAGCAGCTTCCCAATCGCTGTCCCAGTGGCAGTCACCCACTCCTTTAGGTCAGAACTAGCGTATGCCTGTGAAGAACGCTAAGTTTAAAAATGCTTTTTGTTAAATTAAAAAATTGTTAAATTGTTGTTAGAGGAATTTTTCATTTAATTTAGCTAAATTGAAATAGCCTCATGTATTGATAGCTAGTAGCTACTGTATTGGGCGTCCCAGGTGGCGCTAGTGGTAGAAAACTAGCAGGAGACTTAAGCCGCTGGGTTTGATCCCTGGGTTGAGAAGATCCTTTGGAGAAGGGCAAAGAAACCCACTCCAGTATTCTTGCCTGGAGAGTCTCATGGACAGAGGAGCCTGGCGGGCTACAGTCCATAGGGTTGCAAAGAGTTGAACATGACTGAGCTACTTAGCATGCATGCACGCACAGCTACTCTACTGGACAGCACATATTTGGAGAATGATACTGCCTCTTACTATAGATCAGTGATTCTCAACCTTTAATCCCTGCCAGAAGAATACATATTTCTTGAGGTATAGACACATTTCCATTGGTTCTTACTGCAGTGATTCTTAGATTCTTTTTTTTTTTTTCTTCTTTTTCTTTTTTTTTTTCCATTTATTTTTATTAGTTGGAGGCTAATTACATCATTACAGTAGTTTTTGTCATACATTGAAATGAATTAGCCATGGATTTACATGTATTCCCCATCCCAGTCCCCCCTCCCTATTCTTAGATTCTTAACTATGGGGTCACATCTCTTTGGGGGAAGGCATGTTCTATTTGGGGAAAAAAGCCTCTAGGTGGTTCTGATCTTCCCCACCCTCTTAGGGGCCTGTTCCCTTACTTACCCTCTTTCCCTGAAGAATTATTGTTCTAGGTGTTCTAATGTTCTGATTTAGAACTCTGGGTACAGAAAATTCTTACCTGATAGTCTGGTAAAGAGTAAATTTACTAAAGACTGAATTGGTTAAAAGAAAGACCAAAAATGTTAATTGAATTTTATACTGGAAAATGACTTATTGGCATGAGATACTCTGGTTATTAGCCATACTTTGCAGTCTTCCTGTGATTTTTTTTCTATCAGGAATAGTAATATCCAAGAGGCAGCCCTGGTATTTAATATGGGTAAAGGAGTTGCTATTTGGTTCTCACCTCTAAGAAGATATTCTGCCCCTGAATAGTTGTAGTCTCCAGTATTTCTTTGGTGCTTTTTGTTAGTTGTTGTTCAGTGACTAAGTTGTGTCCGACTCTTTGTGACCCCATGGACTGCAGCATGCCAGGTTTCCCTGTCCTTCACTATCTCCCAAAGTTTGCTCAGATTCTTGTCTATTGAGTCGGTGATGCCATCTAACCATCTTATCCTCTGCTGACATCTTCTCCTTTTGCCTTCAATCTTTCCAGTATCAGGGTCTTTTCCAATGAGTCAGCTCTTCGCCTCAGGTGACCAGAGTATTGGAGCTTCAGCTTCAGCCCTTCCAATGAATATTCAGGATTGATTTCCTTTCGGATTGACTGGTTTGATTTCCTTGCAGTCCTAGGGACCCTCAAGAATTGTCTCCAGCACCACAATTTGAAAGCATCAGTTCTTTGGCATTCAACTCTTCTTTTGGTCCAACTCTCACATCCGTACTTGACTACTGGAAAAACTATAGCTTTGACTATATGGACCTTTGTCGATGAAGTGATATCTTTGCTTTTTAATACACTGTCTAGGTTTGTTTCAGCTTTTCTTGTAAGGAGCAAGCGTCTTTTAACTTCATGGCTACCGTCATTGTCTGCAATGACTTTGGAGCCCAAGAAAATAGAATCTGTCACTGTTTCCACTTTTCCCCTTCTGTTTGCCATGAAATGGTGGGACCTGTGGGGAAAGAGCAAATCAGCCAAGATAGTGATGGTCAAGCTCTCTCACGCCATGGCCTCGTGCTCTGGCCCCACATTCTGTGAACGCATGGTTATGTAACAGCTGAGAGCACTTGTAAGAGCTCTGCGCATGCACGTCGCAATGTATCGGCTTGGCCACAGGCCTCTTTTGTTGTGTAAACATATATAAGCTCCACCTGAAATGCCATGTGTCCTCATCATGGCTGTGTTGTGACCGGGTTATGGTGTGTCCGCTGGGTCAGCCATGAGAGACCACAGCATGCCTGCTGCTGCTATGGCTGCCATGCCAGTCAGGAGAGAAGAAACGCGTCTGCCGTCCCTATGGCTCCTTGTGTTTTCTTGCAGCTTCCCGGCTCACGCCTCAGGGAACAGTGAGATACAGCAAGACAGGACCTGATGCTGGGATCTTAGTTTTTTGAATATTCAGTTTTAACCAGCTTTTTCACTCCTCTTTCACCCTCATCAAGAGGCTCTTTAGTTTCTCTTCACTTCCTGTCATTAGAGTGATATCATCTGCATATCTGAGGTTGTTGATATTTCTCCCGGCAATCTTGATTCTAGCTTGTGAGTCATCCAGGCCAGCATTTTGCATGATGTACTCTGCAAAGAAGTTAAATAAGCAGGGTGACAATATACAGCCTTGACGTACTCCTTTCTCAATTTTGAACCAGTCAGTTGTTCCATGTCCTGTTCTAACTGTTGCTTCTTGGCCCAAATATTAGTTTCTCAGGAGACAGATAAGGTGGTCTGATAGTCCTGTGTCTTTTTTTTCCAGTTAGTTGTGATTCACAGTCAAAGGCTTTAGTGTAGTCAGTGAAGCAGAAGTAGATGTTTTTCGGAAATTCCTTTGCTTTCTCTGGGATTCATGAAATTCCCTTGCTTTCTCTATGATCTCTATGATGGTCATTATTAGTGACCATCTTTTAAATATTCTGTATCTATCAACAGTGATTTCAGGCTCCCATATGATTCTTTAGATAAAATCCATTTAATTGCTTCATTTGTGATACTTCTTTGTGTTCTGTTTCTTCCAGTTGCTGCTGCAGGAAGCATTTATGGTGGTTTGGTCCTCAAGAAGTTCCTTAAAGGTAAATAATTATACCCAGCTTCCACAAGATTAAGTCTCTTCCAGTCAATAAATTTGGTATTTTCTGAAACAAACAATATATACTGAAAGATAGGGTTGTCAGATACAGCAAATAAAACTATGACTCCCACTTAAATTGGAATTTCAGATAAACAGTGAATACCTTTTGGGTATACATATGTTTTATGCAGTAGTTTATCCTCTAGTTTATCTAGAATCCTACTGAAAGATGATCTATAAAATTGTATAGATACAGGAAAAAAATTGTCTAGGCCTAAGGCAAGATACCTAGGTCACTGTTCTCTGAATACTTTCCGTACAACCTCAAGCAAAGTTTTCCCAGATGTGAAATACAATCTTTAGTAAAATATTTGTTCCCATCTATCTCAGAGAAATAGTGTATGGAAAATGCTTTTACTATAAATCATTCTGGCTAGTTTTAACACTGTTTTACACATGTCAAAGTTGGTATGGTTTAGGCGTTTTCAGTGACCTTGATTTTAGAAGTTTTTTTTTCCTTTGACTTGAGAATACTCTACAGCCAAAGGACATACATTTGTTTAAGGAAACCGAAGGATTTGAGAACCACTGTGCTTTCCTTTTTATCTTTTATGGCTGTGTGGTTTGTAACTATTATCCAATGGCCTGTCTTTTCCTAAAGAGTGCTAAATTTACAACTTTTACAAAATAATTTGTTAAAAGAAACTTTTCCCAATTAAATCTGAAATATAAGTAGATTGTAGTGTTTTTTGAACTTATGTTGTCATTCTTTAAGGAAATACGCCATGTATTAAATATAGAAACAACCAAAAAGCTACATTAGAAGGGTATAATGTTATAAAATATATGTTTGTGAAATGTACCACCATTGGACTTTTTATTTATTTATTTATTTTTTCCATTGGACTTTTAAAAATGGCATGGTTTCTTAATGCTTTTTAAAATACAATCAGCTTAAAATTTTAATTTATACCCAGATTTCCAGCAATTCAGTTGCCTAAAACCAAAGTACCTGCCTTTATCTTGGTCATATCAAAGAAAAAAAAATTACCATATGTATTTTTTGCAACTCACAATATGAAAGACTAAAGACATAAACATATAGGAAGCAGTTTTGCCTTTTGAAACTTCTTTTTTGAAGTAGTTTTTAGTTTAACCATGGGGATTTAAAAGTGCTTGCTTGCTAATTTAAGGGTCATCAGGTGTATTCCCATTTGCCTTTCAAATTTTCTTGGCCCTCTGGATCTATTGATATCTTCCAGCTGTCTGTACCCTGGATCCCTAATAGACTTCAGCTTTTTGCTCTGTGGTTTTAATTTGTTTATATTCTGCTTGGTGTGCACACATTTAAAAGCAGTAATTATTAAGGAAGTGTAATAAAACAGAAAATAAATTGAGATTTTTGTTCTTCACTCTGTAGGAGATAAATTCGGTGGGAGCTTGGGTAGAATTTTCTCCCTGTGGTGACAATCAAAATGATTTATTGAGTATTTACTGTTTACTTAGCTTTGTGCTTGACACAGAGGGGTTACACTGGTAAACATGATATATTTGGTTTCTCCCCTTAATCCCACATTTAAGATATCTTAATTATTTAATTATACTGCCTCCCAAAGCAAATGCCTGGAAGAAAGAGAGAATTGGCTTACTGTCCTGGAGAGTTTGCTACAATTCTAAGACTTTCAGGAAATCTGAATTCAGCTTTAAGAATCATGAATTGACTGCCTGAAAATCATCCAGTCCATTTATCAGTCTTTTAGTTCTCTGCTTTTTTGGATTATGCCATTGAGATGAT
The DNA here is from genome assembly GCF_023699985.2 of Odocoileus virginianus. Taxonomy (NCBI): domain Eukaryota; kingdom Metazoa; phylum Chordata; class Mammalia; order Artiodactyla; family Cervidae; genus Odocoileus; species Odocoileus virginianus. Next base: position 38,622,427 of record NC_069701.1, read on the forward strand.
GCAAAGAGTGGAAGGATCATTCTTAGTGCTGCTGCTCCATTTAAGTGTGTGAAAGTGCTTTGAAAGAAATGAAAATTCATAAAAATAAAAGAGAATATGTTATTAACACCAGGGAGGAGAAAGACTGTTTCCTGCAACATAAACCTGTATGGCACAATGAGTGGTTAGATCATACATGATGCATGATCTTTGACTAATCTTTGACTAGTATTTGTGAAAGTGCTTTGAAAAAAGTGAAAAGCCAACTGAGTACAGGGAGATGGTTTTACGGTCATTGCTAACACTAGGGGGAGGGTGTTGAGTAGAGTTTATGGAATAACCATCTGTTTATTATGCTAATGCAAACTTTAGACTATTTGTGTCTTTTTGACTTAATTTGTTATTTTAACAAATTTTGTGCATATTTGTTTAAACTATTTTCATGTCCTTGTGATAAAGTTGAGGTGGCTAACATTTGTATAAAGAGGAAGTACTGCATATCAAGTACACAATAGAAGTTGAGTCATTATTGCTTCTCGGCCTTTGGCTAAGATCAAGTGTAAAAGTTGAGTCATTTGCTCATCATCGGTCACATTTAGTAGCCAACTTTAGCCTGTCTTCTCTCTAGCTGTTAGGCCTCATATTAGCTTTCACTCAATAATGCTATTTATTCTTGCTAATTAGTAACAAAAATAACTCAGTAAAGCTCACAGAGGAAATTGTCCAAGATTAAGATTTGAATCCCTTAGCTCTCTGGTTTATGTACCATTAATTATGCCTTTATTACTATTGTTATTTAGCATTCCTATAATATTAGCAAACTGCTTTAAATTGGTCCTTTTGCAAATCTTTTCACTATTAATTAACTTCATCAGTATGTCTCTGGTGGCTGATGGATTAACCACCAAATTTCCTGGTGATAAAGAATCACATATCTGTACAAAATTAATAGTATGCCTCTGAATTCAATTTGTTAGCTGTTAAATCCTTTTCATTGCTCAGATGATTTCTTTCAGTGTCCAAAATAAGGTCTCCCCTCTTTCTAGGGGAACTTTTTCTCTGGTTCTTGAATACTTCAGATCAATTCTTATACAAACAGGCTCATATTTCTGGGTGTTTTCTTTATGCTGGATTAATGACAGATGAGATGATTTGATAGCATCACTGACTCAATGGACATGAATTTGAGCAAGCTCCAGGAGATAGTGGAAAACAGAGGAGCCTAATATGCTGCAATCCGTGGGGTTGCAAAGAATCGGACACAATTTAGGGACTAAACAACAGCAACAGCAATAAACAATGACCAAGATAATCTCCCTGGTTTCCTACCTCTCTAATGGTTTATGTTCTTTAAAAATTTTCTTTCTTCTCTGTCCCTAATTATTTGTACTTTTGTCCAGTAAACCTTTATTGAACCTCTGTCTTGCCACAAGGACATTATAATAAAATACAGTGTGAAAATAAAATACTGTGTGATAAGTACTATGTAGTGCTTCTTTGGTAACACAGAGGGTATTCCCTAAAGTTCAGTCACCAATATGCCTTGCTTCCCTTTATTATTCTTCATCATTATTCTACATTTACTTCAGATATCTTCTACTTTTAAGGCTTTAACTGTCATTTCTGTGTTGACGAGGCTTATTTTTTCTGTCTCTAATGTGTTTCCAGCTTTGATTGTCAATTAAATCAAATTGACAATTGAGGGTTCCTCTGAAATATCATATGCAGCGTATCTAAAACAGGGTTCATTTTCTTTAACTTGCTCTGTAATCTCCCCTGATGTTAGTATCTCCAGTGATACTAACATTTTCATGATTCTCCAGGCTTAAAATTTTCAGCTTTTTGTTTTTGAGGGGAGGGGGAGGCTACTCCTTTTCTTTTGTCCATTATCTAACATAATTGAATTTTTGGCTAATTCTGCTTTTACAGTGTAGCATTATTTATTAAATTGTATGTTAATTTAAACATCGCTTTATGTCCCTCCCTGTGCTGCTCTGTGCCCAGTTGCTCAGTCATGTCTTTTTGATCCTTTGGACTGTAGCTTGCCAGGCTCCTCTGTCCATGGGATTTTTCAGGAAAGAATACTGGAGTGGGTAGCCATTTCCTCTTCCAGGGGATCTTCCCAACCCAGGGATCAAACCCACATCTCCTGTGTCTTCTGCACTGTGGGCAGATTCTGCACTGCTGAGCCATCAGGGAAGTCCCGTGTTCTTTGCTTAGTGGCTCCGGATTGCTTATTGGAATGGAGCACCGCAGACTCTGTTCGAGGTTCTCTGTCAATTAGAATAATCTTCTGTACTTTGAAGGATGACGCTCATTAAGATAAATTCTTACATGTTTAAAATTCATATCCTTTCATATCAATATATGTACTACTTACTTTTCTTCATAGTCATCCATATATGTAGAGATCATTTGCATATTCCTTTATGAGTATACTTATGCATGTATGTAGAACTAATTTTATCATAAGTATCTATTTTGTGAAACATGATAGTTTTAACTCATTCTTGCCCAGATCTAGAAACTACTTCATAACATGTCCTTAGTGAAGAAAAGAAGGAAAAGAAGAGATGAGGTGGAGGAATATGAAAAAAGCCATATATAAAGGTGTTTATTTCACTGCCTCTTCTAAGCATATTATTTTTACTTGTTTTTTAATCTTATTTTAAATATTTCATCACTCATGTTTATGGACATAATTTAGCTCTTTGCTAAAATATAGTTTGGCCAGTTATTTTTTAAAAATGTTCATATATTTTTACCAAATAAGAAAATTTACAGTGGTTTTTTTTTTTTTTCTTTCCCTTCAAAAAACTAGATGGGAATACCAGCCCTTGAAAGCAGGGAGGATGGTTATATGGTTACGGTAGTTCAGCTTTTGACTCTTTCCTGTGTTCCACCATTTGGGCATCAGGGAGAAGACTTCAGTTTTGTCGTCTTTTGTTAACTTGTTGGGAATGGAGGTGAGGAGTTGTGCTTTTCATACAGTAGAGAGACTGATGTGTTCAGGCTTGCTCAATGTTGAGTGAGAAACTCACAGTGGTGAACTCTTAAATGTCTGGCTCAATATATATTTTTAAAATCCAAGATTCTCATATTCAAAAATTTAAAGTTTATTATAATTTTATATCTTACAAAATCAACAGCTCTAAATCTCACTACTTATCTAACACTTTTTCTCCCACATATGTGTTCTGTAGACATGACCTCATTCTTGAGAGACAGGTCAGACATAAGTTGTCACCATTTCTGTTTCAGGAGATGAGGAAACTGCGACTTACCTCAGTCTCTGATATTAAGTTCAGGAGTCAGGGAAGGGTTTGTGGACTTAAGTCATTGTTTATCCTGTGAGTCCACACTTAATCTACAAGTTTTTAATACATTCTAAATAGTCTCTTGATGCTAAATTTGCATAACACATGGCAAGATTTTATAAAGAGAAGATTGAAGATCAAAGGAAGTTAAAATAAATGAATTTCTCTTGTTTCTTTAATATTTAAATATGCCCTTTAATTGGCTTAAGGAAGTTCTCTTTTAGTCCTAGCTTGCTGAGTTTTTATTAGGAATGGATGTGGGCCTTTATCAAATATTCTTATGCATTTATTGAGAAGTTCATATGATTTTTCTTCTAGAGTGTTAATATGATGAATTACGTTGATTTTCAAATGTTAAAGCAACTTTGCATTTCTGGGATACATCCCACTTGGCCATGATGCATTATGTATCCTTTTTATGTATTGTTGGATTTGATTTGCTGACATTTTTAAAATAATTTTTCCATCTGTGTTCATAAGAGATACTTGTAGTCTTCTTGTAATGACTTAATCTTATTTTGGTATCAGAGTAATAATGACTTCATGGAGTCAGTTGAGATTTATTCTCTGGTCTTCAATTTTCTAGAAGAATTTGTGTGAAAGGTATTATTTCTTCCTTAAATATTTGATGCAGTTCATCAAATGAAGCTATCTGAGCTTGATTTTTCCCTTGTGGGAAACATTTTAAACTACAAATTCAATTTCTTAGATAATTCCAGGTCTGTGGAGGTTATTTATTTATTTATTTTGAGTCAGTGTGGGTAGTGTTTTCCTTTTAAGGAATTTGTTCATTTCATCTAAGTTGTTATATTTATTGGCATAAAATTGTTCATGATATACCCTTATTATCCTTCTATCCTGTTACACTTGTAGACTATCACCTCTCTTACTCCTGGTGTTGGTATTTTATGTTTGTTCTCTCTCTTCCTCGTTTTCTCTTTCCTTAGCCAGTCTGGCTAGAACTGTATTCTTTTTGTTGTGCTCTGTTTCATTGATTTTCACTCTGATCTTTTATTCTTATCTTTCTTCTGCTTGTTTTGGATTTCTTTTGCTTTTCTGTTGCTAGTTTTTTAAAGTGGAAGCTGTAATCATTGATTTGAGACAGTTGCTTTTTACACTGAAGTCATGATACTCTTTTAAATAGTTCCAAAGTTTTAAAATTGTATTTTTTATTATGATGATGATTAATCTGGAGTTTATTTTTATTTATGATACAAGTTAGGAATCTAATTTAAATCTTTTCCTTTTCCCAATAATTTGTGTTATTTTTGTGTCATAAACCAGGGTTCTATATATGCTTGGATTTGTTTCTGGGTGCTCTAGGGTTATGTCTGTCCCTAGGCCAGTATCATAGAATCCTTATTTGCTAAAGCTTTAGAATTAATCTTGTTCTATGGTAGAGCAAATCCCCCCTCCTTGTTCTTTTTTGCTTCTAGTCTTTTTAAAATTTTTAACTGGAGGATATTTGCTTTACAGTGTTGTGTGGTTTCTGCCATACACTGCGTGAACCAGCCACAAGTACACATGTCTCCTCCCTCTTGAACTTCCCTCCCACCCCCTCCTCATTTTGTCCCTCTAGGTTGTCACAGAGCACTGTTCTTGTTCTTTTCCAGAATTGTCTTTGTTTTTTAAAACCATTATCTTGCCTGTGAACTTTAATTAAGTTTTATGAAAAATCTTATTGTGATCTTGATTGTTATTATTCTGAATTTTTGGGCTTCCCAGGTGGTGCTAGTGGTAAAGAACCCTCTGCCAATGCAGGAGAATAAGAGATGCGGGTTCAATGACTGGGTCAGGAAGATCCCGTGGAGGAGAGCATGACAGCCCATTCCAGTTTTCTTTCCTGGAGAATCCCACGAACAGGAGCCTGGTGGGCTACAGTCCATAGATCACAGAGTCAGATGTGACTGAAGTGACTTAGCACACACACACATATTCTGAATTTTTAGGTTAATTTGGTAGCAGTTAGCATTTTTATAGTACTAAGTGTTTCTATCTGAGTTGGTATACCTTATCACTTATTTAGATCTTCTTTTTAAAAAAAATACGTTATTTAACTTTGTCACAACTGGGAGGTAGGCGCTGTCATCTCCAGTATATAGGTTCTATAGGAGAATAAGGGACTTTCCCCGGAGCACCTGGCTAGTAAAGCCAAAACCTACCCAATTTCAGAGGCCATTTTGCTAGATGTTGTTATTTGCTTAAAATATTTTTCTGCTTTCCCAATGAAAGAATTACACTTCTTGCCCCATTGATATAAAGCTGGGCCGTGTAACTTGCTTGGGCCAGTGAAATGTGAGTGAAAGTAGTGTGTACCACTTCCTGGGAGAAGGTTTAAGAGCCTTTTCTTCCGCTCTGAGGCTAGGATGTCTACAGTGGAAGGTGCTTCTTTAGCCTGGATCCTGCTTTAGGGTGACCCCTTTTTGTTTTGCCTGGTGTGCTGCAACCTTTTAATTAGTATCTAGAGTTCTCAAGAAGGCGATTTGATATTGTTAAGTTTGGTGTCTTCAGGCGAGAGTGAGAGCCTGAGACATGCTTTCCTGCCATCTTGCGGATGTCACTCCTATTTAGATCTTTTTTCTGTTAACTTCCCCGGTGGCTCAGACAGTAAAGAATCCACTTGCAGTTCAGGAGACTTGGGCTAATCCCTGGGTGGGGAAGAGCTCCTGGAGAAGGGAATGGCTACCCATTTCAGTATTCTTGCCTGGAGAATTCCAAGGACAGAGGAGGCTGGCAGGCTACAGTCCATGAAGTCACAAAGAGTTGGACAGGACTGAGCGACTAACACATCACTTTTATGTTAACATTTTGTAATTCTTTCATAAGTCCTAGGCATCTTTTGTTGTATTTATTCCTAATGTCTTATAGTTTTTGTTGCTATTGTAAGTGGTATTCATTTTTTCAGTATTGCTGACTTCAACTGTTACAAATATTGATAATTTATCTGTAGGTTCTCTGGGATTTTCCTGTAAGGACAGTCAACGCATTTCTAAATTCTTACTGTGTTTTCCTTTTGATTTTAACTTCTTGTATAACTTATTTCTTTTTCTTATCTTCTTGCATTAGATAGAACAATATTAGTACTGGGTAGAAGAGCACAGGTGATATTAGGCATCTGTGTCTTGCCTTTCTTTAATGAGATTACTTAAAATTCTATTATTAGGTATGATTTTATATAGTTTACTGGTATTTGCTCCTTGTCAGGTTAAGGAATTTATCTTCTTAATTTGTCAACAGTGTTTGTTAGAAATAAGCATTGTATTTTTAAAGTGCTTTTTCTACATCTTTTGGGATTATGATATGGTATTTTAAATCTTTATTCTACTAATAATGATGAATTATGGTGATAGACTTTCTGATAAAAAAGTCTTGTGGGTTGTATAACAATTTCATCATTTAATTATTACACATCCTGGATTTAGCTTTTGTATTTGTATTCCTGGTGAGATTGGTTTATACTGTCCTTGTCCTATTTTGGTATCAAGATTATACTAGCTTTGTAAAATGAGTTGGATAGATTTATCCATTTCTGTTCTCAAACCTTTTGTATCTGTTTTGTGAAAATTTGTTAAAACTACCCTTTAAAAAAAAATTGAACCTGGTATTTTGGGGGTGGGAAGAGGTGAAAAAGGAATTCTTTTTGATAACGAACTTGTTTTCATGTTGCTGCTAAGTCGCTTCAGTCATGTCCGACTCTGTGCCACCCCATAGACAGCAGCCCACAGGCTCCTCTGTCCCTGGAATTCTCCAGATAAGAACACTGGAGTGGGAAAAAAAAAAAAAAAGAACACTGGAGTGGGTTGCCATTTCCTTCTCCAGTGCGTGAAAGTGAAGTCTCTCAGTTGTGTCCGACTTGTAGCAACCCCATGGACTGCAGCCTGTCAGGCTCCTCTGTCCATGTGATTTTCCAGGCAAGAGTCCTGGAGTGGGTTGCTATTGCCTCCTCAAGTTCTCATGTTAAGTTTTCTGTTTCTCCCAGAGTCAATTTTGGAGGTATAGTTGATCCTTGAACAACGTGGAGGTTGTGGTGCCAACCCCCCACACAGTTGAAAATCTTCATACTATTATCTCTGCTTCAGAAACAGATGAATTGATAAATGACTCATCCAAGGGCAGGAAGCTGAAACAGTTTAGATAGAATTAGGACTCAAACCCTAGTTCTTTTGATTCCACATATTGCAATTGCTAATCAGATGCAGATTTTTCCCCACACTTAAGTAAAGACCTGTAAAATGAAAATGCAGATACTATAGTTATTGAAAAAAAATAGGTGTGTAAGTGGGCCCACACAGTTCAAATGCATGTTGTTCAAGGATCAACTGTATATATATTTCTTTTTAAAAATGCATGCTTCTTGCACACACATATTTTATTCTTTTCATTCATTATCTACTCATTCATCCAGTACATATTTATTGAGCACCTGCTATGTGTTAGGCATTTCATCTTAATTTTCAATTTTAAATATTTCTACTCATCTCTTTGGGGTTCTTGGTTTTTTTTTTTTTTTTTTCCTTCTCTTTCTCTTGATGGTGGTAATATAACACTAATAGCAAATATTTCAAGACCTGTTCAAAGTCACAAATCTAGTAAGTGATTGAGTGGGATATATGAGCCTAGACAGACTGGGTCCAGAGGCTTTGTCTTAGGCACTGTTCCATAGTATTTTGGTCTATTTTACAGTATACTGTTTTGCTAGAAGTTTGACTACTATATTAGCTTTTCAGATAATCAACTCTTTATTTATGCTCAACAAATGATTAGATATTAACTTCTTCTTTCCTTTGATAACTTCTCACTTCATTTTCATACCACTTGAAGAAATCTATAGCTTGGGTTGTATTTGGTGGTTGAGTTCTCGAGGTTATGTGAAGAGGCACACGTAAGCTTGGAAGAATGGTCATGTTTTCCTCTCGTTTTCCGTCTGCATCTTTTTGTTTGGAGTAGTGTGAGGCTTAGGTGCATATTCCTTTGTTAAGGACTTGAGTGATCACATCCTTGTTGACTGGTTTGCTTGCTGGTGAGCCAACGGGATATGCAGCAACAGCTTTTTGAGGGAGTTAATGAAGATTTGACACTATTTCTGAAAGTTTGCTGATTCTCTGTTAAAATGCCCTGCTTTCTATTTCCTTCTCTAAAGCATGTCTTGAATTGTTTCCCAATGTGGAAATAATTAGCCAATTTAAATAAAGACAACAAGCCACAGAGCCAACAAAAGAACTTTTCATCTTTTGGCTTAATTCACCTCATTTCTTTAAAACGTTTGGTATTACTACTCTGTTCACTGGGTTAAAGGCAAGAAAACCAAATAGTTACGCGTCTGTTGAGTCTCTTGGGAAATAACTATGATAAACAACCAAATCTTAACTTTTGCCATCATCAGAGAAATTATTTTTAAGTGGAACTTTTTGTTACAGAGCAATATAGCCTATTTTAGAAAATTAGGGGAAAATAGGGAAAAGGTAAAAACTTCTCATAAACTTCCATCGCATGCATTTTTAATATAGCTGTCATCACAATACATACACAATTTTGTCCTAATACTTTTTTCCACTTAATATGTAAGCATTTTTCATGTTATGACAGTCTCCTAGTAATTATTTTAATGGATAAGTTGTCCATAAAAAGATAAATCAAAAATTTATTAACCATTTTATACTTTTAAAGTTTTAGGGTTGTTCTTTCTTTTTTACCATTACTATGAATATCTCTACATTGTAGTGATTAAGAACTGATTCTATATGACCTTGAACAAGTTATTTGATCTTTGAAAGTACCTACCTCATAAAGCTGTTTTGAGGATTACATGAGATAATACACATAATGCATGTAGCATAGTGATTATTCTGAGTACATAGTTTTCAATAAGTGATAATTAATGTTAATGTCCCTGGGATAAGTATCTTAACGCATACAGCTTTTTGCTTAATTGAAAAATTTAGGATTAATTTCCCAAAACAGATTTAACTTGATCAAAGTCTATATTTTTATGGCTCTTGAAATGGCTTTTAAAAGGGTTACATCGTGTAATAGTGTTTGTAAATACTGGCTTCCCCAGTATCTCAGTAGTAAAGAATCTGCCTGTAATTCAGGAGACATGGGTTTGATCCCTGGGTCGGGAAGATTTCCTAGAGGAGGAATTGGCAACCCACTCCAGTATTCTTGCCTGGGAAATTCCATGGACAGAGGAGCTTGGTGAGCTACAGTTCATAGGGTCACAAAAGAATCCAACATGACTTAACAACTAAACAACAGCAATATGAGATATTAACTTCCTGTACTTTGCTAGCATTAGAAATTTCAATGACTTATAACTATTTTAGCCAGTTTACTAGTTAATGAACAAGTATATAGTTTTTGTAAAATATTTATTTGACTGTGCCACATCTTAGTTGAGGCATGCAGGATCTTTTAGTTGGGGCATGTGGGATATAGTTCCCTGACCAGGGATTGAACACAGGCCCCCTGCATTGGGAGCACAGAGTCTTAGCTACTGGACCACCAGAGAAATCCCTATAGTTTATATATATTTATATATATATAATATATACTTATATATATAATATATATTATTATATAATATATATTTTTATATATATTACATATTTTTGGAAACTTTTTATGTGTTTACTATTCTTTTTTTCTGAACTTTTCCCATATTTTTAGGGAAAAACTTCTAGTTTAAAATAAATTCAGTCATTATCTGTGTGCTACGGTTTGAATGTTTGTTGAAATTCATTTTTTGAAATCCTAATGGCCAATGTGATGGTATTAGGAGATGGGACCTACTGGGAGTAACTTAAGTCATGAGAGTGGAGCCCTCACAAATGGGATTAGTGCACTTAGAAAAAAGACTTGATAGAATTCCCTAGGTTCTTCTGCCATATAAGAATACAATGAGAAGTCTGCAATCCAAAAAAGAGAGCCCAGAACCTGGCCATGCTGGCACTATGATCTTGGACTTCTAGACCCTAGAACTGTGAGAAATAAATTTCTGTTGTTTATAAGCCGTTCAGTCTGTGGTATTTCATTATAGTAGCCCAAATGGAATAAGATACTGTGTAAGTTGTATTCTTAGGCTTGACACCATACTGTACAAATCATTCAGATTCACTATTATAATGCCATTTTGCACAGTTGGCTATGGAATGATAGAGCTAATGTAATGATTTCCTAAATCTCATTTTCTTCTAATACTTTACTGATACATGAATATCACTGTGGATATTCTTGAAGAATCAGAATATTATCTGAAATGTCCTTTAAATCAGTGGTCCCCAGCCTTTTTGGCATCAGGGACTGGTTTCATGAAAGACAATTTTTCCATGGACCAGGGGCGGGGAGATGGTTTCAGGATGATTCAAGTGCATTACATTTATTATGTACTTTATTTCTCTTATTATTATTTCAGTGCCACCTCAGATCATCAGACATTAGATCCTCGAGGTTGGGGACCCCTGCTTTAAATAACAGTTATTTGTTTGATGATGTTCTTTTCCAAATGAAAACTGTCTATACATATATACTGAATGTCTCTCTCTACATATAATATTCATAGAATTTAATTCCCTTAAATAGGCATATATATATAGTGATTAAAAACAAAAGCTTTAGAGTCAGCCAGCCCAATTCTTAAATCTCAACTTTTACACACTATTTAAAACAGTTCTGTTTGTAATAGCATCAAAATACATGAAACACATAGGGATAGTTTTAACATAAAAAATAAAAGATATCTGCTGAGAACTGTAAAACACTGCAAGAGAAACAGTATTTGGAGAGATATATCATATTTATAGATTGGAAAGTTCAATATTGCTAAGATGTCAGGCAAAGGAGAAAGGGAAAGCTATACCCAGTTGAATGCAGAGTTCCAAAGAATAGCAGGGAGACAGAAAACCTTCTGCCTTAAGTGAACAATGCAAAGAAATAGAGGAAAACAATAGAACGGGAAAGACTAGAGATCTCTTCATGAAAATTAAAGATACCAAGGGAACATTTCATGCAAAGATATGCACAATAAAGGACAGAAACATTAAGGACCTAACAGAAGCAGAAGAGATTAAGAAGAGGTGGCAAAAATACACAGAACTGTACAAAAAAGGTCTTAATGACTTGACTAACTACGTTGATGTGGTCACTTACCTAGAGCCAGACATCCTGGAGTGTGAAGTCAAGTGGGCCTTACTACGAACAAAGCTAAAGAAGGTGATGGAATTCCAGCTGAGCTATTTCAGATCCAAAAAGATGATTGGCTTTAAAACTCTCAATATGCTAGTGAATTTGGAAAACTCAGCAGTGGCCACAGGAGTGGAAAAGGTCAGTTTTCATTTCAATCCCAAAGAAGAGCAGTGGCAGAGAATGTTCAAACTACCATACTGTTGTGCTCATTTCACATGCTAGCAAGATAATGCTCAAAATCCTTCAAGATAGGCTTCAACAGTACATGAACTGAGAACTTCCAGATGTACAAACTGGATTTAGAAAAGGCAGGGGAACCAGAAATTAAATTGTCAGCATCTGTTGGATCATAGAAACAGCAAGAGAATTCCAGAAAAACATTTGCTTCATTGACTATGCTAAAGATCTCAACAAACTAGAAAATTCTTAAAGAGATGGGAGTACCAGACCACCTTACCTGCCTCCTGAGAAACCTGTATGCGGGTCAAGAAGCAGCAGTTAGGACCGGGTGTGAAACACTGGACTGGTTCAAAACTGGAAAGAGTATGTCAAGGCTGTACACTGTCACCCTGCTTATTTAACTTGTATGCAGAGTACATCATGCAAAATGCCAGACTGGATGAATCACAAGTGGGAATCAAGATTGCCAAGGGAAATATCAATAACCTCAGATACGCAGATGACACCACCCTTATGGCAAAGTAAAGAGAAGTTAAAGAGCTTCTTGATAAAGGTGAAAGAGGAGAATGAAAAAACTGGCTTAAAACTCAACATTCAAAAAATGAAAATCATGGCATCTTGTCCCATCACTTCATGGAAAATGGAAAAAATGGAAACAGTGACTTGGGGGAAAAATGGAAACAGTGACAGATTTTATTTTCTTGGACTCCAAAATCAGTGCAGACGGTAACTGCAGCCATGAAATTAAAAGATGCTTGCTCCTTGGAAGACAAATTATGACAAACCTAGACAGAGTATTAAAAAGCAGAGACATCACTTTACTGACAAATGTCCGTTCAAAGCTATAGGTTTTCCAGTAGTCATGCACAGATGTGGAGAAGGAAATGGCAACCCACTCCAGTACTCTTGCCTAGAAAATCCCATGGACGGAGGAGCCTGGTAGGCTACAGTCCTTGGGGTTGCGAAGAGTTGGACACAACTGAGCGACTTCACTTTCACTTTTCACTTTCATGCATTGGAGAAGAAAATGGCAACCCACTCCAGTGTTCTTGCCTAGAGAATCCCGGGGACAGAGGAGCCTGGTGGGCTGCCGTCTGTGGGGTCACACAGAGTCAGACACAACTGAAGCAACTTAGTAGCAGCAGCAGCAGCATGCACAGATGTAAGAGTTGGACCATAAAGAAGGCTGAGCACTGAAGAATTGATCCTTTTGAACTGTGGTGCTGGAGAAGACACTTGAGAGTCCCTTGCACAGCAAGGAGATCAACTAGTCACTCCTAAAGGAAATCAACCTTGAATGTGCATTGGAAGGACTGATGTTGAAGCTGAAGCTCTAATATTTTGGCCACCTGATGTGAAGAGCCAACTCATTGGAAAAGACCCTCATGCAGAGCTTCCCAGGTGGCTCAATGGGTAAATAATCTGCCTGCCAATTCAGGACACATAAGAGACATGGGTTCAATCCCTGGGTCCTGAAGATCCCCTGGAGAAGGAAATGGCAACCCACTCCAGTGTTCTTGCCTGGAGAATTCCATGGACAGAGGAGCCTATTGGTCTTCAGTCCACAGGGTCACAAAGAGTCAGACACGGCTGAACGACCAAACAACAACTGATGCTGGAAAAGATTGAAGGTGGGAGGAAAAGGGGGTGACAGAGTATGATGTGGCTGGATGGCATCATCGACTCAGTGGAAATGAGTTTGAGCAAACTCCGGGAGAACGTGAAGGGCAGGGAAGCCAGGTGTGCTGCAGTCCATGAGGTCACAAAGAATCGGACACAACTGAGCGACTGAGCAACAACTGGTGGCTGAGATAGTAAAGAATCCACCTGCAGTGTGGAAGACCCAGGTTCGATCTGTGGTTCAGGAAGATCCCCTGGATAAGGGAATAGCTATCTACTCCAGTATTCTTGCCTGGAGAATTCCATGGACATAGGAGCTGGGCAGGCTGTATAGTCCATGGGGTCGTGAAGAGTCAGACGTGACTGAGTGACTAACACTTAATGTAAATAGAATTTTTATATGCCCTGGGAAGGCAAAAAATTTGTGTGACTCACTTATTAAGATTTTTCTTACTGGCATCTTCTGAAACCAAACTTGCAAAATATCCAAGGTATGCCTGTAATTCATTTCTTTTTATATCCGACTAGCATTCTATTACATGTATACATTCATCTTATCCATTCTGTTGTTGGACGTTTGAATTTTTCCAGTTTTTGTCTATTTTTAATAAAGCTGCTATGAACAGCTGTTGTAAATCTTGTTTTGGGCACATACTTTCATTTCTCTTGGGTAAATACCTAGAAATGAAATTGATAGGTCATGGCATAGGTATGACCTATGTCGTGGGTTTCTTATGACAGTTTCATAAGAAGCTGTCAGTTTTCCAAAGTGGTTGTACCATTTTACACTCCCACCAGCATTATATCAGAGCTCTGATTGTTCTGCATCTTTGCTAACTAACATCTGGTGTTTTTTAATTCTAGCTCTTCTGGTGGATTGTGAATTTAATTTACATTCTCTGGTGACTGATAATATTAAGCACTTCTTCATGTGCTTAATGGCCACTCAGATATCTTCTTTTATGAAGTATCTATTCAAGTCTTTGGCCCACTAAGAAAAAAATAGCTTTATGGAAATCCAATTCATGTTTCATACACATTTATTCATTTAAAAGACACAATTCAGTGGTTTGGTGGCATATTATTAGTTTTTAAGTTGTAAAATACACATCTGACATAAAAATTGCCACTTTAACTATCTTAAAATATACAATTCAGTGTCACTAATTATACTCACAAGGTTGTACAACCAACACCATTATTTCTAAAACTCTTCATCATTCCAAACGGAAACTCTGCAGCCATTCTCTGGTAACCGCTAAATCCACTTTCTGTTGCTATGAACTTGCCTAGTCTAGATAGTTCATATTTGTAGAATCATATAATATTTGTCCTTTATATGGCATATTTCACTTAGCATAATGTTTTCAAGGTTGATCCACGTTATAACACATATCAGAACTTCATTCCTTTTCGTAGCTGAATAATATTCACATATATATCATGGGCTTCCCTGGTGGCTCATCAATGAAGGGTCCAGCTGCAATACAGGAGATGTAAGTCTGATCCCTGGGTCAGAATATCCCTTGGAGGAGGGCATGGCATCTTACTCTAGTATTCTTGCAGGGCAAACCCCATGGACAGGAGCCCGGTGGGCTATAGTCAGTCCATGGGGTCACAAAGAGTCAGACATGATTGAAGCAGCTGAACAGGCATATCACAGTTTATTTATTCATAAGTTGATGGAAACTGGGTTGCTTCCACCATTGGATTATTGTGAATAATGCTGCAGTGAAAATTGGTGTACAAGTATCTATTTTAAATCTCTGCTTTCACCTCCTTTAGGCAAATCCGTAGAAGTGAAATTGTTGTAAGGCAGTTCTATGTTTAGCTTTTTGAGGAACTCTCAAACTTTTTTCCATTATTTTACATTCCCATCAACAATGTTCAGAGGTTCCAGTTTCACCACATACTTGTCAGCCTTTGCTATTTTCATTATTATTTCATTGAAGGATAGTTGACATAATTTATTAGTTTCAGGCGTACAACATAGTGATTTGAATTTATATACATTACAAATTGATCACAATAAGTCTACTAATATTCTGTTACCATACAAAGGTATTACAGTATTACCATACAAAGTTACTACATTTATTACAAATGACCATATAAATGTGAACCTATTTCTGACTCCTCATTTCCATATATTTTCCTATTTTTAAAAAAATAACCATTATTTTCTAAAGTGATTTGAGGGGAAAATTGAGGGGAAGTACAAGGAATTCTCATAAGCCCATATTCCCATTTTTGGACTTAAGTTTTCAATTCATTTGGTCAAGTTCCAAGAAGCATGATTATTGGATCGTATGTTTTCATATAAAAATGCAAAACTGTTTTCCATAGTGGTTGCAGCAATGAATGAGAGTTCCTATTGCTCCACATTTTTGTCAGCATTTGTTGTCAATGTCATCAATGGGTTTTGGCCATTCTGATAGATGTGCAGTGGTGCCTTGTTGTTTTAACTTGAGTGTCTCTAATGACATAATAACGTGAAGCATTTTTTCATATACTTACTTGCCCTCTGTATATCTTCTTTGGTGAGGTGTCTGTTCAAGTCTTCTACTCATTTTTTAAAAACTGGAGTGTTTTCTTATCGGGGTGTTGAATTTTAAGAGCTCTTTGTATATTTTAGATAAGTCCTTTATCAGATACGTCTTTTGCAAATATTTCCACTCTGATTTGCCTTGAGATTGTCTTCCATAGAGCAGAACTTTTTAATTTTAATGAGGCCCAGTTTATCAATGATTTCTTTCATGGATCATGCCTTTGATGTTCTAGCTAACATGTTATTCTGTTCCATTGATCTATTTCTCTATTTTTTCACCAACACCACACTGTCCTGGTTACTGTAGATTTATAAGTCTTGACGTCAAGTAGTGTCAGTCTTCTGACTTTGTTCTTCTGTAATATGGAATTGGCTACTTTGGTTCTTCTGCCACTCCACATAAACTTCAGAGTCAGCTTGTTGATATTCACAAAATAACTTGCTGGAATTTTTATTTGGATTGTATTGGATCTAAAGATCAAGTTGGGAAGGACTGACATCTTGACAACATTTATTTAATCTTCCTATCCATGACATGGAACATCTCTCCATTCAGTTCTACTGTCTTTCATCAGAGCTTTATAGTTTTCCTCATATAGCTCTTACACATAGGTTTTGGGTTGTTTTGTTTTGGTTTTTTTTGCCTTATATCTAAGTATTAATATTTTGGTTTTTACAGTGCTAATGTAAATCGTAATGTGTTTCTAATTTAAAATTCCACTTGTTCATTGCTTGCATACAGGAAACCAATTGACTTCTGTGTATTTACCTTGTATCCTGCAAGTTTGCTATAACTGCTTATTAGTTCATGTAAATTTTTTTAACCAGTTTGCTAATATCTACAAAAAGTCTCCTGATATTATGATTGTGTTGACTCCATAGGTCAATTTAAGGAGAATGGTTTTGTTGTTGTTCAGTTGCTCAGTCCTGTCTAATTCTTTGTGACCCCACGAACTGCAGCACACCATGTTTCCCTGTCTGTCACTGTCTCCTGGAAGTTGCTCAAACTCATATCCATTGATTTGGTGATGCATCCAACCATCTCATACTCTGTTGCCCCTTTCTTCTCCTGCCCTTAATCTTTCCCAACTTTTCCAATGAGTCGGCTCTTCGCATCAGGTGGCCAAAGTATTGGCACTTCAGCGTCAACATCAGTCCTTCCAATGAATATTTAGGGTTTATTTCCTTTAGGATTGACTGGTTGATCTCCTTGCTGTGCAAGGGACTCTCAAGAGTCTTCTCTAACACCACAGTTCAAAATCATCAGTTCTTTGGCACTCAGCCTTCTTTATGGTCCAACTCTCACATCCATGCACGACTACTGGAAAAACCATAGCTTTGACTATACGGACCTTTGTTGGCAAAGTGATGTCTCTGCTTTTTAATACCCTGTCTGGGTTTGTCATAGCTTTTCTTCCAAGGAGCAAGCATCTTTTAATTTCATGGCTGCAGTCACCATCTGCAGTGATTCTGAAGCCCAAGAAAATAAAGTCTGTCACTATTTCCGTTGTTTCCCTGTCTATTTGCCATGAAGTGATGGGACCAGATGCCATGATCTTAGTTTACTGAGTGTTGAGTTTTAAGCCACCTTTTTCACTCTCCTCTTTCACTTTCATCAAGAGGCTCTTTAGTTCCTCTTCACTTTCTGCCATTAGGGTGGTGTCATCTGCATATTGATATTGTTGATATTTCTCCTGGTAGTCTTGATTTCAGCTTGTGATTCATCCAGCCTGGCATTTCACATGATATACTCTGCATATAAGTTAAATAAGCAGGGTGACAATATACAGCCTTGACATACTCTTTCCCCAGTTTGAACCACTCTGTTGTTTCGTGTCTGGTTCTAACTGTTGCTTTTTGACCCAAATACAGGTTTCTCAGGAGACAGGTAAGGTGGTCTGGTATTCTCATCTCTTTAAGAGTTTTCCAGTTTGTTGTGATCCACAGTCAAAGACTTTAGCATAGTCAATGAAGCAGATGTTTTTCTGGATTTCCCATGCTTTCTCTATGATCCAGCAAATGTTGGCAGTTTGATCTCTGGTTCCTCTGCCTTTTCTAAACTCAGCTTGTACATCTGCAGGTTCTCAGTTCACATTGCTGAAGCCTAGCTTGAAGGATTTTGAGTATAACCTTGCAGACATGTGAAATGAGCACGATTGTGTGGTAGTTTGAACATTCTTTGGCATCGCCCTTCTTTGGGATTGGAATGAAAACTGACCTTTTCCAGTCCTGTGGCCACTGCTGAATTTTCCAGATTTGCTGGCATATTGAGTGCAGCACTTTAAGAGCATCATATTTTAGGACTTGAAAAAGCCCAGCTGGAATTCCATCACCTCCACTAACTTGGTTTGTAGTAATGCTTCCTAAGGCCCACTTCACACTCTCGGATGTCTGACTGAAGGTAACTGACCACCCCATTGTGGTCACTTGCGCATGCATAGCCCAGCCCTTGGTCAAGGGCTCATGGAGAACACGGGGAACTTCCACACCAACTTTTGGTACCCAGTTCTGTGTAGCTCTTTCCTCTCCAGTGCCCTGCCTTGCAGATTTTAAGTACTCTCACAACCCTGAACTCTATTCTCTGTCTCCTCAGCTTCATGAAACCACTGTACTCTGCCTGGGCTCCAGGTCTGTCCTCCAGGAGGAGGAAAATTTCCCCTGGCAGACATCCAGAGGTTCATCTCATGAGTTTCCCTTCTCTCAAGGGTCACAGTCCTGTGCTATTTATTGTCCAGTGCCTAGTATATTTCCTCCAGTTTTATAGTAGTTTTTGGTGGGAGGACTTATTTGGTACTGTTACTTTATCATTGGAAGAAGTCCCAATATATGATTTTGGTGTATGTTCACAGTGCCATAAGATTGAAATTTTTCTATCTACTTTTTCTTTAATAATTGAACAGCTATATCAAGAGGTAGTTTGATACTAATGATTATGTCATTCTTTCCCCCCTGTGACCACCCCATCTTAGCAAAGTGGTGCAAATGTAAACTCATTTTTTCAAAGGGCATGCTGGTTTATTTAGTAGTTCTTTAAGCAAAGGCTTATGGAATAGAAACGTTTTAAGTTTCTCATTCTTTAATGGTAGTTTGGCTCTCTAGAAGTCCAGATTCAAAGTCAATTTCCTTCAGATGTTTGAAAATAGTACTCAGTTATCCTCTGGCATCTGGCATTGTTGATGAGAAGTCTAACTCATGTTTCTTTTGGCTAATTTGATTCTCTTTTGTAGCTTTTAGGGTTTCCTCTTTATCCTTGTTATTCTGGGTTTCATTGCGATATGTTTAGCTGTGTAGTTCAGTCATTATTTATTCTGAAATTTTTAATTTTTTAGTGTTTTTGTCTTTTAAAAATCTATTATTGTCTTTTCTCTTTTTCTTCTTTTAATTGATATATAATTCCCATGTCATAAAATATACCATTTTAAAGTGTACAATTCAGAGGTTTTAAGTATATTCACAAAGTTGTACAACTATCATTGCTATTCATAACAATACATTTTCATCATCCCCAAAAGAAATCCTGTACCCATTAGCAGTCATTCCTTTTATCCCTACCCCCTGTCCTTTGGCAAATACTAGTTTACTTTCTGTCTTTATGGATTTGCCTATTCTAGATATTTCATATAAACAAAATAATATGATATGCGGCCTTTTGTGTTTGGCTTAATGAAGCATAATGTTTTCAAGATTCATTCATGTTAGTATGTAGCATGTAACAGTACTTCATTTCTTCCTGTTGCTGAATAATATTCCATGTTTTGTTAACCTCTTCATCATTTGTTGGACATTTGGGTTGTTTCCACTTTTTCCTATTATGAGTCATGCTTCTATGAAGTTTCACTTACTACCTTTTAAATATGTTCTTTTAGAGTATCTGCCATCCATAGGGCTTTCATTTCAAACACTATCTTTAATTTCCAAGATTTCTAATAGAGTTTTTTGCCATTGCTTTCTGTTTAATCAATGGCAGTGTATTCTTATTTCATGACTTCTTTTTATATTTGAGGATATAAAATATAGAGCAGCTATTTAAAAAAATATATTTATTTTTAGCATGCTGGGTCTTTGTTGCTGCTCCTGGACTTTCTCTAATTGTAGTGAGTGAGTGCTACTTTTTTTTTTAATTTTAATTGGAGGCTAATTACTTTACAATATTGTGGTGGTTTTTGCCATACATTCACATGAATCAGCCATGGGTTTACATGTGTTCCCCATCCTGAATCCCCCTCCCACCTCCCTGCCCATCCCATCCCTCAGGGTCATTCCCAGTGCACCAGCCCTGAGCACCCTACCCTATCTCATGCATTGAACCTGGACTGGCACTCTATTTCACATATGATAATATACATGTTTCAATGCTATTTTCTCAAATCATCCCACGTGAGGGCTACTTTTAACAAAAAGTCGTGGACTCAAAGGACTCAGTTGTTGTGGCTCGTGGGCTTACTTGCTCATGGAAGTGGAATCTTCCTGGACAAGGGATCAAACCTATGTCCCCTGCAATGGCAGACCAATTCCTATCCACTATACCACCAGGCAAGTCCTACAGCACTTATTTTAAAGTTCCTTTCAGGTTGTTTTATTAATTCTGTTTCCTCTGGTATGCACTCTGTTGGTTGATATGTGTCATATTTTTCATGTTATTGGTCTTTGTTGGTTGGTAATTTTTAGTTAAGAGCTGATTGTACATGATCCCTTTGTCCTGAACACATCCTGCACTGCAGCCTTCCAGTAGGAGGTTCTCTGGATTGCTGAGCCCTTAACGGCAGGGCCTATATCTTGGACTAAAACTTTGCTTAAGTGGCAAGATAAAAACACTCTGTATCTTAATAGAATATTACTGTTCTGAGTCTCATCTGCATTTACATTCCATGGCTCTAAGGCCCTTATCCTGCATCACTAATGCTGCTGCTAGCATCACTTGACTTGTAACCAACCCTCAGGTAGACAGGTACCAAATCTTTGGCTTTTGTTCATGTTTTGTTCTGTCTGTGGCCTCTGTGGCTCTTGGTTTTAAACCTGTTGGTGTTGCAATATTGGCCCCATGTTTTTTTTCCAGTCCATGCCCCAAACATGGGACATCTCTTGTCCTTACTTACCCCTGTGGACTCTCTCTTTTTCATTTCTGAAGATCAGGGAAGAATACAAAATGGAGTACAAAATGAAATACAAATGTATACCTTGGAATACAAAATGAAGCAGGGCAAAGGCTAACAGTTTTGCGAAGAGGATACACTGGTCATAGCAAACACCCTCTTCCAACAACCTAAGAGACGACTCTACATATGGACATCACCAGATGGTCAGTATCAAAACCAGATTGATTCTATTCTTTGTAGCCAAAGATGGAGAAGCTCTATATGGTCAGCAAAAACAAGACCGGGAGCTGACTGTGGCTCAGATCATGAATTCCTTATCGCAAAATTCAGACATAAATTGAAGAAAGTACTGAAAACCACTAGGCCATTCAGGTATGACCTAAATCAAATCCCTTATGATTATATAGTGGAAGTGACAAATAGATTCAAGGGATTAGATCTGATAGGCAGAGTGCTTGAAGAACTGTGTATGGAGGTTTGTAACTTTACACAAGAGGCAATGATCAAACCATCCCCACGAAAAAGAAATGTAACAAGGCAAAATGGTTGTCTGAGG
This sequence comes from Odocoileus virginianus, assembly GCF_023699985.2. NCBI lineage: Eukaryota > Metazoa > Chordata > Mammalia > Artiodactyla > Cervidae > Odocoileus > Odocoileus virginianus. Next base: position 38,643,904 of record NC_069701.1, read on the forward strand.
AGGTCTTACAGATAGCTGAGAAAAGAAGAGAAACTAAAGGCAAAAGAGAAAAGAAAAGATATACCCATCTGAATGCAGCATTCCAAACAATAGCAAGGAGAGATAAGAAAGCCTTCCTAACTGAACAATGCAGAGAAATAGAGGAAAGACTAGAGATCTCTTCAAGAAAATTAAAGATACCAAGGGAACATTTCTTGCAAAGATGAGCACAATTAAGAACAGAAATGGTATGGACCTAGTAGAAACAGAAGAGATTAAAAAGAGGTGGCAAGGATACAAAGAACTATACAGAAAAGATGTTAATGACTTGGATAACCACAATGATGTGATCACTCACCTAGAGCCAGACATCTTGGAGCGTGAAGTCAAGTGGGCCTTAGGAAGCATTACTACAAACAAAGCTAGTGGAGGTGATGGAATTCCTGCTCAGCTATTTCAAATCCTAAAAGATGATGCTTTTAAAGTGCTGCCCTCAATATACCAGCAAGTTTGGAAAACTCAGCAGTGGCCATGGGACTGAAAAAGGTGTTTTCATTCCACTTCCAAAGAAGGACAATGCCAAAGAATTTTCAAACTACCGTACAATTGTGCATATTTCACATGCTAACAAAGTAATGCTCAAAATTTTCCAAACCAGGCTTCAACAGTACGTGAACTGAGAACTTTCAGATGTTCAATCTGGATTTAGAAAAAGCAGAGGAACCAGAGATGAAATTGCCAATATCCATTGGATCATAGAAAAAGCAAGGGAATTCCAGAAAAACATCTGCTTCATTAACTATGCTAAAGCCTTTGACTGTGTGGACCACAACAAACTGTAGAAAATTCTTGAAGTGATGAGAATACCAGACCACCTTACCTGTCTCCTGAGAAACCTGTATTTGGGTCAAGAAGCAACAGTTAGAACTGGGCATGGAACAACGGGCTGGTTCAAATTGGGAAGAGTATGTCAAGGCTGTATATTGTCACCCTGCTTATTTAACTTATATGCAGAGTACATCATGTGAAATGCCAGGCTGAATGAATCACAAGCTGGAATCAAGATTGCCAGGAGAAATATCAGTAACCTCAGATATGCAGATGACACCACCCTAATGGCAGAAAGTGAAGAGGAACTAAAGAGCCTCTTGATGAAGGTGAAAGAGAAGAGTGAAAGGCTGGCTTAAAACTCAGCATTCAGAAAACTAAGATCATGGCATCCAGTCCCATCTCTTCATGGCAAATAGATGGGGAAATAATGAAAACAGTGACAGATTTTATTTTCTTGGGCTCCAAAATCACTGCAGATGGTGACTGCAGCCATGAAAATTCAGGACTGATATCCTTGAGGATTGACTGGTTTGACTAATTAAAATTGATTTCCGCCCAAATAACTACTCATCCTTTAAGGAAATTCTTAAGATTTCTAGAGAATTCCAATTTATTGACAAAACTTCTTCTCATGTATCTACATTTGTTTTCCCCGTTCTGTATTGTATTACTACTTTATAGGATTCAGGAACAATTTTTTCTTATTTCACAGAAAGGTAATTGAATCACAGGGAAAAAAAGGCGTTGCCCTAGGTCAGAAAGTCAGTCAGTGGTAAAACTGAGTACTGATGCAACTCATCCTGATTTAGTGCCAATTTCATTAAACTTCAGTGCAGCATAACCTTGCTGCCATATTATCCTGGGCTTTGTGACTGAATTGTGCTTGGAAAACAAACTAATGGCAAGAAAAATAGTACCTGTTAAGATTGGTAGCTAAAACTTGATCTTGGTAAAGTTCATACTTTCTGAGATGGTTAAAGCTTTATTAGATACATAGTATGAATGCTTTAGAAAAAAGTTGTGTCATTATTATAGGATATATTTTATTATTAAAATTTTAAAGTTGAATTCTTATATAGTATCAACATTGTCAGCATCGTTTATAAGGTAGAACTTGTAGAGACTGATGTATCTTTATTCATATTTAATTTTCCATTTAACACTATTGTAGAGGGGGACTAAGAAATGGCATTTTATAAAATTAGAAATTTGGTTTTTTTCCCTTTATAATATTACTGCCAGAGTATAGAAAGTAGGAAAGATAGTGCATACTTTGAAGTTCTGTTTGTTGAATATGATCCAGGACACACTGATGCTTTGTGTAAAGAGTTCTAAATTGATGTATATAAATATACCAAGTAGTTAATTGACAATTAAATTAGCAAAAGTTTGCTTTTCTTTATTAAAGACTGTCTCTTAAAGGACAGACCATACAGTATTAGGTCAATGCCTGAGAGGGTCATTCTTGAATTTTTCTGCTTTAAGTTCTAAGTTAGCTCACTTACTGGATTTGTATTATTAAACAGTGAATTGATTTATTAAAAAGTATAAGAATATCAGTTAGAACTAGCAGCTCAGAAGATTTCTGGCATTGGATATGACCTTGTGGAAATGAATTGAAAATACAAATTGATTTAGTGAATTTTCAATTTGTGTAAAATTGAAAACATGAGATTAAATATCTTAACCCCATAAAGTAATTCTAAATGTTCAATCAGTTTGCTGATTCATAGCCATTTCCAGTTGTATTTAAAATTCTGCAGATAATCTTTTCATCAGGGAAAAGCCTTCTTGACTCATCAGTTTAATGGACAACTGCAGAAACTATGGTGCTTATCCAAACTGCTTCTTCTCTGTTGTTGCCATTTCTTCTCACACAGATATGCAATCCATACTGCCTGGATTCTTTGCAAACCTGAATTGGACTTCAGAGGAGGCCAGCCATTCTCAGGATGCATCAGGGCTAAGATCCTTCCAGGTGATTTTTGAGGCAAGTTTTGCTATGGTTCTATAAATTAATGGTGTTTTGATTCTTATTTTTCTACAAATGTAATAACAGGAAAGAGAAGCTTAGGTCCTTTATAGAACAAAGTTGAAATAAGGCATTGGTCCCCAGCCTTCCCTAACAGATTTTAAATCACTTAGAAGCTTTGAAAATAGTGATGTTTGTGTTCTACTCTAAGAGGTTGTGATTTAATTGGTCTTGGGTGTTGGTTTAGTCTGCTTGGGCTGCCATAAAAAAAAATTCCAAATGTTGGGTGGCTTAAACAACAGAAACTTATTTTCTCATGCTTCTTCATGAAGTTGCAAGTCCAAGTTCAAGGTATCTTGTCACCATCTGCTCACCTGATCGTTCCTCTGTGCGTATGTGGAGAGAGAGCTTTCTGGCATCTCTTCCTCTTCTTACATGGACGGTCCTCTCAGGTTGGAGGGCCACACTTAGGACCTCATGTAACCTTATGGAAGCCCTAAGGCCCTGTCTCCAAATAAGTCGAAACAGTGGCTGAGGCTGCAGCAGATGAATTTGGGGAATACAATCCAGTCTGTGAGAGGTGTGGCCTCGGCTTTGGAATATTTTTAGAATCCCAGATAATTCCTAATGTGCAGGTGAATTTGAGAACCACTGAAATTTCGAAACCATTATTTGATTTTGGATCTCCTGAAGAAGAAAGCAAAAATGGATGCCCAGTGCAGATCCTATTTAAATATTTTTATTAGGTTGGTTTAAAGATTTTTATTGATTTATTTGTAGCCCAGATTTGTGAGAGTGACAATTGAGTCCTCCATTCCCATTATCAATTCTCTAATCTTTCCTTTCTCTGAACTGGTGGAGACATAGACTATGTTAAACACTCTCCCAAAAAAGCACTTGGGAGGCTGTTCTCCATGTTGGAACAATTATACCCTTCTTCTAAAAGGAAATGAACATGGTATCAGGACAATAGATATCCCTGGCTGTGCCATATCTTCTTTAGGGGAATGATGCGTAAACAATTTGGAGCAGTTAATAGGTTAGTCAAACAGAGGCAAAGGAGAAGGGGGCAGCAGAGGATGAGATGATTGACTAGCATCACCGACTCAGTGGACATGTTGTTGTCCAGTCCCTCAGTTGTGTCCAACTCTTTGCAGCCCCATGGACTGCAGCATTCCAAGCTTCTCTTTCCTTCACTACCTCGTGGAGTTTGCTCAAACTCATGTCCATTGAGTCAGTGATGCCATCCAACCATCTCATCCTCTGTTATCCCCTTCTTCTCCTGCTTTCAGTCTTTCCCAGCATCAGGGTCTTTTTCAGTGAGTCAGTTCTTCCCATCAGGTGGCCAAAGTATTGGACCTTCAGCATCAGTCCTTCCAGTGCATATTCAGGCTTGATTTCCTTTAGGATTGACTGGCTTGATCTCTTTGCTGTCCAAGGGACTTTCAAGAGTCTTCTCTAGCACCACAGTTCAAAAGCATCAGCTCAGCCTTTTTTATGGTCCAACTCTCACATACATACATGACTATTGGAAAAACCATAGCTTTGCCTATATGGACCTTTATTGGCAAAGTGATATCTCTGCTTTTTAGTACACTGTATAGATTTGTCATAGCTCTTCTTCCAAGGAGCTTTTAATTTCTTTTAATTTTAGGGCTGCAATCACCATCTGCAGTGATTTTGGAGCCCAAGAAAATAAAGTCTATCACTGTTTCCATTGTTTCCCCATCTATTTGCCATGAAGTGATGGGGCCAGAAGCCATGATCTTAATTTTCTGAATGTTGAGTGTTAAGCCACCTTTTTCACTCTCCTCTTTCACTTTCATCAAGAGGCTCTTTAGTTCCTTTTCACTTTCTGCCATTAGGGTGGTGTTATCTGCATACCTGAGAGTGTTCCTATTTTTCCTGGCAATCTTGATTCCAGTTTGTGATTCATCCAGCCCCGCATTTCATGTGATATCATCTGCATATAAGTTAAATAAGCAGGGTGACAATATACAGTCTTGACGTACTCCTTTCCCAATTTGAACCAGTCCATTGTTCCATGTCTGGGTTGAACTATTGCTTCTTGACCCAAATACAGGTTTCTCAGGAAACAGATAAGGTGGTCTGGTATTCCCATCTCTTTAAGAATTTTCCACAGTTTGTTGTGATTTAGCATAGTCTTTAGCATAGTCAGTGGAGCAGAAGTAGATGTTTTTCTGGAATTCCCTTGCTTTTCTCCATGATCCAACAGATGTTGGCAATTTGATCTCTGATCCCTCTGCCTTTTCTAAATCCAGCTTGTACATCTAGAAGTTCTCAGTTCATGTACTGTTGAAGCCTAGCTTGAAGGATTTTGAACATTGCCTTGCTAGCATGTGAAATGAGCACAATTGTATCATAGTTCAAACATTCTTGGGTTTCCCTTGTGACTCAGCTGGTGAAGAATCCGCCTGCAATGTGGGCGACCTGGGTTCAATCCCTGGGTTGGGACGATCCTCTGGAGAAGGTAAAGGCTACCGCTTCAGTATTCTGGCCTGGAGAATTCCATGGACTATACAGTCCATGGGGTCGAAAAGAGTCAGGGACTTGCACTTTCACTTTCGCTTGAACATTCTTTGGCATTGTGCTTCTTTGGGAGTGGAATGAAAACTGACCTTTTCAGTCCAGTGGTCACTGCTTAGTTTTCCAAACTTGCTAGCATATTGAGTGCAGCACTTTAACAGTGTCATCTTTTAGGATTTGAAATAGCTCAGCTGGAATTCCATCACCTCCACTAGCTTTGTTTGTAGTAATGCTTCCTAAGGCCTACTTGATCTCACACTGCAGGTGAATGACCACACTATCGTAGTCGTCCAGGTCATTAAGACCTTTTTTGTACCGTTCTTCTGTGTTTTCTTGCCACCTCTTCTTAATATCTTCTGCTTCTGTTAGATCCTTGATGTTTCTATCCTTTTTTGTGCCCATATTTGCATGAAATGTTCCCTTGGTATCTGTAATTTTCTTGAAGAGATCTCTAGTCTTTCCCATTCTATTGTTTTCCTCTATTTCTTTGCATTGTTCACATAAGAAGGCTTTTTATCTCTCCTTGCCATTCTTTGCAACTCTGCATTCAGATGAGTATATCTTTCTCTTTCTCCTTTGCATTTCAGTTCTCTTCTTTTCTCAGCTAGTTGTAAGGCCTCCTCGGAAAACCACTTTGCCTTATTGCATTTCTTGAGTCTGAGCAAATTCTGGGAGATAGTGGAGGACAGAGGAGCCTGGCATGATGCAGTCCATGGGGTTGCAAAGAGTCGGAGAGGACTTAGCAACTGAAGAAGAAGAACAGTTATAAAACTATTCTTGTCAGGTAGCAAAAACAAAACAAAACAAACAAAAAGCCACTTGATTCCAGTGAACCAAGGAAAACAGTGCTAGAAAAGGAAATCATGTGTTTTACTCAGTCTGAACAAAAAGTGATAACTCTTATACCTAACATATGTACTATTTAAGCCTCCTGACAACTCTATGAAGTGGCTAGGACAAGAATTTCAGAGAATTTGACTGACTTTCTTAAGGTCATTCCATAATTAAGTGACAGAATCTGAATCAGAGTCTTACTCATATTGATCAGTGCTGTTTCAATATTTATTCATTCTATTAGATACCTGTGTTTGTTGACGATAGCTTCACTGTCCTAGAAAGAGTCCCAAGGTGTTACTTGATCCCAAGGAATTTGCAATCTAGGAATATCAAGGAAATGATAGATAAGTAAACAAATAATTACAATACAGTGTAATAGAGATTTTTCTGGGTATAAGGAGTTCAGAGATGAAAGAATAAAAAATTATCATCAGAGTGATAAAATTTCTCTTTTTTTCCCCTATTGCAAAAGTAGTGTTTCTCCCAAGAAAGTCAAAGTGTACATTGAGAGCACAGGTAATTTGACTTAATCAAGGTGCATGTCTGGGTTCATATCTTTTCACATAAGAGTGGGCTGTTTCAGTTTAAGGTTTCCAGAACAGTACACCTCCAGTCTATGGCTGTGGGAATTGGTGATTGGAAATAAGTAGAGGTCGAGGTCATTGGAGTTGGGGAGGTCAGAGAATTTTGGGACTAAGTTCTCACCTAGACTGGTCATCTGCTTGGATGTGGAAGTCAACCAAGATGATGACAGGACTTAGAGTACAGAGGACAGTTGAACTTAGTGCCAGTTAATCAGTTGGTGATAGGTGGGGAGAGGCAAGAGTGGTATAACCTCAGAGGAACAAGGATTTCCTGAAAGCATTTGTTCTGTTATATCTCATTGTCTTTGATACTGTGCAGCCTTTAAACAGATATTTGAATGAAGAGAATGAGAAGAGGAAAAGGGGAGGTTGTGAAAAGATTTCATCATACATGTATACTTCAAGTGGGGAGAAGGGTCAGGTAACAAGGTTTATAGCAAAAGCTGATGAATGGAGACATCCGTGAAAAGGCGATAATAAGTGATCCACTGCTTTGGGCATGTGGGGAAAGCTAATTCCAGGGAAGACTGAGGGAAAACTTCATTTAAGAGAGATGCTGGTGGGACTTCCCTGGTGGTCCAGTGGTTAAAACTCTGCACTTCCAGTGCTCCCACTACAGGGGGCGTGCATTGAATCCCTGGTTTGGAAACTGAGATTCCACATGTGGTGCCAGGTGGCCAAAAATAGAAAAGGTTGCTGGGTTTTGTGTTTATGCTCAGTCCTGCACCTTGGAGTCCATTAGACTGGTTAATATGTCCTTCCAAAAACAATTTGATTTTGCAAGATCTTGACAGATTTATCCATTTTTGTATTCATTTTTGTTATAATAGTAAATGATACAATGACTGGAGATATCCATGTAGCCATAAAAACATCTATCTCTGTGTTTCTCTTATTATCGATCATCGGGGTACTTACCTATTTAAGCAAAGAAAGAGACACTGACATTCTCTTACAAAGTCATATAGAGGCCATAACTGCATAAGTTTATATTTAAAAATATAAAATACCTCCCATAATCTATCATGTGATTAGACTTGTATTTAAAGGTAACGACTGAAACATATGATTCAGTGGTAATTTCTGCTGCCCAGGAACGGCAGCATATTTTTTTCCTGACAACATATAAGTTCCCTGTTTCTGAAGGTACATTAGGCCTGGGGTATTGGCTGTAAAAGACTGTGTAGTGTCTCTTCCTCCCTCCCCACATCTCTCTTTCTCTCAGTAATTTATGAGTTGGTCTTAAAAGGAGCTGTTTGTTTTGTGTTAGCTATCCTCTGCTGACCTGACATTATTTCACTTTATATTCTCAGTCTGGATTAGGTGCCAATCATTCCTGTGTATTTCTTTAGCTTCTCTTACATGTTTAAATCATAAAGCTTCTTCACATTATAAGTTATTTATTTCTTCTTTCTCTTCTTAAGTGTAACCTCTTCAAATTTAGAGCTGCTTTTACTTATCTCTGTAAGCCTAGGCACATAATAAACAACATTAAGTGTTTTATCAATGAATAAATACATATACGTATTCGGTAATCATATGTAAGCATTGCCCATAAGGTTCCATAAGAAATAATAATAGATTACATAATATCTGATTCAGATAGCTATATGTACAAAAAATGAGCTTTCTTGGAGAGGTAGCCTGTATAGTGAAAGGTGGGCTTTGGAGTTACTCAGATCTAGGTTTGAATCCCAATTCTGCCAGTTAATTAGCTATGTGTGACCTTGGACAACTTAATTAGCTTCTTTAGTTTCATTAGCCTCACCCATAAAATGGGAATATCTTCTACTTGTTTGTAAACTGCTTGGCATGTAGCAGGTGTTCAGTAAATGATAGTTCCCATCATTATTAATTGTAGAACCTTCCTGGTAGCTTTTCAAGGAACTTTCACTTGTTTGGTTGCCTTACTGCTAGATATAATTAAGCCCTTTATATGCTACACCCTATAATCACTAAGGTTACAGAAGTTTGAAACTGTTCCAAGAAGTTATTTTTGAAGTGTTAAGTATGGAAAATGCTTTAAAGAGACCATTGCTTTTCTGCATTTGAACACTTTATAATAAACATTTTAAAAATAAGGATATGACTGTGGTATGTATGCTACAGTTAGTGTTTAATTACTGCTACTTATACATGTTAATAATCCTAGATTTGTTTCCAGATTTTCTAATAATCCCCATACATTTTTCTAATATTTTCAAATATTTTTATGATAGTTATTCTAATCATCCCCACTCATTGTACAGTTATTGATCTTTTTTCAGTGAACTTATAAAAAAGTATTACAATAGTTTATTCTTCTCTATTAGATATTTACATGTTTTTTCTTTATTGTGTTGAGATTTTGAAATCTGGGACCTTTTTTCTCCTTTAATAAGTACCTAGTTCATGACTCTGTATTCTCTGAGCCACTAATAAAAACTTACTAATTTCTGACTCTATTTACTCTTCATTAACTTCTCTAGTTTCTAGGAGACACCTTCTAACTATGATTTTTAGGTACATTATGTTAAATGTAAAGGGCTTCCCTGATAGCTCAGTTTTTAAAGAACCTGCCTGCAATACAGGAGACCCCAGTTCAATTCCTGGGTCAGGAAGATCTTCTGGAGAAGGGATAGGCTACCCTCTCCAGTATTCTTGGGCTTCCCTTGTGGCTCAGCTGGTAAAGAATCCACCTGCAATGTGGGAGACCCGAATTCGATCACTGGGGTGTAGTATAGGAAAGTGGTTAAAGCTAAAGCTTTAGAGCCAGATCAGCAAGACCTTGGCAAGGTTGTTTAACCTCTTTGAACCTTTTTTTTTTTTTTTAATTTTATTATGGAGGGCTTCCCTTGCGGCTCAGCTGGTAAAGAATCCATCTTTTATGCACGGGAGACCTGGGTTCAATCCACTTTCATTCACTTTCTGAGCACAGACCTTCTGACTTTTGAGCTTCTGCTTTACAGATTTTCCTTAAAAATAAATGTTTGGATGAACAGATTAAGGTTTAAAATTAGGTTCTTTTTAATGTCTGCTCCTTTGACTCCATTGAGATTCTTTATTTATTTTTGGCTGTGCTGAGTCTTCATTGCTGACATGGGCTTTTCTCTAGTAGCGGCAAGCAGGGGCTACTCTCTAGTTGTGGTGCGTGGGCTAATTGCAGTGACTTCTGTTGGTGTGGAGCACAGGCTCTAAAGCATATGAGCTTCAGTAGTGGTGGTGCCTGGGCTCTAGAGCACAGGCTCAATAGTTGTGGTGCACAGGCTTATTTGTTCCATGGCATGTGGGATATTCCCAGATCAGGGATTGAACCCATGTCTTCTGCATTGGCAGGCAGATTCTTTACCACTGAGCCTCCAGGAAAGCCCCACTGAAATTCTTAATACAGAGTAACCCTCACTAGGATAGTAGAGTTAAGCTAGGGTTACTCTTCTCAGCTCCAATCTAAATTACTTTTTTCCCCCTGGATGTCTGAAAAGCTTTTTGAGGTGTAGTTATTTTTATAAGAAGAAATACCATAATTTAATTCATTTGTGCTCTTGAGTTTGTGCTTATGTGGTGGATGTTTTTGTTATAGGCTGATGTAAACCCCAGGACTTTGATGACAGATAGTCTGGTTATAAAGAATTTTTTACGCAAAGTCATCTCTGTGCTCCCCAAGGTAAGCTGTTCTTTTTGCACAATAATGATTCTCTTGTTTAAGTCATGTGTTTTTAAAAGACCTCTACTCTGTAGGTCATGGGAGGATCTAGTTGGTTCTCTTTCTTTTTATGACAGTGATTAAAAGTTTTAATATTGAATTGGTTTGGTTCCTGTATTTCTAAGACAGGCTTGGTATTTGCCATGTGACATCGTTGAGAGCCTGTGGATATAGAGAGAACTTTGTTTTAGATTCATATTTTCACTACCTTACTGTTTTATTGTATCACTTTGAATACCTCATTTCCCTCCTCTGTGCTTCTTTTCTCTTTTAAACCTGGATAAGAAACTGCTGATTATCTCCTTTTCTAAAGTGACTATAAGAGTAAATAAGGAACTTCTGACTTTAAACTCAGGAGAGCTAAAATTTTTATTATTACCTGTAGTTAGAAATGTTCATAACGTCACAGCAATTAAGTGTGCTGTATAACTTCCCCTGTTTTTCTTGCAGGTTTCCTACTTTTTCTGTCTTAAGCAACATTCAGTATTTATTGTCAGCCAATCTCTATTCCAAGTGTTCACCACATATTCGCTCATTCAGCTCTCCCAGTACCCCTTGTGAAGTAGGTTTTATCACCATCATCCCTATTTTACAGCCAAGGAAACTGTGGTGCAGAAGTTAAATAACTTGCAGAGCCACGATTTGAAAGGAGACAGTCTGGCTCTTGAGTCCCTTATTACCCATGATATTATGTAGAAAGAAAAAAAATATAGGTTGAAAGTAGAAAATAATTACAACAGTGAAGTAAACTGGAGGGAGAACATAAGAGTCCGATGGGGATAGGAGAAGAAAAAACAAAGAAAAAAGCTTGGGATTTCCGTATATGAAAACAGTGGAAGCAGTAGAGAGAGAAATGGATAGTTCTTTAAGAAGGCGAGAAGAGATCCATTAGGAGAACAGCAGAGGACAAAGGGTAATGTTTCCTCATCAGTTGAGTTCTGTTGTTCAATAGTGTTTGACTCTGCGACCCCACGGACTGCAGCACGCCAGGCTTCCCTGTCCATCACCAACTCCTGGAGCTTACTCAGACTCATGTCCATCAAGTCAGTGATGCCATCTAGCCATCTCATCCTCTATCGTCCCCTTCTCCTCCCGCCTTCAGTCTTTCCCAGCATCAGGGTCTTTTCAAATGAGTCAGCTCTTTGCATCAGGTGGCCAAAGTTTGGAGTTTCAGCTTCAGCACCAGTCCCTCCAGTGAATATTCAGGACTGATTTCCTTTAGGATGGACTGGTTGGATCTCCTTGCAGTCCAAGGGACTCTCAAGAGTCTTCTCCAACACCACAGTTCAAAAGCATCAATTCTTCGGCTCTCAGCTTTCTTTATAGTCCAACTGTCACATCCATACATGACTACTGGAAAAACCATAGGTTTGACTAGATGGACCTTTGTTGGCAAAGTATTGTCTCTGCTTTTTAATATGCTGTCTAGGTTGGTCATAGCTTTTCTTCCAAGGAGCAAGTGTCTTTTAATTTCATGGCTGCAGTCACCATCTGCAGTGATTTTGGAGCCCCCCAAAATAAAGTTTCTCACTGTTTCCATTGTTTCCCCATCTCTTTGCCATAAAGTAATGGGGCCAGATGCCATGATCTTAGTTTTCTGAATGTTGAGTTTTAAGCCAACTTTTTCACTTTCCTCTTTCACTTTCATCAAGAGGCTCTTTAGTTCTTCCTCACTTTCTGCCATAAGGGTGGTGTCATCTGCATATCTGAGGTTACTGATATTTCTCCCAGCAATCTTGATTCCAGCTTGTGCTTCATCCAGCCCAGCATTTTGCATGATGTACATAATCTGTGACTAATTAGAACTCTAAGGTAGAACTCAGCGTATTTAAGATTCAGAATTTGAACACAGACAGGTATTAATTATGTTTAGGGAAATTGCAGTGGGGGACAAAGGTGATATAAAGAATATCTTCTTTAGGAATTGAGTATGGGGGCTTTTAATCCTTGTTCTGGTTCGTGTTAAATATCACACCCCATTTATTTTGCAGATTAGATTTAATTTCAGTGTAAAGGTGAATGGAATCCTCTCCACGGAGATCTTTGGGTAAGTCCTTAATCCCTGACTTAAGTTTATGCAATGGTTCTACATTTTTTCTGTCATTATTGTCCTATTTCCAGTGGGTTCACAGTTTGATTTCTTGACTCAAAGTCACTTTAAAACTTATTTTCCAAGACCCCCACATTTTCGTATTCTAGATTAGCTTTTTAATGAGTAAGTAGATTAAACCTTTCATGCCTTTCCCTTTCACTGGAATGAGTAAACTTAAAAATAACCATTTTCCTCTTGGTTGTGTGTGCTCAATCACTCAGTTGTGTCCAACTCTTTGTGACCTCATGGACTGTAGCCAGCCAGACTGCTTTGTACATGGAATTTCCCAGGCGAGAATACTGGAGTGGGTTGCCATTTCCTATTCCAGGGGATCTTCCTGACCCAGGGATCAAAACTGTATCTCTTGAGTCTCCTGCCTTGGCAGGCAGATTCTTTACCACTGCGCCATTCCCTTGGTTAGTGAAGTGAAAGTCGCTCAGTTGTGTCCAGCTCTTTGCAACGCCGTGGACTATGCAGTCCATGGAATTCTCTAGGCCAGAATACTGAGATGGGCAGCCTTTCCCTTCTCCAGGGGAATCTTCCCAACCCAGGGACTGAACCCAGCTCTCTCGCATTGCAGGTGGATTCTTTACCAGTTGAGCGATAAGGGAAGCCCAAGAATCCTGGAGTGGGTAGCCTATCCCTTCTCCAGGGGATCTTCCTGACCCAGGAATCAAACCGGGGTCTCCTGCATTACAGGCAGATTCTTTACCAACTGAGCTATCAGGGAAGCCCCTTCCCCTTAGTTAATTGGTTACCAAATTCCAGTCATCTCTGGAGTTGGTACTAATGGGCCAAAATTTGTATCAGGCAGAAATTGGTCGTAGAGTCTTTAAGATATGGCTTAGCTTTTCTTTACTTTGCAGGGCAGAGAATGAACCTACTTTGAACCTGTCGAATGGAATTGCTCTTGTCGTAAACTGTCAGCATTACCTGAGGTGAAGGGGAAAGCCTTGTCCCGCTCCATGTTTTACTTTTATTATGAGTATGAATATGGGCAGAAATTGAAAATGGTTTCAGTTGTCAATTCTTAGTGCCAAGTGTCAGATTCTCTGTAAGAAAGTGAAAGTAAAAAAATTTAACCTATCTGTATTGAAAGCTATTATTATTCCTGGCTCCTTGAATGTATTCTTATTTACCTGAGGGCATGCATGTTCCTTCTTCTCTCCATGCCTTAGTTTCTTCTGTGAATGAATCAAAACAAACTCTGCTAATTCCAATTCCATTTAGGCATGAGAAGAGAGAAATGACTTTAAAAGGTTACTTGCACTCTTGGGTAGAGAGATACTATGAATACAAAGAAATTCTTTGTATATTATTGTTTGTGTATTAGCATTTTACATAGGCTTAGAAATCATCTTTCTTCCCACCTCCACCTTTTTCAGACTACAAAAAAAAAAAAATACATGGAGGAGGTGGAAAATAAATGGAATAGAACCCTGTGCTTTGCCTTCCTGTGCTATCCAATTACTGCAGAATCCAAAGTGAACATGAATTATAGTGAGACAAAGCCTAACTTATGTTTAAGTCCAACGAATTTATTCTTCCTTCAGTAATTTCTGCCTCTACTTATATGCCCTGAATCAATACTGGTAGCCATAGGATCTTAAGGCTTGAAGAGGCTGCCTGTGGTTTCTCAATCTGTTTTCTTACTTTTGCTCAAAATTACCTCTCCAACTAGAATATGTTTATTCTTTAATATTTGCAGGAAATGAAACCCTCATTCCATATCTTTCTTTAGTAATCTTCTAGCATCATACAATCCCTGCAGGTAGACAGCTTGCTATCATAGATTTACTGAAAGAGTTTAAGCCTCTAAGCCAGTGTTTGTGGATATATTTCCCCCTGTGACCTGATTAGTTTAGAGAAAGGGGGGAAGGTTTATTAATATTTCTTTTCTGTTTACAAAAGAGCTCTCAGAAAGTAAGCAAATACCAGATTTTTTCACAAGATTCTTTCTAGGAGTGGAAGATGTTCCAGTTTTTTCTCATCACTCCTACCAAATAGTAACCTCAGACTTCTTCAGGGAAAAGTGCAGCATATGTAAAAGCAGACATCTAAGAATCACAAGGCCAGTTTTAGGCCATTTATGATTCAGGGACTGCTGATCCCTACCCCACCTCCACCATGCTGATCTTTGAATGATCTTGGAAACTTCTGCTCAGAACCGCAGAGTAGTTTTAGTAGAGGAGATAGGCTTTTGAGAATATAAAACTGCCATTAGCGGCAGCAAAAGCAGGAGCCATGCTACAATTCCTGAAATGCCAATTTGTCTACTTTTTCCATTGCCTGTGATTCACTGAGTGGGACACAAGTTACCTATTCCAGCAAAATTTGTGTGGTGGATTATATGGTTATGCACATGCTAGAGGTTATAACAAGAATCTTGAATTCCCTTTAAAATAATTTCTTAAGAGGGAAAAAGGCTAAATTTGTCTTACCTGCTTTTTTTTGGACAGTACACCAAAATTTGATGCAACTGAATTACCCTGCAGCAGAATCCATCCTGTGCTGGGACATCCAGTAATGCTCTTCATCCCTGATGATGTGGTGGGAGTGGGCTTGTTGGGAGAGCTGACACTGACTCCAGCCGTGGCTCTGTGTCCTTGCCCGAAGGTCTTTTCCAACCAGCTGAATAGGATCTCTTCCATTTCCATATCCTTTTGATGACCGAGTCCATCAAAATTTTCAAATTCCTTGTCTTTGAAAATGGATTTTTATATTTCAATCCTAGGAAAGCCACTAGCATATAAACTCTGTATGTAGAAGTTGGTATGATTTGTTATAAAAACAAAATCCAATATGAAAGCTCAGCTTGCAAATTTGTGCAAGAAACTGAAAACTATAAAATATGACCCATGTGCCACCTGGTTTTCATATGGTCCAGTGTGACTGGAGCAGGAGTGAATGATGCAAGTAGGAGCAGTGAGACTGGAAAAGTAGTTTGGAGTTGAATATTTTGGATCTTGAGTGCCACACTAAGGAATGTGAATTTTATTGTGTGTATAATGGGAAACCATTGAGTGTTTTAGGAATCGCCAGCAGCCTTGTACAGGGTGGTTGTGAGAGAAAAGTCAGTAATCACTAAGTACATAAGTAAGTGAGCTGGGCGACAGATACTCAGTACATGAATTAAAGGTGTGAAGAGCATGGAAAGGAGAGAGATCACTGGGAGGAATCAACAGAACGAGGTAACCAGTTCACTGTTGGGCGAGGGAGAGATTAGGGGCAAGAAGTGGCTGAAGTTGCTGTCAATAGCCCTATATGCAGAAGATACAGGGTTGACATAGATATATGGACATATAGATACACGGAGCCAGAAAATAGATGGGGAAGGATTCTTTTGGGGGTGATAAAAAATATCCTAAAACTGATGGTGGTGATGGTTGCACAACTTTTTGAATATACTGAAACCAATTTAATTGTACACTTTAAATGGGTGATTTGTATGATATGTAAATTAAATCTCAGTAAAGCTGTTGGAAAAGATTTCCATGGATGGCTGACAGAATAATGATACTGGCAACAAGATGAAAATTATAAATAGCAGATCTGAGGAGTAAAGAAGATTAGTTTAGCTTTACATATGTTGCATTTATGTTGCCCGCAGAACATGTTTTAAAAATAGCCATATAGAAATTTTGGTCTGGAATTTGGAAGTGGTCAGATTTTTAGAGACATAGGTTTTAGAGCCTCGGTGTTTTTTCCATAGGTGAGTGAATATGATATACTATATGCTATGGCTAGAATATGACACAGGAGTAAACAAGTATATTGTTTGAAGGATTCTCACACAATATGTGTGTGAACTTTAAGTGAATATGAATATGAATACTGTTATGGTTGAGTTTAAATCTATCTCCTCCTTATCTGTTTTCTGTTTGTTCCTTGTATTTTATTTCCTTTTCCTTGAAAGCAGGCTGGATAAGGTATATTTGTACACTATAAAACCTAAAGCAATCCCTAAGTTAATGCCACGAGAGTTATAACTAGTAAGTCAAAAAGGGGGATAAAATGGAATTATTAAAAATACCCAATCCAAAATAGCATCCAAAAATAGGAAAGAAGAAAAAGGAAATAAAATACAGGGAACAAACAGAAAATATGTAACAAGATGATAGATTTAAATGCAACCATAACAAAATTCATATTAAATGTAAATAAACAACCCAATTAATTAAAAGACATTAACATGTCCTGACTCTTCAGATACACCACTCTTATTCTGAGTTTGCAGCACTTCAAAGCTCCCTGGCTCTAAACAGCGAATGTGTTGGCCTCAGTTCATGCGTTAATGCCTTCTTGAGTTTGTGATAGAGACTTCACTTATAGACACTGCCTCCCTTTGCTCTGTTGTGGCTTTCAGTAATGTCCCAGTGCCCACTGGATTTTAATCTTCACACTTACTGCCTCCTGTTTACCTTATTAAAAAGAGGATGAAAACAGAAAGATGAAGGAAAATACATATTCTGGGCTTATTAGCTTTGGTCAGGGGGACAAAAAAAGCTTATGCAGTGGTTCTTAACTGGGTACTTTTGCCCTCAGAGGACATCTGGCAATGTCTGGAGACATTCTGATCCTTATGACTGGAGGCAGAGGTGATATTGGCATCAAGTGGGAGTGGGGAGAAGGCAGGGATGCTGCTTTAGCATCCGTGGTGCGCAGGACGGCCCCGTGGCAAAGCAGCACCTGACCCGAGTGTCAGTGTGCCGAGGGCGAGAAACACTGGCTTACACATAACCTGGCTTTCAGGGAGGGTGTGGGTGGGGCTGGAAAGTCAAGGGGAGGAAACCATTTTAGGGGCCTGTCTTTCTTAGTCCTGGTTAGAGAGGAGGTTGGAGAAGGTGAAGCATTTCCTTCTCAATCTGAACATACTCATACTCACTGGAAAATATTCTTTGGTATATGTTTTTAATTTAGCATGCATCACATAGTATTACAGTTTATTGGTTTTTATGTGTATCTCCCATATTGTAAATCTAACTTGAAGGTAGGTATTAAATCTGTATATTCATGTTTGTATCCCCAGAATTTAGTACAGTATAGAGTTTAGCCTGTGTTATTAATACCATTGAAACCTATGATTTAATGAGGAGGATCAATAAATGAAGAAATTGTCCCCATACTATACTTGTAGCTCACACTAGTTAAACGTGGAATAGATTTCTGAAGATTCTAGTGGTTCAGTCTGTGGTGACTCACACCTATCCTTAATGTGGAAAGGGCTTAATATGTAATTGCCTAGCATGCTAGTTTATTTCTGAGAGTGTGAACCAGGTCAATGTTGTATTTGTTTTATGCAAATGAATACATAATCACGAAAAACTAACATTTTGGAGTTTTCTTTAGCCACTATACATATTTCTGTATGGACCTTCAGGTCTGCCTCTAATGTTTCCAAATTCAGAGCAGCCAACTACTGCTGTCTTCAAAGACACCTCTTATTTCATTGACGGGAAGAAGTGCCGCTTGTGTATGGTGCCCAGTTTGGATCTCAGTTTAGACAGAGGTAAATCTCTGTCTCTCTCTGTTTACATAGGAATAAAGAACTCTGTAAAATATTAGAGAAATGCAAGAAAATATAAATAGCAAATATATATAAGAATAGGACCTAGTGATCTGATGGCTTAGGTTGAGGGTACAGGTAGGAGTCTGGCTAAGTCTGAGAGTCCACATGAAGTGAGTCATACAGGTGTCAACAGGCAAAGCCCCACCAGAGCCTGTTTTGGTATTATGTGTTAATGCTGGTTCCCTTCCCATTTCCACTGCCTCCTCTATTCCTGGTCTCCTGGAAGTAGTCACTGGACCTTTACTTTCTAAGGATTTGTTCAGAAGGTTTCTGTTGTACCTTAATCTATCAACTCTGGAGTTTTAAAAAGGTTATTAAAGTTGCAGTCACATCTTTGACCTATTGTAGAAGAGAAACATTTCCCAATGAAATGAGAAAATCCATATAGAATTACTTAGAAAAAGTATAATACTACATAAAAGCAAGGCAGAAGTATCAACCATATAGTAATAAACCTGGTAAACTGACTGTGTTATTCATATAGAGCCTAACCACATTGGCTTTGGGTGAATCATGCTGAAAATTGGATGCTTAATAGTTGGGCCAACAAATGAAACTCAGAAATAGGAATATGCAACCATAAGCTGATGTCTAGGAGCTTTATAGTCTTGAACTTGACTGTTGTTAGCCAGAATCCTTTGATATTTAGTAGTAGTCTATTCAGCTGGATCCTGAGGAAGTTCACCAGTAGGGAGGAGGTATCCAGGGAGGAGGTATTCTAGAGTTGTAACTGGTTTGAGAAGATTGAAGCCTCCTGGTATAGGGATGTATCTCTGAGAGAAAGAATCTTCATCTAGGAAGAAGGCCTCATGGTGAGTCTTTTTTTTCTTGAGTTGGTAGTTTTTCCAGAGGGTGAAATGAAAGGAGGTATCCTTGGACTCCTGTAGGTAAGTGGTTTTGTGCGGAAAGAATGTCTGGTCTTAATAAGGCTGTGGCCACAGCTGTGGGCTGGCTCTTGTTTTTTGTATTTAGAAAGGCCACAGACGCTGAGCTAACAGTGGAGGTGAAGGTTAGGTGCCCAGGCATTGAGGAGGACATTGTGTTTAACTGGCCAGGAATGTCAGTGATGGCCTCTGTGACTAGCCGCTCAGACCTCCGGCAGCACTCATGCAAGGCCATCAGTGGGGCGAAGTGTTTCCTCTGCTGTCTTGGTACCTGAGTCCAAATTCCATTTTCTCTTCCTGGCTTTGACCCTTGTTAGGGGGTCTTAGTAACTTGAATGGTGATTCATGTTCCTCTGAAAGTGAGGCAAGTGAATGAATGACATGTATTATTATGTCTATTAATGTTCTTGTTTAAACTGAACTGGACCACATGGATTGTACTTTAACAGATTAAGGTGCTAGAAAGTGACTGTAGGGATCAGATTACATGGGAATACAAATATCAGATAGCATTGTGGTTAAGAGCACAGATTTTGGGGTTAGTCTAAAACAGTTCCATCACCTACTGTCTCATGTTGGGCAATGTATTTAACCTATCTGTGCCTCTTTTCTTGTCCGTAAAAGAGCCTAAGACTAGGTCCCATACCATAGTGTGGTGAAATCTAAATGTTGAGATAGTCCACGCCAAGAATTTCATGTGGTACATGGCATGTAGTCAGCATTCAATACAAGTTAGCTCTTATCATGATCATTACTCTTCTACTAGTGATACCCATGTCTTACTAGCCTCTTACAGCTGATACCTACCTTAGAAAGTAACTTCAGGAATGAATGAATTTATTGTATAATGCTTCTCAGTAAATTCTAAGGAATGCTGTTTGGTTTGCATTTTACATACCCAGTTGTTATTCTGATGTTCTTCCTATGAGTCACTATTATTTGCTTCCATCATGTGGGTAGAGAAACAGATTCAGGAGGAGAAGGGAGTGTTCAAAGTTAGATCTATCTCAGGTCCCTCTTTGTTTGAAGCATAGGTTGTTTATTCACTTAGCTTTTTGAGGGCTTTACTTATCTTAGGATATTCTGTAACATCCTCTAGGTTCGGTGCTTCCAGATGTGAGTTATCAGGTGGAATCCGGTGAGGGAGAAGAACAGTCTCAGAATATGGATCCTCAGGGACAAACTCTGCTGCTTTTTCTTTTTGTGGATTTCCACAGAGGATTTCCAGTCCAGAAAATGGAACTCTGGGGTAGGTATAGAAGAATGGGGCTGCCAGCTTGGATGTGCTTAAATGTTAAGAGAATAAAGAAGAGAGACTTGGGGACTTCCATGGTGGTCCAGTGGCTAAGACTCCATGCTCCTAAACTCTCCAGTGAAATCACCGAGTTTCAATCCCTGGTTGGGGAACTAGATCCCACATATGGCAATTAAGAGTTCACATGCTACGACTAAAGATCTCACAACAAAGATCAAAGATTCCATGTGCTGCAACTAAGACCTGGTGCAGCCAAATAAATAAATAAAAATATTTTTTAAAGAAAGGAGACTTTACATGATGCATAAATCTGAATAGATGTGCTCCTGTAGAATAACACATTTCAGTGAAAACCCTTGCTTAAGTAAGTTAAATTATATGCTATGTGAGAAAGATCTATATCTTAAAGCATCACTTAGATGATGATAATCCCAGATTTGGTTGACCAGAAATCAGTAGACACTTCCCGTTGGTCCCTACAGGGTATATTACCTTAGACGGGTAGTTCTCAACCTCAGCTGCACAATATATTACCTGAGGAGCTTCTAAAAAATGCCCACACCTCATCCCTAGAGATTTGGATTTCCTTGGACTGAAGTGAGCCTCAGGTATCAGTATGTTTTTAAAGCTTCTCAGGTTGGAGTACTATTCACCATCCTCCTGCTTTTCCAAGTGCAATCAAAAAAAGCTATCAGTCTTACTTGGCCTTAATGCCACGTCTCAAATTCAACACAGGGAGGTGTGGGAGTGCATTGGTATGAATGGCTTTGTGGGATTGCCACATCAATTTATGGAACAGGACAAAGAGTCCTTGTTCAGGCATACAGATGCCTTTGGCATTTATCTAACAGATAGGTAATAACCTGCTATCAGAAGGTTCTCTCTGTTAAAGCTGTGATTTATAATCTGTTTTATGCTCCATGAAACATGTGCATCAGAATCACCTGGAGTATTTGAAAATGTGCAGCTTCCTGGGCAAGGATTTACTCAGTTTTGCTAATGTAAATATCTGTATGGCTCAGGAATATGCATTTTTAACAAAATTCTCAGGTGATTCCTAAACATGGTACAATTTGAAAACCACTGAATATGAGTTGATGCTTTTGAATTGTGGTGCTGGAGAAGACTCTTGAGAGTCCCTTGGGCTGCAAGGAGATCAAACCAGTCAATCCTAAAGGAAATCAACCCTGAATACTCATTGGAAGGGCTGATGCTGAAGCTGAAGCTCCAGTACTTTGGCCACCTGGTGTGAAGAGCCAGCTCATTGGAAAAGACCCTGATGCTGGGAAAGATTGAGGGCAGGAGGCGGAGGGGAAGACAGAGGGTAAGATGATTGGATGGCATCACTAACTCAGTGGACATGAGTTTGAGCAAACTCTGGGAGATAGTGAAGGACAGAGAAACCTGGTGTGCTGTAGTCCATGGGATTGCAAAGAGTCGGACATAACTTAGTGACTGAACAAATAAGAGTGGCTTATGCATTTTAATCCAATAAAGTCTGAGACATAAATTTAAGTGTTTCTCAGTGCCCTCCAAAACTTTGAAGGAAGTAGCAAGAAGTGGAGCTTCTAAATGTCTGGGGAAATGTTCATAAGTCTCCCTTTTGGGGCTCCTGACATGTTCCTGTGTTATTCTTCCTTTGTGGGCCAAAGTTTTTTCTTGAGACTTTACTCTCTAGGCATTCCAGTGCTGTTTAGTGTGGCCCTGTTTCCATTGAGTCATAAGAGAAATGAGACAGCTTATAACCCCAGATCAAAAGAGCTGACATCGACTGGTGCCAGTTATTTGTTGAACCTGTGGGATTCTTCCTGCTGCCAGCCTTCCATGCCTCTCCTGTTTTTCCCCACCATGTATCTGTTCTTGAGGAGAGAAGCACTGCTTTCCTGGACTCTGGCTTGCAGCTCTTTGAAGAGCTGGTGTTCCCTGGTGCCCCACTGTTCCATTCATTAAGATACTGGAATGGGAACGTAGAAGAGAGACAATCTGTGAGGCTTCCAACTAGGAGGTCAAAGGTGAAAGTGCCTAGGGCTGTTTGTTTCCTGCCTCTGCTCTCCTGGACAGAGGCTTTTAAAAGAAGCAGCTTAGTGTGGTGGAAAGGACTTCAGGGTACAATCAAGAGACCTGGGGTAAATTTTTAGTTCTGCTATCAAATTCCTTAATGACTTTTGGGAAACAAGTCACAGGAATTATCTGATCCTTCCTTTTCATATATTTAACATGAGATTGTTGGACAAGATGCTATCAAAGCCCTTCCAAGTCTAAAGACCCTCTTAAGATGTAAGATCTACTATTTTTAGGCTTTTTTTTTTTTTTTTTTTTTTAGGTCTGCTATGTTCAGTCTTCCCTAGGATGACATAAAGTCTGGTACCCCATTCTGAATCCTATTAAACATACTTCCTTAGAAACCAGGGTTACCTATCATTCTTCTAGAACTGTACTAGTTTGCATACCTCTGTTTAGCTTGACTCTGAAGGCCTGCAGCATCTCAGGTAGCTGTACTAAGTATTAGATTAAATTGAAATTCATCACTGCATCAGTAAACAGAGCAGTTATTATCTTAAGATTTCTGGGGCTTCCCTGGTGGTCCAGTGGTTCAGATTCTGTGCTTCCACTACAGTGGGTTGGGGTTCAATCCCTGGTCATGGAAGTTCTGCATGCCATGAGGTGCAGCAAAAAATAAATAAATTTTTAAAAATAAATAAAATTTCCTTAGACATCTGAGAGTTTAGGACTAGCTTTTGAAGAAGATGTACTGTAAGGGTAGGTAGATATAGACATGTAGTAATTTTATAGATTATGTAGTGATTTTATTTTCTTTTCCCCCTCTTCTTTCTCATATCCTTGAAAGCTTTTTCCAGAGCTCCTTTTAGGAAACAGATTGTGCAGAACTACAGTCTGTTTCCAAGTGTCTTAAAAAAATCACTGAATTGGCCTTCTGCCTACCTTGTCATGGTAACTTTTCTATGATTAACTCATTATTTTGCCACAGTGTTAAAGGCATCTGGTGGTATAAGCAGTTTTAGGAATGAAACGATAGCTTTTCAATTAAATGACTGCTTTCAAAGGAGGTCTGACTGATTTCTTAAGGCTATTCTTAGGACCAAACTATAGAAAATAGTAATCCAAATGATATCATCATAGCAATAGTGATATTTTCTGAGTATTGCAATGTACATCCCAAAACACTTCCTATATATTATCCCAGTTTATCTGCACAAAATACCCATGATAGCAAGTGGTAAAAGCCACTTTCTGCAATAAAAAGAGAAATGTTTGAAGTGACATGGTCACTATTAGTTGGTAGTAGCATCGACCCTGGAATCTATGTTCTCTTGACTCCAGTTCCAGACCCCTTTTGAGCAGAGCACATGTTACTTTCCCCTCCAGGAAAGCATAATGGTGCCTTGTGGTAGAAAATGTTCCTTCTGACTTCCATTTTAAACATAGCCCTGAGAAAAGCATGCGAGCCTTACCTTTGAACAGACCATCCAGAGAGTAGAAAAGCACTGAAAAAGAAAGATTAAGAAGCATTTTCTCCAGGTGCCCTGAAAAGTAAAGTTGTCTTCCTCTATTGGTTGTATCAGGATCATCAATGCTAACATATTGTTTAATGACGTATTTTGCCCATCAGTCTCATGTGTTAGCTTTTCTGAAGGATGCTGAGCAGTGGTGCCTGTGGTTACTTTATCAGAGAGAATCCCCCATTTAAAAGACTACACCAGAACTTCCCTGGTGGTCCAGTGGTTAAAAACCTGCCTGCCAACGCAGGGGACACAGGTTTGATCCCTGGTTGGGGAAGATCCCACTGGCTGTGGAGCAGCTGAGCCCATGTACCACGACTACCGAGCCTGCGCCCTAGAGCCTGGGAGCCACAGCTGCTGAGCCCACATGCTGCAACTGCTGAGGCCTGTGCCTGGAGCTGGTGCACCGCAGTGAAGAGTAGCCCCCACTCACAACTGGGGAAAAAAGTGCATCAATGATGGCCCAGCGTGGCTCAAAACAGATAAATACAAATCAGTAAAAGACTATCCTGGAAGTTCTGAGTCATCTTTGTGAGTTTTAACTTCTTCTATACCACAGCACATCTAAAAGGATCGATACCCTGATAGTAACAGTGGCGCTCACCAAACAGTGACACTGAATAGACATACTCTCCAGGAGGCTTTTCCTTTCCTTTCGGAGTCACTGGTATCACTGTTTAGAGTATGTGGTGTATATTTGTTTCCGATGTGAATTAAAGAGGATCCTTTATTTGATTCTTCAAACATAATATTCTGCACTTTTAGTGAGCTTTCTGTCCTTTGTAAGTGGAAATTGTGTAGGTTTGTAAGTTGTGGGGGGTTTTTTTGTCTAAAAAAGCAATTATTTGTGGATGGGTGGAAGTGGCCTCTTCTGTCAAGAGGCCTCTTTCCCATCCTCAGCCCTGACTCAGAGCACATCAACAGCAGTCTTGAAGTGGTCATTCTCACTCAAGGTTACCAATATTCTCCCTCTCTTTAGGAGTCCACACTTTGCTCTCAACTCATCTCAGTGCCATCCTCAGGGAGAGCCACAGCGTGGTGCAAGATTGCATCCAGGCCACTGTGGACTGGGCCTTGGAGCAGCATCACCAGGCTGTCAAGGTAATGAGAAATTCACAGCTCCCTTTCTCCTTCTCTCTCTCAGAGAAAGATATAGTATCTGGCAGACGGCGGCTGAGATCCCTTCCTCCCTTAATGCATCTTTCTTCCTCTTCTCTTTCATCACCTGGGCTGATCTTATAAGCTGCCTCTAGCCTCGGAACTCAGGCTTTAGCCTAGATGGGTCACTGTAACCACTTGCTTAGTCTTACCTCCTTGTAGGTGAGTTTGAGCAAAAAGGGGCAAAATAATAGACGGGGAGAATGGCTGATAATAAGCCTTTTTTTTTGAGAGAGCAAATTTTATTTTCTTTTTGGAACATGTGACTGATGGTCATTGTGTTTTTTCCCAAGCAAAATGGGCTTGGTTCTGCGTGCCTGTCAGTTGGTTTTCACCACTCCCATATACCAGAGACAGGAAAACATTTATAAAAGAATAGTACACTCTGAACCCAAGACTCTGTATCATTCTAGGTAGTTTTACACATTGAACTATCTTTGTATATTAACTTACAGTGCCACTGATGTCTTCTCTCTTTCACACACTGAAGTGCTTTATTATTCTAACCATAGTGAAGTGAAAGTCACTCAGTCGTGTCCAACTCTTTGTGACCCCAAGGACTGTATCCCGCCAGGCTCCTCTGTCCATGGAATTCTCCAGGCAAGAATACTGGAGTGGGCTGCCATTTCCTTCTCCAGGGGATCTTCCCAACCCAGGGATTGAACCCAAGTCTCCTGCATTGCAGGCAGATTCTTTACTGTCTGAACCACCAGGGAAGCCCTAGAATATTCTAGGTAGTTCTACACATTGAACTATCATTGCATATTAATTTAGAGTGCCATTAATGTCTTCTCTCTTTCACATACCAAAGTGCCTTATTATTCTAACTATAAGTTCTAGATAAATTGATAGCACATGCATGCACTTAGCCTGAAATGTTTTAATTGAAGCATAGTTAATTTGTAAGGTTGTATTAATTACTGCTGTTCAGCAGAATGATTCATTTATATATACATATACATCCTTTTTTAAAGAAAAATTCTATTCCATTATGGTTTATCAAAGGATATTGAATAGAGTTCTCTGGGTTATATAGTGGGACCTCGTTATTTATCTATTCTATACATAAACGCGTACATCAGTGCACCTCTCTCTTATCTATTTATTTCCCCTTCTCACACATGCTTCTAGAGCTACTGTTTCAGTAAATCTTAAATTCTCCCTCCATTTGCTAATCCTTTATAGCATCACTTTGTCTTCATATTTGGCTTTCTGAATTCCTCCATCTTGTATACTTTTGGTAACACATTTATTACTTACTATGGCCTCCTTTTCAAGCAAAAAACAACCACACTAAAAGAGTAAAGCTTGAAGCTTTTTGTTTTTTAATGGTAAGTATATCTGCCCTATTGCCCAGTGACTTACTGCTTGTCTTTTCTGAATGTATCTGTGTCGATACGTCACCTCTGTGAAAGGAGATAACATTTTTAATGTATTTAAATTCCTTAAGTGTCCTTTATGTGTCACAATCTCAGTAAGTATTGTTGGTGGAAAGGGAACCATTGTTGAAATCCTGCTCTGACTCAAATATTTGGTCCCTTTAGGATTCTCTGAACCAGCAGTTTAGGATTATTATAAACTATGGTCTCCCCCTTCCTTGTTTTGTTCCCTAGGCTCATCAGAAACTACAGGCCTCACTGTCAGTGGCTGTGAATTCCATCATGAGTATTATGACTGGAAGCACAAACAGCAGCTTCCGGAACACCTGCCTCCAGACGCTTCAGGTTGGTAAGGATTGGAGATGCTTAAAGGTGTGGGGTTTTAATGACATTCTGCTGCCTCTCTTAGTAATATGTGCAGTGATCTTAGAAACATCATTTAATTTGATCCTACTATGATTCTACCTAAGTAAGTGTTTTATGATGTGTTCATTGAATAGAGAGTGATGTATGTACTATTTTATAAATGAGAAAACAAGTTATTTAAGATTTCTGTTTCTTTTAGGTCATACAGATAGTTACAAGCAGAGCTAGGATTAGGTCATGAGTCCCAATTTCTTACTAAAGAGTGTTCTATTACATCATGGTGACAGAATACATTGGAAATAACTGAGTCACCATAAACGTGACATATGTTTGGCAGTTTGGAATAGTGTAACAAGGTTTGGAATCAGAGGCCTGAGTTCAAATCTTGACTCATTTACTTACTAGCTATGTGGACTTAGGCCTGTACTGAGCTTTTCTGTGGTTCATCTACAAATTAGAAAAAATAGTAGTATGTCACAGGGCTATTATGAAGTTGAGGGCTAAATGTGAATGTGATAACACATGGTAGATTCTTTAATAAATGTTGGTTTTTTTCCTCCCTTCCTCCCTTCCAATGTGTGTTGACCAACTGGTATTATCAGTGGGGTAACACATTCATTCCATGTCAGTTGCTTCTTTGTACCTTTTTTCTTGAGAAAATAGCATAATATACACAAAATTTTAAATAGTTAATAAACTATCACTTAATTTTTGCATATTTATCTCATATATATTATATAATTATAGCCAAAGTATTCTATATTAATATATAATTTGACCTTTTTCCTTGTTTCAACAGTCTTAAAATACTGGTTAACCAATATTCCACTGGGTTGGTTTAATATAATTTAATAAACCATTCCCCTACTGACAGATATTTGTTTACATTTTTTCTGCCAATAAATAGTTCAGTTAATACCTATATGTGATATCTTGCTTCTTTTGAATCATTTCCTAGAAAAAATTTCTATAAATGGGGTTAATGGGTCAAAGTGTATAACACCTTTATAATCTAGTGCATCTTCTCACAGCTTCAACTTTCTGGGTCATGTGGGTAGCACAGGGTATTGAGAAGAACACTATACTAGCAATCCTAAAGTTAACCCTAACTTTCATACTAACTGGCTGTGAGATCTTAGGTAGGTCACCTTTCCTGTTTGAATTTCAGTTTTTTCATCTGTAACATTAGTGTGTTGTATTAGGTGACTACTCAGGTCCCCTTTAACTCTAATATCCTACAATTCTATACTAAAGTTGAGACTGTTACCCATTCCTTATAGATGCAAACTATATTACTGTTCCTTTCCTCCCTGAAAGGTTTAACTGGGGAAAAATTTTCTATATCAGCCTTAGTTGTTCAGTAGATAACCTCTGCTCTCTTGGAACTTGTTTTAGAGGAAAGCAGTTTATATAACTTCTTCACAAACAGATGGCTCTCTGGGATATATAATCTCCTATAGAGATAGGAGAACAAAGACCTTGTGTGATCGATCTCACTTAGGTAACAGAAATTGGAAGATATATAGAAGCCACAACTGCCTATCTCATGTCAAGTATCCCAGACCTTCTTTCTGCTTACCCTGTGTGCATAGGAACTAAGGAAACTTCTAACACAACATGAAGGATGTCATTGGTTTGCCTTTCTTTGTCTCGTCCTCTCCCCATACAAACTTCCTGTGGGTACTCACCCTTTGGAACTCAACATGTTCTATCTCTGGCCCTTTTTAGGCAGCTGACACACAGGAATTTGGGACCAAACTGCATAAATCATTTCATGAGGTCACCCAGCACAGATTTCTTTACCACTGCTCACATGAGGTGAAGCAGGTAAGTGTAAAGTAATAATCAGTACTTTGGTGAAAATCTCCCATATTGATATATGAGAAACCTGAATACACAGGGGTTATATATACTGCTTTAGACTGAACAATCTGAGGGTAGCCTTTCAGCAAAGAAGTCTGTGGTTTAGAAAAATTTTATAGAACATAGTATTACATAGAGGTTAAGAGCATGATTAGCAATGTCATTTGAATTCCATTTCTGCCACTACCTAGTTGCATGGTATTATTATAGAAGCTGTTTATTCCAACTCTCAGTTTCTGTAGCAGTAAAATAAAAATGATGTATACCTAAAATGATTGTTGTAAGGTCTGAATAAGAGAATTACGTGAACTACTAGCACATAGCTACTTTTATGATGATGATGATATGATGGAATTCTTATGTTTAGTTTTGCCAAATGAAAAGCATACTTTTATTTGTTCACCTTTTTGGATACCAGAGATATAGAATTATATTAGTTGGCATCTCTGCCCTCATGGGGATCAAATAGTTACAGGCTTCTCTAATGAGTGAAGAGAAATCATAGCTGGGATATTTTTATGTTTCTTGATTCTAGGTGTAGGTAGTAGTAGTGTTCAAGCTGAAGCCTACCTTTCTGACTTTCTTGGCAATACTCAGCAGTATTGACTTTTTTGGAATTGAAGTATAAGATGAGTAAATAAAAGAGATTAAGGGGGAAATTATTATGCTGTGGCATTTGGCCAAGATAAAGTAACAGGGAACAGATCTACCCCCTTGCCTGAAACAACCAAAAATCTGGACAGTAACAAAAAATACAACATGTGAAACAATGGTTCTGAAGACACTGGACCTCAGAAAATAGATGGGATAGTCATTCTTGACAGACAGAAAGCAAATGAGTTGAACTTTATGATTGCCCTCACACACCACCTAGAGAAAGTACAGAAGCCATGGATAGGGAGAGGGAATCCAGGCAGAGCCCAGTGGTCTCCCCGAGTTGAGAAGATGAAGCTGGGAATCCAGGGATGCCAAGGCAGCTCAAGTTTTCAGGGCAGAGTAGCAGAGAGAAAGCTCACTGAGGTTCCTGTCTTTAGTATTCAGTTGAGTACTGACCAGTTCAACTCATGTGAAAAACTGTCCAGTAAAGAACCACTCAGGATTAGAGGGAACAATAGACAGAGCTTACACAGGGCTAGGAATAGTGCCTATTCCCATCAACCAGAGAGGAAAGTCTTATAATTTATGGAGCACCAGGTAAGATACTGGGCTTCTCTGGTGGCTCAGTGGTAAAGAAACTGCCTGCAATGCAGGAGATACAGAAGATGTGGGTTCTCTCACAGGAGATTGCTGGATCGGGAAAGTCCCCTGGAGAAGGGCGTGGCAACCCACTCCAGTATTCTTGCCTGGGAAATCCCATGGACAGAGGAGCCTGGCGGGCTGCAGTGCATGGGGTTGCAAAGACTCAGACACGACTAAAGCGACTTAGCACAGAGCACACACAGGTAAAATGCTAAGAATAGTCTTGCCTCAGAAATGGAGAGAAATTACATCTACAGTAAACACTCCTTGGTTCTGCCTAACAAAGCTCAAAAGCAGAAGCACGACCTAAAAGGATCAAGTGGTTTCTAACTAATTCAATGGCATTTCAGAGAAAAGTTCAAAAATATTTATAAGGGGACTTCCCTGATGGTCCAGTGGTTAAGAATCTGCCTTGCAATGCAGGGGACACAGGTTCAATCCCTGGTCAGGGAACTCGGAACCCTCATGCCACGGAGCAAATAACCCTCCCTGCTGTAGCTGCCAAGCCCATGTGTGCTCCAGAGCCTGTGTGCCACAGCAGGAGAGCACAAATGCCACAACTGCTGAGGCCCGTGTGCCCTGGAGCCCATGCGTCACAACTACTGAGAGAGTCCACGTACCACAGGAAGATCCCACCTGCTGCAACGAAGACCCCACGCAGCCAAAGAAATATATTTTTAAAGAAAGAATATAAGAATACAAAAACATCTAGCACCCACCAAGATAATATTCATACCACCTTGAACCTAATAAAAAAAAAAGCATGCTATGAAGCTGGAAAATACAGCCCACAATGAAGAGAAAACTCAGTTGATTGATCAATCAGTCAAAATGGATCCAGAACTGACATGCAAGATAACATTAGTAAAAAAACAAGTTATTCTTATAATTGTATTCCATATGTTCAGGAAGCTAGAGAAAAGGTTGAACATACTAGCTAGATATATGAATGGCATAAAAAAGGCCCCAAACAAATTCTAAAGTGAAAGCTAATGTCTCCAAGGTGAAAATTATACTGACTACACCACTAGCATCAATGGCACATTACTTAAGGAAACACATATAGCAGTAGAACCTGAAACTGAACACAGAGGTTAAAATAATAATAATTGAGCATTAAGCATCTGTGAGTTATAGGATAACTTTACATAGCCTAACCCATGTATAATTAGAGAATCTGAAGAAGCAGCAGAGGCAGAAAACATATTTGAAGAAATAATGGTGGAAATGTTTCCAAATTCAATTAAATGTATAAATTATACAGATCCAAGAATCTTAAACCAAGCCCAAGAAACAAGGAAAACTACACCAAGGTACATCATAAGTAAATTGGTTAAAACCAGTGGTAAAGAGAAAGTCTTAAAAACAGATACCAGAAAAACCCCAACAAGAACAAAACACCAAAACCCTTCTTTTGTTACAAAGATAAGGGCTACAGCAAGTTTCTCATCATAAACTGTATAAGCTAGAAGAAAATGGAGTTATAATACTGAAAAAAATAACCTGTCAACCTAGGATTCTTTACCCAACAAAAGTGTCCTTAAAAACAAGTATGAAATAAGGACACAATGACATACAGTGAAGCTTCCAACTTCAACTAGAATAAGAAGAGCAAATTAAACATAAAGAGAAGTATGAAATAATAAAGATTAGAGTGGAAGTCAGTGAAATAGAAAAACAATAGACAAAAAAAAATCACTGAAACATAAAGGTGATTCACTGAGAAAGATGATTAATAAGAGAGAAGACACAAATTGCCACTGATATCAGAAATTAGAGAGGTGGCATCAAATATTAAAAGAATTATCAGGGAATATTATGAATACTGCACTAAATTTGACAATTTAGATTAAATGGAAATTTCCTTGAAAGACATAAATTACCAAAGTTCACTCAAGAAATAGCTTGAGTGGCTTTATACTATTAAAGAAGTTGAATTTTGAGTTAAAAATCTTACCATCATATTGAGATTATTTTAAAACTCTCAAAGGTCAATAGTAAGAAAATAAACAACCCAATTTGTTTAATTGGCAAAATATTTGAACACACATTTTACAAAAGAAGATATACAATAGCAAATAAACATACAAAAATATGCTCAACATCATTAGTCATTAGGGAAGTGCAAATGAAAACCACAATCAAGTAACATTTCACATGTACTTAGAATAAGAAGACTAACCATACCAAGTGCTGGCAGGGTGTGCAGGAACAGGAGCTGTTACACCCTCACTGTAGGAGTGAAAAATGATGCAGCCACTGTGAAGAGCAGCTTGGCAGTTTCTTAAAAATGTATATATACATTTACCACACAACCTAGCCATTCTACTTCTACGTGTTTACCCCAGAGAAATGAAAGCATGTGTCCACCCAGAAATGTCTGCACCAGTGTTTATGGCACATCTTCCATATCTGTAATAGCCCCAAACTGGGAACAACCCAGTGTTAACAGGTAAATGAATAAACAAGCTGTGGCATATCCATTCAAAGGAATACTACTCAGCAATAAAAGGAATGAACTTTTGATACACAATAGGTTGGATGAATCTCTAAACAGCCATGCTGAATGAAAAAACCTGAAAATACAAGAGTACATAGTGCTTGACTGAATTTATATACAATTCTATAAAATGCCAGTTACTGTATAGTTACAGACCAGTGATTGTTTAAAGAGGGGGGGTATAGGAGTTAGAGGGAGTGAGGAGTTATGAAGGGCAGAAGAAGCTTTTCAGGGTGATGTATATGCTCATTATCTTGATATAGTGATGTTTCACATGTATTAATACATATGCCAGAACTTATCAAATTGTATTTTATAAAGATGCAATTTATTACTT
Source organism: Odocoileus virginianus (assembly GCF_023699985.2). Lineage (NCBI taxonomy): Eukaryota > Metazoa > Chordata > Mammalia > Artiodactyla > Cervidae > Odocoileus > Odocoileus virginianus. Next base: position 38,676,499 of record NC_069701.1, read on the forward strand.
GTATGCAACTTATATCTCAGTGAAGTTGCTGTAAAAAAATTACAGACACTGTTTCTGAGAGAGTAACACCTCTTCTGCTTTTCTCCCTCTCCTACTTCTGTTTGCTTGATCAGATGGGGAGGTCTAGACACCTGGGCACCCAGAGACCACAGCATCTCATGGATTTGCCCGTCCTCCTCTGCTTTGTAACAGGGAAGCCCTATAAGTGCTGCCTTCACCACACTGTGTTTTCTTGGCTGTACATCCCAGCTAGGAAGCACCTTCCTAGGAAAGCATCAGCCGGCTCACTGCAAATACTCTTTCTGATTTCCCTACAACTTGGGAAACTGCTGCCCACAACTTGAGCAAATAAGGGCTATTACCCACTGTATCAGTTTCCCATGGATACTGTAACAAATTACCATAAATTTGGTAACTTAAAAACAAAAGGAATTTATTGTCTCTCAGTTCTGGAGTTCAGAAGTCTGAAACAAGGTGTTGGCAGGACCATACTCCCTCCATTGGCTCTAGGGGAGAATCCTTCCTTACCCCTTCCAGCCCTGGTGGCCCCAGCTGTTCCTTGACTTGTGGTCACATAACTCCATACGGCTGTTCCTCTCTGTCTTTGAAATGTCCCTCTGCCTTTCTCTGATAAGGACACCTGTCACTGGAATCGGGGCCCTCTGTAAATCCACAATGATCTTAATCTTGAGATCCTTAATTATGTCAAAGACCCTTTTTCCAAATAAGGTCACATTCACAAGTACTGGTGGTCAAGACTTGAACATATCTTTGGGGGAGCCACTACTCAATTCACTACAGCCATCCACAGCTTCAAGTTTCTAGGCATAGGTCAAGGGTAAGGCGTGTGGCATTATCAGGGGACCTGGGAAATGGGCAGGATCTAAAAGTGTTCCAGCCTGGGAAGTCCTTTTGCTCAGGCCTCTCTGATAACCCAGTGAGATCTGAAAAGGAGATGATTTGACCTCCTTTGTGTTGTTATAGTGATGGCTCATAGCCTCAGGGCCATTCATAGCCCAATAAACTTGGCAGATGGCTAGTCTTACACAGTAGTCATCGGTCTTGGAAGGAGGGAACATTTATTGAATCCCTAATCTGTGCCAAAATTTTGACTTTAGTCTCCACAAAAATCCTATGAGGTAGGTTGTATGTAGTTTTCCCATTTTATAGATGAAGAAACTGGTTATAGACAACTTTTCTAATTTGCCCAGAATCACACAGTCAGTAAATGGCAAGTCTAGGATTTATAATGAGGGCTCCTAGATCTGAAGCCTAGTAACATTTTTACCATATAGGACTGGATCACAAGCCCTGGGAGATGAACAGTGACCAAAGGCATCAAGTAGAATCCATACTTCTTTACTCAAGATCATTACCAGCTCCTTCTGATAATGGCCATTTAGTGACAGCTTGTTACTGGCACACGAGTGGCACCTAGTGGCTATAGCTAAAAACTACAAGAACAACGATGCTAGGTCCAATTCTTTTACCTCTGGACCAGTCCCTCAGTTTACACTTCCAAGCAGGTGAAGTAGAATAGCTGACCTCTTGAGTAATATAGAATAAAAACATCTATGGCTATTGTATCGTTTATGGATAAATGGAAGAAATGAAAGAATATTTAGAGTTTTACAGAAGATATTTGTGGAAAGGTCACTCCAGGAGTGGAGATTTTAAGCCTTGGTGTTGGAACAGAGGACAGTAGGCCATGAGACAAGACAGTAATCTTGGGCTAACTGTCACATTTGAGTGTGGGGACTAAAAACTTAAATCCAGAATAAGTAGGAGCAGTAGCAGGAAGAATTTTCTAAGGAAAAGTATTTCCTGGTGGTAGATTAGAATAATATCTGATAGTGTTAAATTCAAGGAGGTCTATCCTGTGGAAAGGGCTGTCTCACCTGGGGAACTGACGATGAATAGGGATGTGTGCAAGATTCCCCTGGAACTCTGAGATTTATATCTGAATTTAGATATTTCTTTGGTGTGACCAGTTTCAAGATAAGATAAAGGTTTGTCTATTACATGAGATTTTCTAGGCTGGAGTGAAGTAGAATAAGCTTTCTTTCAAAGAAGGAAAAAAATGTTTGGAAATTTTCCTAATACTATTTCTTTTTTCACACCTTTAAGGCCATCTTCAACTCTTCTATGTTCCTTGGAGTATAATTACTTAAAAACTAAAACTTGCTTTAGTAAACAATATATGATGGAATGCATTTTTATTGAGTTATAATTCACATACTATAAAACTTACCATTTATACAAATTCAGTGGTTCAGTGGTTTTAAGTATATGCACTGTGTTTTCCAACCATCACCACTAAATTCCAGAACATCTCCATCATACCAAAAAGAAACCAAAATAAACTTTACCTAATTTGTAATCAGTCTCAGTTCTCCTATCTCTTGTCCCCTGGCAACCACTAATTTACATTTCTCTCAATGGATTTGCCTATACTGGGTATTTCATATAAATGGAATTGTACAATGAGTGGATTTTTGTGTCTGGCTTTTTTCACTTAGTGTAATTAATGTTTTCAAGGCTCATCATCCATGTTATAACAGGTACAGTACTTCATTCCTTTTTACAGTTGAGTAATAGTCCATTACTCATTTTAGTAATAGTCCATACCACATTTTAAAATCCATTCATCAGTTGATGGACATGTTATTTCCACTTTTTGGCTATTATGAATAATGCTGCCGTAAACATTATTTGTGTGTAATAGACATATGTTTGTAACTGTTTAGCGGATAGCTAGGAGAATTGCTGGGTCATATGATATAACCTGGTGGCTCAGACAATAAAGAATCTGCCTGCAGTGCAGGAGACGTGGGTTTGATCCCTGGGTCGGAAAGATCCCCTGGAGGAGGAAATGGCTACCCACTCCAGTATTCTTGCCTGGAGAATTCCATGGACCAAGGAGCCTGGAGGGCTGCCGTGCATGCAGTTGCAAAGAGTCAAGACACGACTGAGCAACTAACTTTTTTCACTTTTTCATGATAACTCAAAACTGTTTTCCAAACTGGCTGCATTACTTTACTTTCCCACCAGCACTGTATAATGGTTCCAATTTTTGCACATCCTTATCAATAGTTATTATTATTACAACTACTACCATCACACTGGGCATGAAGTTGTGCCTCATAGTGGCTTTGATCTGCATATCCCTAAAGAACAATAATGTTGAGCACCTTTTCATGTGCTTATTGGCCATTTACCTCTCTTTGGAGAAATGTCTATTCAATTTTGTCAAACCCATTCTTTAATTAGGTGGTTGTTTTACAGCTGGACTAGGAGCCCCTTGTCAGACGGGCCTTCAGACACCTCCTCCCACGCTTGTGCTCTGACTGTTTGCTCCCTGTACAAGTGTCCCTCGAAGCACAAGCTTTAATTGTGATGCAGAGACCTGTTTTTATATACCTGTATTGAAAAACAAGTAGCTCAGAGGATTGGGTTCTGACCTTTGTTTCTCTGTCCAAATTGAACCAAATAGCAGGGCTCTGAAGGGCTATACAAGACTATAAAATGTGCCCTGTGGCTTCCCACGTTTGACCTCAGTCAGTCATTCTTTTAGCACTTACCCTGTGCAAGGCACTATGCTAGCTTTAAAAGAGCTACAGACATGACGAAAGTGAAGTCACTTAGTCGTGTCCAACTCTTTGAGACCCCATGGACTCTAGCCTACCAGGCTCCTCGTCCATGGGATTTTCCAGGCAATACTGGAATGGATTGCCATTCCCTTACTTTCCAAGGAATTTAAGATGTAGAAAATGGACATAAACACATAAAATGATGAAAAAGGGCATGCAGTGCCTATTTCAGAGCCCACGGAGTAGAGCAGATAGTAGATGAGTGACTGGACCTCAGAGAGGAAGGAAATGCCTGGAGTCAGCTGCAAAGGCTCCAAAGGAAGAAGGAAGCCTTGATGGTGGAGCTGGGGAGGGGGTTCACATGACCCAGGAGGAAGAGAGGGTTCCAGGTGAGGGAGGAAAGCCCCATGGGGTCCACAAAGCCAACAGGCACATGATCTCACTGGGGCTTGTTCATGCTTCTGTGGAACTCACTTAGGACTTCTAATTTTTTAAGCAGTTGCTTCCAGAGAAAAATGAGGCAGAGCAGAACACAGAGGAGACACATGAGAACAGCAGCCTGGAGCTCCTTGCAGGTAGGATTTCAGCTTTTCAGGTGAGCCCTGGATCAAAGCTGGGAAGTAAAAAACCTGACTTCAGAATTTCAGACTGCGCCTTATACCACAGCGATGTCCTTCCAGGATCTGGCTGGCTCCCACCACAAGTAGGGTATTCTGGGGCAGCATCTAGAAATTTGTTTGTATAGTTACAGATAGCTGCGCATGATGGGGTGAGGCCCTCAATTCAGTCAGTTCTTCTGTATCTTTTCTCAGTCATTCGTGTTGATACTGTGGCTCTTCCTGGCTTCGGTTACTACTCTGTGGAATACTGGGCTGTGGAATCTGCTCCTGGGTGCAGACACCCCCTCCACCTCCATGGACGTTATGGGGGAGGTGAGAGTGTGTGTGATGTAGCTGTGATTCTACTGTCTTTACCCTCTCCCTCCAACACTTAAACCGCCTTCAGGGCCTGCAGCAGCAGGTGTGTGTGTGAAAAGAATCATAGCCACTGGTGCCTGAACCTGTGTGGTGCAGGAGCCAGGCACTAGTCTGAATTCCGAAAGTATTATATACAGTAATGCTCTTAATTCTCAAGACAATACTATGGTACTATCATTAGCCTTGCTTTACAGATGAGGAAACTGAGGCCCAGAGATGTCAGTAAACCTACTTGAGTTCACACAGCTCGTAAATGACAGAGCCAGAACTCGAACCCAGGCAGCCTGGTCTGGCTAACAGAGCCAGACCAGTGGAGATATACTGTCAGACAAAACAGTGCCTAGGCTTGAGGGAACTGGGGGACTGATTTCAGCATCATGCTTTGTTGGTGAAACTCTTTCCGGGCTAACAGCTACATGCTGCATGGTGTCTATGCTAAGGTCTAAGATGTATTTCTGAGTCATTCTATTGAATTATATTTTAAATGTTGTGGGGGCTGTTCCTCCTGAAAAGAACCCTGCAGTGAAGGCTTATATAAATTTAGATGTGGAGATTTAAAAGAATGGAAGTGTATCATCAAACACAACAGTATTCACCACACACAATTCAGTATTTGTACAGTGAAAAGACAAGCGTAAGTACTTTCCTTAGAAGAAAAAGGCCTTCCCTAGTGGCTCAGATGGTAAAGAATCTGCCTGCAATTTGGGAGACCTGGGTTCAATCCCTGGGTCAGGAAGATCCCCTGGAGGAGGAAATGGCAACTCACTCCAGTACTCTTTCCTGGAGAATCCCATGGACAGAGGAGGCTGGCCGGCTACAGTCCATGGGGTTGCAGATTGGGACACGACTGAGTGACACTTTCACTTTCTTTAGAAGAAAGAAATTAACATTTAATTCAGCACCTTCTGTGGACCCAGGGAGATGCTAAGCTTTTAGTGACCAGTCTTTCACAGTGACGCTTTGGGGTGGGGAACACTGGTGTACATAGCAGGAGGAAGATCTGAATTTCAGCCTGCTGCCTTAAAGCCCATGCTCTCTCTGCTGAGTGTTTACGATCGGGTGGACCCCCCAGAAGAGTGTCTGAGCCGCTGTGCCTTGCAAAGCCGCAGCCCTGGTTGCCGTCAGTCCCGTGTCCCACACTGGCAGCTGTGCTGAAGAAAATCAACAGCGTGTGATGCTGAAGGTCCATTCCCCGAAGAGCCTTCCGTCTGTCAGTTCTCCCCAGTCTTCCTGACTTTCTCCTCAGTGGCTACTCCATTCTTTTAAAAATCTACCCACCCTCTACCCAACCTCCTGATTTAGCCTCCTACTTCACTTACTAATCTCTTTTTTCCCATAAACTCACCCAACTTGTACTCCGCCCACTGCCAGACCCTTATCAGTACAGGGCTCACCCCTCCAGGGGGCATTACTCCTGTTTTCTCGGTGCCATCAGTTATTCCTTCTGCACCTTCAACTCCTTTTCTGAGTTCTTTCCGTCAGGAGGTCCATCTTCAGAAGGACATCTCCCATGATCTTGAACTTCTTCCACTTATCTCCATCACATCTCAGTCAGGATTCTCCAAGAAGCAAGCTGCACTGTTTCCATCTCTTTCTTTCATTCCCTCTCTAATCCAGGGCACTGCTTTTCCTGTGCCTCTGAACTGCACACCTCTTGTTTGGGAAGGCCTCTTAATTATCAGATTGATTGTGCATTTATCTGTATCATACCTGGACTATTTGCAGCACTTGGCACTGTGAGACCGTGATGCACCAGGTTCTCCTCATCTCTTACCTTCTCTCTTCGACTAGCTTCCTCTGGCCACCCCCAAACAGTTCTCACACTGCACCACCTCCCTAGCTTCTCTCTTCCATCCCAGGTACTGACCCCTGCCTCTGAGAATGAGACTCCTCAGTTGGTATGAGTCCAGGTCTCTCCGGAGCCTTAGATGGAGACCTGTCTGCTCACTAGGTTGCTCCCTATGGTGGACCCATATGGTCAACTTCCTCTCTCCTGGTACCTTGCCCTCTGCACACACACCCAAGATCAGCTCTTTCTTTAGTCTGTGTCGGGATTAATAGCACCACAGTCGATATATCCAGTTTTTCACATCAGAATCCCGAGATTCATCTGAGATGTCCCTCATTCTAATGTTTCACATTCAGTCTACCACCAAGGCCTGTCGATTCGGCCTTATGAATACTCCCGACTCCTCCATCTTCACTGCCTTCACTTCTGGGTTCTTGAGGTCTTCCCTCCTTCAACTTGGCTCTAAGCCACATGTTTGACGAATGATCATTCTGAAACACAAAATTAACAATCCTCATGTTTAAAAGTCTTCACTGCCTTCCGGTTTCCTATTGATAAAAATCCATTTCTTAGCCTGCCCTGATTCCCACTAACCCATTCAGATTCATCTCCTTGAATCGCCATCTTGCATTTTATGTAGGATACCGCTTAATGCCTTTGTGTGTTTGCCTAACTCTTTCAGCCTGGAACGCCCTTCCTCTACCTTGTCAGTCCAGCGTATTTCTCTTCATCCTTCAAAACCCAGCTCAGACATCTCAAGGAAACCATTCTTCACTTACAGAGATCATTAACAGCTTCTTTCTGTTTTACCCCCTGGACTTTGTACACACTACTGCTCCCTTCCTAGTACCTGTGAGCTGCACCTAGGGAACAGCTGTTGATATACATTCCCAGGACCTGCTCAGGAAGAAGCTATAGATCCAAACTTAGTTTGCACTGCCTACTGAAGCCTGAGCAACAAAGGGGGAGAGAGGTGAGGCCAGGCTTTACAGTAGGTAGGGAGGAGCTGGATGGTGCAGACTCCAGGAGGAACGTGTCAAGTGACCGACTTGGCGCGAGCCCCAAATAAGGGCTTGATTCAATCCCAGATGTCTTCCCAGGCCCAGCTCTGTGGGGACAGGGAGACCCCGAAGCCAGTGTGCAGCCTCAGCCTGATCCTGTAGACCCAGTGCTGCCTGGTTTTAATGCGGACAGGACCCGCTGAAAGAGTTCTGAGGTGGGAGGGCTAAGAGAGTCTTGACTCTAACTCTTCCCTTTCTCCCAGGTTTTCCCCAAGGGTCTTTCCAGCACAGGACAGGGGAGTAAGATGAGCGGACCTGTTTTCTCGTAGGGACCGGCGAGCAAACAGAAAACAAGAGGCTCAAGAGAGGCAGCCAAGCCGTGGAGGAGACGCGAGCCTTCCGCTCTGCTGGGGCCCTGAGCCCGTCAGAGGCCGCCTCGCGCCGCGCGGAGCCCACCACGGCACCGCTGACCTCTAGCAGAAGCAGGACGGACCCCGGGAGCGGCCTAGAGGTAAGCAAGCCAAGGCCGCGTCGGGAGGGCAGGGACCCGGCCACGGCCGAGGGGTCCTCACCCTGGGTCCCCTTTCCTCCCGCAGGACACGCTGTGGCTGCAGGAAATTTCCAATCTGTCCGAGTGGCTGAGTTCTGGGCCTGGGCCCTGAACCTGGCCCCCTTCCCCGCGCTTCCACGCCCACCCAGCCGCCACCGGGGTCGCGGGTTCTCTGTTTTTCAATAAACCTGCTCCGCGCGCGCAGTTTCTGCTTCAGTGTCGGGGCGGAGTCGAGGGCGGGGCCGAGGGCCGCGCCGTCGGATGACGTCAGCCACGCTTCCGGCAGGCGCGGGCCGGGCGGCAGCGGGATCGCGTCACTGGGGCGCGCCGCGGGTCCGGGCGCGATGGCGGCGCTGGGCGGGGATGGGCTTCGCCTGCTGTCGGTGTCGCGGCCAGAGCGGCAGCCCGAGTCGGCGGCTCTGGGCGGTCCAGGCCCCGGGCTGTGCTGCTGGGTGTCTGTCTTCTCTTGTCTCAGCCTCGCCTGCTCCTACGTGGGCAGCCTCTACGTCTGGAAGAGCGAGCTGCCCAGGTGCGGGGGCTGCGCGCGCGGACGGAACCCGCGCCTCCGCGGGGCGGAGCTGTGGGCGGGACTTGGCGAACGGAGGGCGGGGCCGCGCCCTCAGGGGTGGCCGTGGGCCCCCTGAACTTACTGCCTCCTCCTTAGGGATCATCCCGCAGTCATAAAGCGGCGCTTCACCAGTGTTCTGGTGGTGTCAAGTCTCTCGCCCCTCTGCGTGCTACTCTGGAGGGAACTTACAGGCATCCAGGTGCGAAGGAGGCGGGGCAGAGGGCGGCGGGCGAGCGATCTCTGGACTCCCTAGGTAACGGAGAGAGACTGATGCCCCCTTTCCTGTGGCTCAGCCAGGCACATCCCTGCTCACCCTGATGGGATTCAGGCTGGAGGGCATTTTCCCAGCAGCGCTGCTGCCCCTGCTGCTGACCATGGTGAGTGCCCCTGCTGTGTCTTGCCTTCTCTGCTCTTCGTTGTTAGTGAGACCCTCCTTTTTTTTCCTAATCCTGATTGTGCCTAGCTGTTGATTGATGAGAGACAGTTGTGAGATGGCCCAAGGCCCTCGGGTATGCGTAGGTGGGCAATCCTGGCAGAAAACAGGAAGCTCGAAATCTCCTGGGGCCGTGCAAGGGCAGTGGATTATGAGCCTTTCCTTTGATTGCTCTTGTTTTTCTGTCCTCAGATCCTTTTCTTGGGCCCACTGATGCAGCTTTCCATGGATTGCCCCTGTGACCTGGCAGATGGCCTAAAGGTTGTGCTAGGTGAGTCCTCAGGGCCAAGGGGAAAAGTAGGCCATTCAGGATAATGAGGAGAAGGGATCAGTGCGCTATGGTGGGACCTGAGATGTTCTGTTTCTCAGCAGCAAAATGGGAACACATCGGGTGGCCTCTAGGAGCTAGTTCTTAATGTCCAGTGAAGTCTGTAGGTACCCTTAGTAGTACTTGGGGTGGATAAGAAAGCTTGTCCGTTGCTTCCCTTGACCTTGGTTTCCTAAAAGAGAGCTGGTCCTGGGCAAATTTTGATGTTTCCAGAATTTACTGTCAGGATACTTTGCCTCGGCTACTATTGCTTTTCCCTTTTAGTCCCCTTGAGATACTGTTTTATACAAGGTCTGATAAAGCTTGACTCTTAACCTATTCTCCCAAGTATTTATGGCCAGGGGAGGTTGTGGGAGAGGGGCCCTTGAGGCCTCTGGGTCCCTTTGTTCAACAGCTAGTCTTCATGGCTTGTCTTGAATCCCCTCCCTAGCTCCTCGCTCCTGGGCCCGCTGCCTCACAGACATGCGTTGGCTGCGAAACCAAGTGATCGCCCCCCTGACAGAGGAGCTGGTGTTCCGGGCCTGCATGCTGCCCATGTTAGCGCCGTGCACGGGCCTGGGCCCTGCTGTGTTCACCTGCCCACTCTTCTTTGGAGTTGGTGAGTTTGTCCTGCCTGGTCCTGTTGAGATGTTCCTAGCAGAGAACCAAGAATGGGAAATGGGGGCCAGGGGAGGGCCTATCCCACAGGCTGGGAGGAATGTGACCTGGTTCTCATCTTCCTCTCAGCCCATTTTCACCACATTTTTGAGCAGCTTCGTTTCCGCCAGAGCAGTGTGGGGAGCATCTTTCTGTCTGCAGGTGAGTCCTAAAGAGCTGGCCTGGGGCAGTCCTGGGTTGGGTGCGTGAGGGTGTCCTTGATAGTCACTCTGGAGGAAGAGTTGGGAAGTGAGGGCTCTAGTATTGGAGGGGCTGCTGACCACGGGCTTGGGGTGTAAAGAATAGCCTAGGTGCTGGGGCAGCCAGGGGAAGGGGGTGTCTCTGGCTGATGGGTGTGCAGTGCTGGGGCAGGAAGGGCATGCAGGTGTGGTCACTCGAGGCCTCCCCGTCTCCAGCGTTCCAGTTCTCCTACACAGCTGTCTTCGGTGCCTACACTGCTTTCCTCTTCATCCGCACAGGTTGGTCCTCAGTCTCTCACGGGTCCCCTGGGGCTCAAGGGCCCACAGGAGTGGGTGGGGAAATGGGAATCTGTGTTTGTTCTAGGAGCAACAAGTTTCTTCTCCCACAGTCCTTGAGACAGGCTGAGCCAGGGTCCTTTGCCTGGTGCGGTTTGAGAGGTGGAAGGAAGCAGAGGCTGCGTGTGAGGGTGGATGGGTGGCCATTGATCTCCTGTTTTGGGGGATGAGGGTCTTAGCCCTAGAAGGGCCTGGGGAGGTAGTGGGGCTGCCCCATGAGCTTCTCTGTCTCCCCTCCCCAGGACACCTGATTGGGCCGGTTCTCTGCCACTCCTTCTGCAATTACATGGGCTTTCCTGCCGTGTGCGCAGCCCTGGAGCATCCGCAGAGGCGGCCCCTGCTGGCAGGCTATGCCCTGGGTGTGGGACTCTTCCTGCTTCTGCTCCAGCCCCTCACGGACCCTAAGCTCTACGGCAGCCTTCCCCTCTGTGTGCTTTTGGAGCGGGCTGGGGACTCAGAGGCTCCCCTGTGCTCCTGACCCATGCTCCGTACACACTCCTATGAACTCTCATGGGCTTCCCAGCCCCTCCCTGTCAAGGGGTACTTCAGGGGAGGAGCTGGCAGGAGGCCCCGAGAACTCAGGAATTTTTGTAGGGGATTGAAGCCAGAGCTAGTTGAATCCCAGGGACCAAGAGAAAGGAGCAGACATCCCAGGATGTGGCCGCTCCTGAAAGGGTCGAGGAGCAGCCAGGAGTGAGGGGACGCGGGGCCGGGCCCCGGAGCCGAGCACTCCTGCCTCACCTGGGACTGCTGCTTCCCTGAGCTGCTCTGTCCCCCCTGCCTCTGAAAAGCTGCTCGGGGGGTGGAATTTACAGAAACCCCCCAACTTCCCAGGGTTTTCTCATTGTCTTTTTGCATCAGGACTTTGTATTGGGATATTAAAGAGATTTAACTTGGGTAACATGGCCTTGGACCTTTGGGGATTAATCTGTTTGGGGTCTTGGGAATATGCCCCCTGCCCCCAACCTGTCCTGGCTGCCTTGAACACTAACCTGTAGGCAGGCCCACCTGTGCCCAGGTCCCTGGAGCACTGGGCAGGATGGGGGTCTCTGGCTGCCCTGAGTTTGCAGTTCCTTCCTGAGCCGGGCCCCAGGTCCTCACCCAGGTGGGACTAGGTGGCAGGTGCAGGCTCAGCTCATCTGGGCCCTCATCTTCTACTCGGGTCGGAGTAGAGCCTGTGCCCTGCCCCCAGCGATGGAGCCTCCAGCCTCTGAGAGGGTGAAGAGTCCACTGCGGGCCTTCCACCAGGACCTCCCGGCGTCTGCCAGCCTCACGCCACAGAGGAAGCAAGTCTAACCTGAAGAGGAGCCAGCCCAGGCCCCGGGGAGGGGCAGCCATTCTGGCTCTCCACCCCTCTGCCACGGGCTGTGCTCCTTGTTTAGGCCCTGGAAGAACCCAGAACAAAGGCCCAGAGAGCATGTGCAGCCCTGCCAAGCACCAGTGTAACTCAGGGTTCTTTCTAGAACCTGGCAGTGTTTTATTTGCTCTTCCTCTTGTTTTTAGAGTGGTCCTTATGTTCTCATTCCCCTGCCTCTAGGACACCTCGCCCCGCCACACACTTTCTAAAAACATTCGTCAGAGAGTATTATCCCTTTAGGTCCCATTCTAGACTTGAGGTTGTGTGAGTCCCCTTCCCTGAGGCTGGCAGTTGAAGAAAAGGATTCGGATGTCCATCACCCCCCAGGGTGCCCCCAGGTTGACTGTGACTAAACTATACTGGTTCTGAACGGGTCTGTGACAGGTGGGTACCGACCTCACTGGTGAATTTTTCTCTCCCCAAGCCTGTGTAACCACTGTCCAGGAAGCCAAGGAATCGTGCACAGGCGGGTTTCAGAGGGCATGATTGGGATCTGAGAGTCCAGAAGAGGCAGTCCAGGCCCACCCCAGAGCCTCGGTGTGGCCCTGAGCACTAGGCCAGCAGCTGGGGCTGTCCCTCCGCATCCTTCCACGCCTGCTCAGGAACTGCCCGGGCCCCACCCCACCCCTTTACTGGCCATCCTGACCTCCCTGCAGGGGGCAGTGACCCAGGCGGGCGGGGCTGCCGTCCCACCCCACAGGTGAGGGCACTGCAGGATGGGCTTGGGGTCTCCTGAGGCCCGGTTGGGGGGTGTGTGGACAGGGTTAGACCCTGGGGCTCAATCCAGTGCTCCTGACCTCCCACCTGAGCATCCCACACCCGAGGGTCTTATCTGTCTCTAGAAGGTGGTATCTGCATCTAATTCTGAATTGGGTGGGAGGTTAGTCCCTGCCTAGAAAATAAAGCAGTGTGTAGTTGAGAAGCAAGTCTGCCAACAACCTGGGCTTGAACTCTGCCTTTTACCAGCTGTGCTGTCCTTGGACAAGTTATTTAACCTGCCTCTGATTCCATTTCTGCGTCTATAAAATGGGCAAAGGTTGATTCCTTGAGTTAATAGGTGTTAAGTATGTAGAACAACCGCTTCCCCAGCCCAGGCTCTTAGTAACTAGCTAACCCTTTTTGGTATGTGTATACAACAGACACTTAAGAATCCTCCTGCAATGCAGGAGACCGGGGTTCAATCCTTCAGGTCTCCCTCCTGGAGAAGGGAATGGGTACCTACTCCAGTATTCTTGCCTGGAGAATCCCATGGACAGAGGAGCCTGGTGGGCTACGGTCTGTGGGGTCAGAGAGTTAGACACGACTGAGCAACTGACAGTCCCAACCGATGTCCTCACTGCCTTCCTAGGAGGAGGGTACAGCACCCCCCACTCCCACCCAGGGGCAGCCCTGTCGCCTGTGCTGAGTGGCACTAGGACCCAGAGTGGAGGGCAGGGGAAAGCCAGTTTTATTGAGCAAAGTTCTGAGACCTGGGCTTCAGGTCTCCCCTGCAGGAGGTAGCACCCCTAAGTCTGCTCCCATGGGCCCTAGGCCCACCTGCAGTCTCCAGCAAGGATGAATTATTTGGCAAGAGATGAATACGTGAGCAACTGTCCACCGCAGGGAACGGACAGATGGTGGGAGATGGGAATGGACCGCCACAGGCAGTCTCTCCTGCCGTGAAGAGCCGCGGACAGGAGCTCCAGGGCCAGGCCTTCCTGGCCTCGGGCACTGGCCGGCCTGGGCCTGCCCTGGCAGCGCAGTGTCCTGAAGGCAGGGGCAGGGATGGTCAGGCTGCTGGTCTCAGCGTGGTCACTCGATCTCCAGGATGAGGTCGTCACCCTCCAGCGTCATGTCCGTAGTCACGTGGACCTTGCGGACAGTGCCCTCCATGGGCGAGGTCACTACAGTCTCCATCTTCATGGCGCTGAGCACACACAGGGGTTGGCCCTTGGTCACCTTGGCCCCTGCCGCCACCTTGATGTCTATCACCTTCCCGGGCATGGGTGCCCCAATCTGGCCCTTGACGTCCTTCAGGGCCTTGGGGTGGAAGTGCATCTCCTGCAGGCAGGGCGGACAGCTTGTGAGGCCCCAGCCCTGCCTGTCCCCACCGCCCAGCTGGCCCGGGGCAGCAGTACCTTCATGGCCTGGGTGTCCTTGACCAGGATGGACCGCAGCTGCCCATTGAGCTCGAAGAAGACCTGCCTCTGGCCTGCCCGGTTGAGGTCACTTATGGCCAAGGCTTTAATGTGCAGCGTCTTGCCTCGCTCCAGCTCCACCTGCAGGGAGGCCGCCGGGAGGCTCAGAGCTGGGCAGGGCAAGAGGGCAGGAGGGAGAGCAGCCCCTGACCCAGACCCAGGCATGTCGCCTCCCTCCGCAGGTCTCAGCTCTGCCCATGTAAAGACCTAGCTCCTAGGTCTCTTAAGGGTACTGCGTGAACCCCCAGCTCACAAGGCTGGGGGACAGGCACACCAGAGCCCTGGCACCCTGAAAGTGCTGGAGCCCCGAGGGGTGGCCGCCGAGCCGCGCAGGTGGGTGCCAGAGCCACTGACCTCAAACTCCTCTGCGATCTTGGGTCCCTGCAGGAAGAGGCGCGTATTGAGGCTGTCCAGGGGGCCGAAGGTGGCAGTGAAGTCCTTGAAGTGGGCAAAGACGTCAGGGTACATGGCGGCTGAGAGCACGTCCTCCGGGGTCACCTCCTCCCCGTGCCGTTCCATCAGCTCCTTCTCCAGCGCCTGCAGGTCCAGGGGTGGGAGGGAGGCGCCCGGCCGGCCCTCTACCCTCGGCAGGTCTTTCAACACCTGGGATGCAGAGCGGAGCGTCAGGCCTGGTTCCCAGACTCCCTTGCTCCTGCCCCACCCCCGCATGGCACCGGGCCTTCCTGACCTTGGAGCGGAGGGGCTCCGGGAAGCCCCCATGGGGGATGCCGATGTAGCCCTGCAGGAACTCCACCACCGAGCGGGGGAAGGACAGCTCCTCTGCCTGCGCTTCGGCCTCGGCTCGGGTCAGCCCGTTCTGCACCATGAACTGGGCCAGGTCCCCCACAATCTTGGAGGAGGGCGTCACCTGAGGAGAGGGGACCCCTGGGTTTAGGGTGCCAGGCACCTTACAGAGGCCTGGAGGCAAGGGTGGGCGCGCCTGGCTCACCTTGATGAGGTCGCCCAGCATCTGGTTGGCCTCCACGTAGGCCTTCTTGACCTCCTTGAACTTGGAGCCGAGCCCCATGCTGTGTGCCTGGAAGTGCAGGTTGGTGTACTGGCCCCCTGGGATCTCGTTCTCGTACACGTCGGAGTTGCCAGACTTCATGGTGGCCGTGCAGTCAAAGGCCGCGTACAGCCCCCGGGCCCCCTCCCAGTACTCACTGTAGTCGAACACACGCTCCAGGGGCACGCCTGCAGGGAGGCCAGAGGCGGGAGGCGCGGAAGTGTCTGAGTCCCAGGGGGCCCTCCCCGGAGTCCAGGCCCGGTCAGGCCCCATCGCAGATGTGGGTGACGGAAGGCCCAGCCAGGCGAGGCACCCTGACTGCCAGGACGGGCAGGGCTGCGGCTGTGCCTACCTGTGTCCAGGGGCGTCCCTCGGGTGCAGGCCACCAGGGCGCCCATGCTGGGCTGTGACGTCATTCCAGACATGGAGTCCGCCGCCACGTCCACCACGTCAGCCCCGGCGTGGGCACAGGCCAGCATGGCTGCCACGCCCGCCCCTGACGTGTCGTGGGTGTGGATGTGCAGCGGGAGGTCAGGGAAGCGGTCCCGGAGGGAGCTGACCAGCATGGTGCAGGCCATGGGCTTCAGCAGCCCGGCCATGTCCTGAGGGAAGCGGGGAGGAGGGACGGTGAGGGGTGGGCACGCAGTGTGCCCGGCGGGGGTGAGGTCACGGCGGGGCGGGCTGGGCGGGCACCTTGATGCACAGGATGTGGGTGCCGGCTCGCACCAGCTCCTCGGCCAAGCCCATGTAGTACTGCAGCGAGTACTTGGTGCGGCTGGGGTCGGACACGTCGCCCGTGTAGGAGATGGCGGCCTCCACCACGCCACCAGCACTGCCTGCTGCCTCCATGCCCAGCAGCAGGTTGGGCAGGTAGTTGAGGGAATCAAAGACCCGGAAGATGTCCATGCCGTTCTCCTTGGCCACCTCACAGAACCTGGGTGGTAGGAGCGCTCAGGGTTAGCTCCAGCCCACCCCCTCAGCACATCCTTTGCTGGCTCCTGGCCCTCTTGCAGCCCCTGGGGAGAGATCTGAGGGCTGGGTCTGGCGGGGGCACCACGCGCGTCCATGGCGTGGATAAGGCCTCTCTGGGGCAGCCTGGGCTGGGCGGGGTCGCCCCAGCGGCATCCGGCAAGCAGCAGAGCCGCCCGGTGCCAGTCACATGCAGCGCGGCTCCTTCTGCCCGAGTCAGGGCCACTGGGGATTGTTTGCTTTGCCGAGGTGTGGCAGGCTGAGACGGAGCACACGTGGGCTGGGGCTCATCTGCCCTCCCGGGGCCTCCCCTGGAAGCCCTCCCAGTTCTCTCATTTGCCGCCCTGGGTGGGCGCAGCTACCGAGACGCTTGGTTTCCGGCCTGCTGTGGGGCGTGCAGGCCTTGCGCCGGGCCGGCACGGCACACCCCGCCCAGGCTCACTTGAAGACCACGTTGTCGGGGTAGTTGGTGTAGCCCACGGCATTGGCGCCCCTCAGCAGCATCTGGAATGGGATGTTGGGGACAAGCTCCCGGAGCTCCTGCAGCCGCCGCCAGGGGCACTCGTACAGGAAGCGCATGGCGACGTCGAAGGTGGCTCCTGCACCAAGAGGCCCAGGTCAGCGCCTGCGTCCCGGGGACCCCGCCACGCCCCGCAGCCTGCGCCTCCGGTCCTAACAGCGGCCCGGCCCCGACCCCTGCAGACGTTCCTTTGCTGGCCTCTCAGGACCGCTCAGGCTCACGGTGTCCTCTCTGCGCCCCCCTCGCAGCCCTCACCCCCCTTCTCTGTGCCAGCGCGCTAACAGGCTGGCATCGCCTCTCTCACTCTAAGCTGCCAGGGTGTCAGCTCTGCGACCTCAGGTCCAGCCAGAACGGACACCGGTCACTATTTGCTAAGCCAGCGAACGCCCTGCCTTGTTCAGTTCTCGCGGGTTCCCTTGGGGTTCCCGTCTCCAGCTTGTCCCGGAGTGACCCGCTTGCACTGTGGGGCCCACACCCCCTCTGTCTTCCAGCCTACCTCCCCAGTTCTCTATGCTGAAGAGTTTGTTGAAGCTGTGGGCGACGTAGGGGGAGATCTTTTTGAGGTCGTGGGTGCGCACGCGCGTGGCCAGCAGTGACTGGTGGGCGTCCCTGAAGGTCGTGTCCATCAGCAGCAGCCCCTCGTGGTTCCGCACCGCTCGCGCAAAGCCCTCGGGGCCCTCCCGCAGCAGGATGTCTCTGAAACCCGCTGGGGGTGGGCCTAGGGCAAAGCGGGCATTAGCACCCACGCTGCAGGTGGCGGCCTCCGTGTCACCGCTGTGAGGTGGCAGGAGAGGTCTCACCTACCTATGGGCACCACAGGGATGATGGGGTCCGTGGGGCTGGGGCTGGCCTTGACGGGGATCGGGGTGGTCGGGCCATTCACCATGACGTGTCCTGGGGAGACAGTGGGCGAGGGTCAGGGCAGGCTGAGCCGAGCCTGCGTCGAGGGCAGAAGTGAGAGTGGCTGGGCCTGGGGCTGGGGGCACTCCTCCAGGACCCCGGGTCTTCCAGCTGGCCCCTGTCCTCTCCAGAGCCAGGGCCTCCTGGGTCCAGGCAGTGGGGACCTAGTGACGGCCACACAGATGGAGAAGCAGCCTCTGAGATCAGGAGCGGGGGCTCGGGGGCGGGGGGTGAAGCAAAGGAGGAGGTGCAGGGCTGGGCTGAGGATGGGGCAGGGCGGCCAGGCGGCTCTCTGGGTGGGGGCGGAAGCAAGGCATCTGGGGGGAGAGAAGGGAGACTCGGGCCGGACCGAGGTAGTGCAGCAGCTTCTGGGCCCGGTTCTGTGCGGGCCGCAGCTGGAACAGCTCCGGGTTCTCGTCGATGAACTGCGTGTCCACGGTGCCTGCCAGGAACTGCTGGTTGTTGAGCACGTTCTGCAGGAAGGGGATGTTGGTCTGCAGGACAGAGGCGGGTGGGAGGGCGTCACCGCGCAGCACGGCCAGGGACAGGAGGGGCTGGACCTGCCACCCCTGGGAGGGCTCCCCAGGCTGCGGCGCGGGCCTCCCCGTGAAGTGGCGTTCCCGCCCCGCCTCACCACCCCCACCCCCATCCTGGCAGAGCCCCCGAGGCCGTCAGGGGCCTGAGCCCACCCCTCTGCCCTGCTCGCCCTGAAGCCTGTGCTGAGTCCCACCTCCCCGCTCCTCGGGGACCCCACAGGCTGGAAGACAGATTTGGCCTTTCCTGCAGCACCGCCCCTCCCCGCCACACTTCCTCAAAGGGGCCCCAACCTCCAGGGTCCCCACCACCACATGCAGCATGTAGCCACACTCTGACAGTCTGAGATCCCTCCTCCTAGTTAAATCCACCCTCTTCCTGCCAGCAACTCCCGCCGGGATGTTCTCTCCGTGGGCTTCCAAGACCTCTCGCTTCCCTCCGCCTCCTCCCTGCCCCCCCCCTCCTCCTGCCCCTTCGGGAAGGGGGCTGTCACCCGCCTCTCCTCCTCACACGTCCCGGCCCACAGCCCCAGACCCTGCTGGGCAGCTCTTCCCGGGTGCTCCTCATACAAGCTCATCAAGCCCCACGTCGGCCTCTCTCCCCCAGGCCTGCCTTACCTGCCACTGCGCATCTCACCCCCAACCCAGTCCCCACACCTGCGCTCATCAGCCTCAGCGCCCACTCCTGTGCCAGCGGGCACACCAGCCGACGCTACCACAGCCACGCCTGGACTCCGTGCCCCTGGGCCTCAGGCGGTGCCTTCCACCGGGCTTCCCCGCCACGACCACCTCTGGGCACCCCAGACTTGCCCTGTGCGCCCACACCACCACGCCTGCTGGCTGAGCTCTTCCTGGAGCCTGAACTCAAAGACCTTCCCGGTCCTCACCTCCCGCCCTCACGGCGAGCCGGACGCTCCCTTCCTAGGACCTGTGGGACCAGCCGTGGGAAAGCCTCGCTCAGCCTCGTCATCTTGTCTGCAATCCTCTCAGGCCCAGGAGCGCTTTAGAGGCAGCGGTGCCATCTGAGGGACCGGTGCCCACGTGCTCTGCACACAAGGGCCCCCGTTCTGCTCATTAAACAGCTGGAGGGACGGCATGAAGCCAGGGCAGGGCTCAGTCCAATCTAGAGGCCAAGTGGGGTGGGGGGTGGTGCCTGGGAGCCCGAGCTGCAGGAGCTGCCCCAGGACATGGCTGCAAGGTCGAGTGGATGCAATTCCAGTGTGCGTGCGCCTGTGGCCGTGTCTCTATGGCCTGGCTGTCACTTCAGAGAAGGCAGCTTTGTGGGTCGCCCGTGCGCGATCCTCTTGCACCATCGATAGGAAGCCCAGGCCCAGCAGGCCCCGGGCCCTGAGGCTGCTCTGAGAGATTCTACCTGTCCTTAGGGCTCCTGTCACCTCCCCCACCAGCACCCACCGCAGAGTGGGGCCAGCCAACACTGCCTCATGCCTGCCCAGCATGACCAGCCTGCCTGTCTGTCCCTGAGATTAGTCCGTGCTTCTCGTAAAATGGGGACATTTCAGCTGGGCCAAGGCATGCGATCTGAGACAAGAAAACCAGTCCAACCAGCTAAAGAACCTAGCGCATCCTAGGGGTGGCAAGGATGCTAAGAGGCCTCCGCGTCCCATCCTGCATCTCCCTCGTGTAGACCCCTCCTCCTCTGTAATTTCTGGAGGATGTCACCCCATCCATCCTCCATGGGAGAGTAAGCTCCATGCAGGCAGGCAGGCCCCTCTGGTTCCCAATCTATCCTAGCTCCCCGCAGAGCAGCACATTGTTGATGCCAGTAACGTGTACGTTGAGAGTGAATGAAAACGTTCTTGTTGGGAAGTACAAGGGAGAATCTGATGCCACAAGGGAGAATCCGAGCAAGAGGTGACCTGGACAAGGATCCATTTTACAAATTCAACAGCCCCGGAGGCCCGAGGAGTAGCACCAAAAAGAATGGCTTCCAACTGCCTGAACCCCTGAAAAGTCACCTCCTTTCTCCTCTCACCCCATGAAGCACCAACAATCACCACTCCTTAGCCTGGATAAGAAACCTGTCTCAGTGGTTAAAGAACTTGCCCAAGGTTACCGTGTATACCAGGCAGGATTAGAAATCCAAGGAAATGGCAACCCACTCCAGCATTCTTGCCTGGGTAATCCCACGGACAGAGAAGCCTGGCGGGGTACAGTCCATGGCGTCGCAAGAGCTGCGCACAACTTAGCGACACCACCACTGTTTCCCCGAGTAGCCTGAGAGCTACTTGGGGGAGGTGATAACTTGTTTCCCTGCTGGGCCCAGACGAAAGATCAGGGTGCGCGTTCAGCTTCAGGGCGCTCAGCGCTCCCATCTGAGCCCCGATCTCGGAGGCAAAAAACCGGGAACTCGACCCTGCCCCGACAGACCACGGGAGCCCCGTCTCAGCCAGGCCAACTCGTCCCGGGTCACTCTTCCAGGGAAACGGCCCGGTAGGAACAGAAGGGAAGGGAGGGGCCGCCGGCCAGGCCAAGACCCCTGACGCACAGCTTCAAACGGCGTGCCACCGCCGGCCTGCCGGGAAAGCGCGCCGCGCAGACCAATCGGGCCGGAGGCGGAGACCGGTTGGTTCCCGAGCGCGCCCGGCGGGGCGGGGAGCCTGGGACGAGAAGGGAGGGGCCGGCATTGGGGGCGGGGCGCAGCGCCAGCCCGAGGCCGAGCCCTCTCCACCCCACCCCGCGGGAGCCCGGCCGGGGGGCATCGCCCCAGCCCTCCCCTCCCCCCCGCAGGGCCCGTGCCTGTTGGGGACCCTCCACGTGACTTGGTGATGCAGAACGGTTGTGACCTTCACCGTGTGTCTGTGAACGCGAGGGTCCCAGCAACAGTGCGGGTTTGCACCCGGCCCTGCCGGTGGGTGCAGGGACGTGTGGGCATGTGTGGGTGTGTTGGGGAGGGTGCCCAGCGACATGTGACAAAGACTCTCGTCTCTGGGAGATGGTGAAGGGGCCCGCGAGCTGGCGCTTTGTCTGCCTGTCTGCAGAGTGACGGTTCGCGCAGCGGCAGCAGGCGCCCGTGCGGTGCAGGATGCCGGGGCGCCAGGGTGGCCGGGGGCGCGCGCGCCTGTGCCCGGGTGAGTGCGCTGCGGCAGCGCCGGGGGGCTGCGCGGCGGGTCCGCGCCGGCCCGGGCCTCGCGCGTGACCAGGAGCCACCCGTGGGCGCTGCAGTGGCCGCGTGTCCGGGTGACCTCGGGAGCCGGCCTGGGCCCGGGTGGATCCCCGCGCGCCCCTCCCCGTCCGCTCTCCACGTGCGTGCCCGCGGTGCGCGTGCTCGTTGGCGCGCACCCGTCTGCCTGTCGCTGCCGCTGCCGCCGCCGCCGCCGCCGCCGCGAATCGCTCCGGGAAAAGGTGCCGGGAACCGAGTGAGCCGGGGCCGCGGGCCCGAGCGCCATGGGCCGGAAGGCGCGCGGAGCGCGGCTGGTCAGCCCCGGGCCTCATCCCCACGGGAGAGCCGCCTGGAGTCGGCAGGGGCCGGCCGGGCCCACGGGGAGGCCGGCCCGCGCCCCCTGAGCTACGGACACCAGGTGAGGGGACCGTGGGGGGCACTGTGGGGAGCGGTCAGGGAGGGGCGGGGGCCCCGGGAGGGCTTGGGGAGGCACCTTAGCCGGCGGGGGAGGGGATGGCGCCGAAGGGATGCTGGCGAGTCCAGGGGACGCCAGGGGAAGGAAGTTCCGGGACCCTCCCTGCGCTCCTGGCCACCTCCGCTTCCTGCTCACGCCTCACCTTGTCCCCAGAGCCTGGGCTCCCCCTCACGGCTTCGGAAATGTGACCTTTATTTGGGGGGCCTAGCTCTACAGGCCCTAGCCTGCTCTCAGCTTTGGGGGACCCCTTGGGCCTTTGACCCTGACCCCACCCCCCAGGCCAGGCTCTGGAAGCTGGCCCCCGCCCGAGATCAGCCCGGGGGCAAGTGGGCAGCGGTGCCAGCCCCACCTGTGCCTGGGCTGTGGCCCTTCCTGCAGGGTGCTCGCCATGGCCCCGCCGCTCCTGCTGCTGCTGCTGGCCAGTGGAGCGGCCGCCTGCCCACTGCCCTGCATCTGCCAGAACTTGTCCGAGTCGCTCAGCACCCTCTGCGCCCACCGAGGCCTGCTGTTCGTGCCGCCCAACGTGGACCGGCGCACGGTGGAGCTACGGCTGGCTGACAACTTCATCCAGGCCCTGGGGCCGCCAGACTTCCGCAACATGACCGGGCTGGTGGACCTGACGCTGTCCCGCAACGCCATCACCCGCATTGGGGCCCGCGCCTTCGGGGACCTGGAGAGCCTGCGCTCCCTGCACCTGGATGGCAACAGGCTGGTGGAGCTGGGCGCGGGCAGCCTGCGGGGCCCTGCCAACCTGCAGCACCTCATCCTCAGCGGCAACCAGCTGGGCCGCATTGCGCCCGGTGCCTTCGACGACTTCCTGGGCAGCTTGGAGGACCTGGACCTGTCCTACAACAACCTGCGGCAGGTGCCCTGGGCCGGCATCGGCGCCATGCCCGCCCTGCACACCCTCAACCTGGACCACAACCTCATCGATGCGCTGCCCCCGGGCGCCTTCGCCCAGCTCAGCCAGCTCTCCCGCCTCGACCTCACCTCCAACCGCCTGGCCACGCTGGCGCCCGACCCGCTCTTCTCCCGGGGCCGCCACGCCGAGGCCTCGCCCGCGCCGCTGGTGCTGAGCTTCAGCGGGAACCCCCTGCACTGCAACTGCGAGCTGCTCTGGCTGCGGCGGCTGGCGCGGCCCGATGACCTGGAGACCTGTGCCTCCCCGCCCGGCCTGGCCGGCCGCTACTTCTGGACGGTGCCCGAGGGCGAGTTCTCCTGTGAGCCGCCCCTCATCGCCCGCCACACGCAGCGCCTCTGGGTGCTGGAGGGCCAGCGGGCCACGCTGCGGTGCCGGGCCCTTGGAGACCCCGCGCCCACCATGCACTGGGTTGGCCCCGACGACCGGCTGGTGGGCAACTCCTCCCGGGCCCGGGCCTTTCCCAACGGGACCCTGGAGATCGGGGTGACAGGCTCTGGGGACGCGGGGGCCTACACCTGCATTGCTACCAACCCAGCCGGCGAGGCCACGGCCCGCGTCGAACTGCGGGTGCTGGCTCTGCCCCACGGGGGGAACGGCAGCACTGAGGGGGGCCGTCCCGGGCCCTCGGACATCGCGGCCTCAGCCCGCACAGCTGCGGAGGGCGAGGGCACGCCCGAGTTGGAGCCGGCCGTGCAGGTGACGGAGGTGACTGCCACCTCGGGGCTGGTGAGCTGGGGTCCGGGGCGGCCAGCGGACCCCGTGTGGATGTTCCAGCTCCAGTACAACAGCAGCGAGGATGAGACCCTCATTTACCGGTGAGGGGATGCTCTGCAGTCTGGGGCCCCCAGCTCGGGAGCGGCCATCCTCAAGCCGGCTCCACCCCTCGGGGGAGGGCTGGCCACCTCTCCCACCCCTGCTCTCTCCACAGGGCTTCCATGCACTCCTCCTCAGCTTCCCAGCTGCCTGGAGGTCATGGGGGCTGCAGGGGGGTGGAGGGGGGAGGCTGTGCCCTGCGAGGTCTCAGGCGAGGCCGGACAGGTGGGGCCCAGGGTGCTGGCGCCTGTGTTTAAGCTCGCGGGCACGTTGTTTCTGCCTCTGCTGTGTGATTCTCCGCAGCCTCTTAGGCCGGCCCGGGGCGGGCCTGGGTGTCGACGGGCACATCTGCCTGCCCTGCACCATCTCCAGGGCCACATGTGCCCAGCTGTTTTCTCTGCCTTAAGTGAACACACAGGCTCCTGTGGGCCCAGGGAAGGGGCTCCTCAGAGCTGGGACCTGGGGGCATGTGGTGAGAGCAGGGGTGGGGGGGCGGGCTGTGAAGGGAGCTTCAAGGCCTGTGGCCCTGGGCAGGGGGAGGGGGTGGGGACGGGGGCTCGGACCCCAGACCTGCGCTCTGATTCCCACCCTCACCTGCAGGATCGTCCCCGCCTCCAGCCATCACTTCCTGCTGAAGCACCTGGTCCCGGGTGCCGACTATGACCTCTGTCTGCTGGCGCTGTCACCTGCCGCTGGGCCCTCTGACCTCACTGCCACCCGGCTGCTGGGCTGTGCCCACTTCTCCACGCTGCCAGCCACGCCCCTGTGCCACGCCCTGCAGGCCCACGTGCTGGGCGGGACCCTGACTGTGGCCGTGGGGGGGGTGCTGGTGGCTGCCTTACTGGTCTTCACTGTGGCCTTGCTGGTTCGGGGCCGGGGGGCCGGGAACGGCCGTCTCCCCCTCAAGCTCAGCCACGTGCAGTCACAGACCAATGGAGGCCCCAGCCCCACGCCCAAGGCGCACCCCCCACGCAGCCCCCCGCCTCGCCCCCAGCGCAGCTGCTCCCTGGACCTGGGGGACAGCGGCGGGTGCTACGGTTACGCCAGGCGCCTCGGAGGGGCCTGGGCCCGGCGGAGCCACTCTGTGCACGGCGGGCTGCTCGGGGCCGGGTGCCGGGGGGCTGGGGGCAGTGCTGAGCGGCTGGAGGAGAGCGTGGTCTGAGGGCCGGGAGCCAGCCCGGGGGTGGCAGGCCGGGGGGCGGAGGGTGCGGGCGGGTGGCCTCCTGGCCTGGTGGGTCCGCGTGGCCGGAGAGCCCCTCCTGGCCCTCCCCTCGGTGCCTCAGGCAGGACCCTTGCCCTGGTTCTGGCCTCCAGTCGGGCAAAACGGGACAGGTCCCTGTGACAGGTGCTCACGGCCTCCGAGCGCGGGCTGCAGCCGCCAAGTGGAAGTCTTGTTTGTCTTTATAATAAAATCATTGGGGTCACCTCAGTGCTAGTCTCTGGTCTTGTCGTGCTCGGCTCCTTGACGAGAGAGTCTGGGCAAGTGGAAGCACAGACAAGCGGGGTCAGGCTGGGGCTCCCAACCCTGTGGAGGCGGCCCCGGCAGCCTGGGTGCCCGCGGGCCCTAGGGTGCCCTGGAGAGCAGGTGCCTCTGTGCCCGCATCTGTATGCAGAGGACGCCCTGCGCTCACCTGGCACAGGCATCAGAGTGCGGTAGGGGATGGCGAACCAAAGGGACTGGAATCGCACCACCCTGCTCTTGGTCTGGGACCCCCAGAGGGCTCCTGTCGGGGGTGCGAGGCCCCGAGTGGGGTCTTGGCTCTCAGCTGCTCCCGACGCCCCTCTAGGCTTGGCTCTTGCTGGACACCCGGGGGTACCACGCCCCCAGGGCCACGGCTCTGGTCCCCACCTTGAGCCAGGCTCGGGGCGGTGTGCCCTGCCCTATCCATGTCCCCGCCAGCCCGTGGCCCAGACGGCCTCCTCCAGCCTTCAGACAACCACTGCTCCCGAGCGTCAGCTGGGAGGAAGCTGCAAACACACCCCAGGCACGCATGCTTCTCCGCTGGTGCCAGGGGCAGCCAGGCGCTTTGAGCACATGCAGGGGCCCAGGCCCCACTGCAGCGGCCCGCGGGGCTGCACCTGTGCTGAGGGTGGTGCGCCTTTCTACCTCAGGCCTGCGGTGCCGCTGATGGCAGCCTGGTGAGAGCTGGTGTGGTAAGGTGCACGTGTACACGTGTGCAGGCTGAGCTCACACATGTGTGCATGGTGTTGACACACACGTGTGCCTGCCTGCCCAGCCCTGGAACACATACCTGGATGTGGGCCAAGAGAGATCCTGGTTTAAATAAAGTGAAACAGGGGCTTCAGCCAAGAGGAGTAGTAGAGCGTGAGCCATGCCAGGGCGGCGCGGAGGGCAGGCGGGCCGGCGGGGTCGGTGCCCAGTCTGGGCGCGCACTGGGGGGCACTGGGGCCCCAGCTTGCTGCCGGCCTCCCACCTTCCTTGGCCCCCGTGGCCCTGGCTCCCTCCACCGTCTGGCGTGAAGGCAGTGGGAGCTTGGGAGCACCCCAGCCTATCAGACAGGTGCAGTCCTATGGCCTGGGGTCACCAGCAGGACAGGAGCGGGCAGGTGAGGGGCGGGGTGGCCAGGCCCCCCGCACACCAGTCACCTGGCCCGGAGCGGCCCCAGACATGGCCTGCCACCGTAGAAGCAAGGTCACCATGCCACGTCCCGGCCACGTGTGCGGGAAACGGCCCCTGACCAGGAGCCCCGAGGCTCTTCACGGAAGCGCAGACGCCCCCAGCACAGGGGGACAGCCCTGCCCTGTGAGGTGGGCCAAGAGCGGCTACTGCCCCGCGGGCTCCTCCCTCCCACCTGCTTTTTGAAAAGGTGACAGGGATGGAGCAGGGCTGAGGAGACAGCGCTGCCCATGTGGCCCAGACCGGCGCCCAGCCGGGACCCAGCAGGGCAGGAGCCGCTGAGAAGGCGGGGCTGCAGGGTGCCATGTGCTGTGTGGGGACTCGAGGGGGCAGCCCCCCACCGTGGGCTGGGCAGTGTGGCCCCCTGCCCCCGGCCCCCAGCAGGTCTGAAGTGGCATGTTCCCAGGGCAGGCTCATGGCTACGCAGCAGCACTGGCCTCTGACACAAGACAGCCTGCGGCAGTAATGTCACCTCCGGCTGTGGACACAGGTGACAGGGATGACCCAGAGGCCGGAGCATCTCGGGCCTGCAGCCTCTCACCTTCACGCCTCGGACTCGGAACTCGGCCAGGGCTCTGCTCATCTTGGTGGCGGCCGTGGGGTGGTCCTTGCCGTGGGCGATGACCTTGACCAGCAGGGAGTCGTAGTGGGGGGAGATGACGGCACCTTGGAAGGCAGAGGCGTTGTCCAGGCGGATGCCCATGCCCTCCCCGCTCCGGAACACCTGTGGGCAGAGGCGGCCCAGTCAGGCCCAGGTCTGAAGCCAGAGTGGAGATGCAGCACTCCCGTGGCCCCAGGCTGGACCAGCATGGGCCGGTAGGGTGCCAAGAGTCACACACAGGTGACCCCCAACTCTGGCTTGAGAAGTTCTGCTTCATTGCTGCCAGCAAACCAAGGGGCACCCCACCGGCTCTGAGGGCCACAGGCATGGCTTCCTCATCCCTGAGAGGAGCTGGCAGGGGAAGGTGGCAGGGCGAGGGGTGGGGAGCACGGGCCCCGCCAGCCCCAGGCTCAAGGCCCTGCTCTCAGGGCTGACGCGGAGCCGGCGGGGCATGGAGGGGCCAGGCCTGCCACCCGCCTGCTTGACCAGCCCTCTTGCCTTTCAGATTCCTTTGTTCACTCATCCAGTCCACAGCACGTGTGCCCACCTCACGCCAGGCACTGGGGACAGAGAAGCTAAAACAGGCCCTGCTCGAGCAGAGCTCCCAGCCTGCAGGGCGAGGGGACAGACGGAGGAGGAAACACACAGACGAGGGACAAGGGTGCTGCAGGACGGAGCCGGGCGGGGGAGGCAGGCCGCAGGGTCGGCAGGCCGCGGGGTCTGTAACATCCAGGGACAGGGACGGCCTCGGTGTCCCCCACCTTCCCTCCCTGTCAGGTGGGAGAGGAAGGAGCAGAGAGCCGATCAGAAACACTGGGACCAGACGCAAGGAGATGCACGTGAGCCCACAGGCCCAGAAAGGGAAGCAGAGGGTGAGGGTCAGAGAGGCGGCTCGGGGGGGGGACAGTCGGGGGCTCCCAGGAGTCTGACGGCAGAGGCTCAGGGTGGGGGAAGGGGCTTTGGGTGTGAATGCCCGGGGTGGGGGCCTCGTGAGCAGCACCGGCCAGGGAGACGGGGAGCGGGAGGGACAAGCCGGGGGCCTGGGGACACACACTGCACCATGTTTCCGCGTCTAAGGGACACAGCCTGTGTTCGATAAAAAGGAACTTAATAAAATATTTAAGCGTGAACACTCAGCTGTGAGCAGGAGCCGTCAGCTAAAAATATTCTGTGGTAAACCAGGCTCAGAGGAGCCAGGCCTCGGAGGTAGAGCTGGAGCAGGGCTGCCCCTGCCCGCCGAGGGCAGACTTGATGGGGGCACCCACTGGACAGCGCTCCGGCCTGGGAGCTGGCCCCCACCTGTGGACCGGGATCCTTCCAGAAACAGCCCTGGCGGCAGCTCTGCCTCACGCCAAGCAGCCAACAGGACTCTCAGAATGCAGATCGCTCCCCGCCCTGCCCCGCCCAGCCGCCCCAGCCTCTCCTCTCAGGCTCAGTGACAGAATCACCCTCCTGTCCTCCCGCGGGTCCGCTTCCCCAGAGGCCTGGGCGGCGGGAAAGCTGCAGAGCGTTGACTTGGCACTGGAGGTATTCTTAGCCGGGGCGTGAGGCAGGACCAGGGGACAGGGGCCCGAGGGCTCCTGCCTGCAGCCAGTCCAGGCCCCCTCTCAGCCCCTGGCCCCCCACGCCACTGCTCACTCTCCTCTCTGCTCCCCACCATCTCCCCGACTCCCGCATGCATGCATCCCTGACGGGTCCCCTGGCCCAGGCCATCCCCACCACTGAGACCTCGGGGCCCTCATCCTTTGCCGTGCCTGGCTCCTCCCCCAGGCTGAAGGCAGGGCCGAAGCCAGCGGGACTGCTCGGTGGGCAGTGAAGCTTTGGGTCCTTGTGAGATGAGTAAAGGACCTGGGCTCCGTTCCCGGGGATCCCGCAGTTGGCTCCACCCAGGTGACCACCCTGTTCCCCCGGGGGCCTTTCCGGCCTCCACACCAGCCTCTCCCAGGAATGCTCTCCCCTTTAGTCCTGACAGCGCCTGGCTCCTGCGTGCTCTAAGCCAGCTTCCGGTCAGCTCCAGTGAGGCGCCCCCTTCACTGCTGGGCCCACAGGCTCCCTCGTGCCCCCCTGGAGAAGTGTCTTCACGCAGACTGAGCTGGGCGCGGGCTCCAGTGGAGGCGGCCTACCTCGATGCGGCCGGTGTCGGGCTGGAAGCTGCGCGCGGGGTCCTCGGTGGTGACCCGGCACTGGATGGCGCAGCCGTTGATGCGGATGTTCTCCTGCCGGAGGCCCAGGTCAGGCAGACTCCGGCCCTCGGCCACATGGATCTGGGCGTGGACCAGGTCCACACTGTGGTGTGGGGGAGGGAGGCACGGGGAAGGGGACAGCGTGAGGCAGGGGATGGCCGCGGGCAGCCCTGGCCCCCAGCCCTGCCTGCTGATCCTCACCAGCCTCCCCCTGACCACGCCCAGGCTGGGAGCCCTGCAGGGTCCGCATGAGGAGGACACAGCGGCTGGAGGAGCAGCTGAGATGTTAGCGGCGCCCTGGGCTCGCCCCCCAGCTCCTCCCCCGACTGCCCCGTGCCCTCCCTGTCTCCCCCAGACCCTCCCGAGGTCAGACCCTCACTCTCAGAGCTGAAGGTGCTACTCAGGGTGTGGTGGGGGTCGGTTTGCCAGAAAACAGGGCTGTAGTGAATGGGGCCACAGCTATTGGAGGGTCCACACTGGTGGGCGCTGTTGTGGTCAGGTGCCACCCTCCTAGGACCTGCGTTGCAGCTAGGCTTGTCCCCAAGACCCCCCCACCCTGCCCCAGAGAAGATCTCAGAGTGCAATCTCCACACGTGCCTGGTTTTCTAAGCACACCGTCCCTGACTGCCATGCTCCTAAGGACAGCAACAAATTCAAGTGGAACAGCTGTTAGAAAACTCCAGGCTTTAAATGCATCGTCACTGAGGCTTGCGGTAAGGACAGCCTGGAAACGCCGCTGGCAGACCTCCCTCAGTATTTTGTGTTTCAGCAGTGATGACGAGCACCGTGTTATCGCCACGCATCCACGCCGGGGACTGTGGCTGTGCCCCTCCCAACCTTTATCTCCACAGTAATGCTCTGAGAGCCGCCATCGTGCCCATCAGAGGACGAGCCCAAGGGTCAGAGAGGCGCAGCCCAGCCAAGCTCTTCGCGGCTCGTGACCTGAGAGGACCCTGCGCCAGAGTCTGTGTCTGTCTGACACAGAAGAACCTCTGCTCCGGAGCAAGGAAAGAGCTCCACCCTTAGCAGAACCGGCTCAGGGCAGGCTCAAGATTGATGAAAATTTTCCAGCGTTGTGGAGGGGAAAGTCTCACGGGACCAGAGCGTGAGGCTGGAGCACGCGGTCAACTCAGCCTTTACCTGGAGACAGGGAGGACTCTGGGGGCCCTCACATACCCGCCAGGTGAAGGCAGGTGCCCCAGCAGTGTCCTCAGTCTCAGGTGAGGTCAGAGGTCGAAGAAGGAACTGTCAGGAAAGTTCCATGGTGGGATGGACTGGCCTAAGGCCAGGGCATAACACTTCGACAGCTCGATGTGTGCATTTTGAAACGAAGACAGGCCATATTAATTGTTTATAAAATGTGCAGGTTTTTTAGGGAATGTTTATATGCAATGCTTGTGGGAGAACCAGGTGATCTAGAAAGCTCTTTAGGTGGTGGTGGTGTTCAGTTGCTAAGTAGTGTCCACTCACTGGTCACTCTCTGTGACCCCATGTACTGCAGCATGCCAGGCTTCCCTATCCTTCATTCTCTCTTTAGGTGAGATGTTGCTTATTCATTGCTCAGGTAATCCTACAAAAGATGTGTGTACTTGGAACTCTTCAGAGAGGTGGGCAAAGATTTAGGCCCAAAGATGTTAAGTGACACACCCTTAATAGCCACAAAAGTAAAAAACAACCTAATTATTTAAAAATAGAGGACTATGGTGATACGTTATAAATTACCTAGAAGATGGAATAGTCTGCAGCCACTTCCAAGTATTTAGAAAAAATAATGGGAATGCCTTATACAAATATGACATTTGAAAAGTAGAATAAAAGTCATATACAAAACATCTCAATTGTGTCAAACTACTTATATAGTTAACTAAATAAAGATGGAAAGAAACCAAAAGATTTAGCGTGGGCTTAGGAGATACAGCACAGGGCTTGAGAGGACCAGCTGTGCGATCTCCGGCAATTCTCTCAACCTCTCTGAGCCCCGGTTTTGTCATCTGAAAAATGGGGCTGATTGATGCCGTGGGGATGCGTGGCCCACAGAGCCGCCCGCTGGGAGCCTCCCAGCATCCTGTTCTGAGCGTGGGGCCTGAGGCATGTTTATTTGCTCCTTTGTACAAACTCTCACAACAGAGTGTAATTCTTGTATAATGATACTTTTCATAAAAAGCTAAGTACATGGATCCCTAACTGTTCTCTATCAGTGGACAGTGAGCTCCCTAGGAACCCGCGACGTGGGCTTTACACAAGACGGGGGAGACGCCCTTCCCATCACCAGTGCCCGGAGGCTGCCCCGCCCTGCACCGCCGGGGCTGCGCTCACTCAGTAATCTCCTCGGTGACCGTGTGCTCCACCTGCAGGCGTGAGTTGACCTCGATGAAGTAGTGCCTGCCGTGCCTGTCCACCAGGAACTCCACGGTGCCCGCATTCTCGTAGCCCACCTGTGGGAGCAGGACTCTGTGGTGAGCGTCCCGTGGGGGCGCAGGTTCATCCACTGGGTTGCTTCCATAGTAGAACAGGCTGGCCGACCCCACCCCACCAGATGGCAGGCAGAGAGGGCCAGCCCTGCCCCCAGGAGGTGAGTGCCCAGCCCCCGCCGCTGGGCCCCAGCCTGGACGTCACCCCAGGCGCCCTGGAGCCTCTGAAGGCTGCGCCCAGCTTGTCCAGGTGGGACCTGAGCAGAGCTCCCACCCACCCAGACGCCGCCCTCGCCCCCAGCGGCTCCTCAGCTTTGGGACGTGGGCTCTACCCGTGTGTACCCTGGCCTCTCCCAGATCCTCCTGATGCTTAGAGGGTCTTCAGAAAGCTCCCCTCTGCTTTACTCCGCCATCGCCTCTGGGTACTACCCAAAGAGACACCATCTGAGAGGGACCTCATCGACAGATGAAGCTGTACCTCAAAACGCACGCCTCACTCTAGCTTCACTTCTGGTCCCACCAAAACCACAGCCTAGACTTCACTCCCTCAAATCTGTTCTGGAGTGAGGCACTTCAAAGCCAATAAGTAAGACCAAACTCAAGGCAAAAAACTCCTATGAAGGAAGCAAAACCTCAACTATAATCAGACCATAATCAACACCTCACCGTTAGCCATGGCTGGAGCCTCACTGGCTTTCTGTTAGGGGAAGGTCCCAGCAGTGTCTGTGGTCTGGGGCCTGGGCTGCCTGGGAGCCTGAGGGGGCTCAGCCCTGGAGGAGGCAGGCCCAGGGGCCTGCCGGGCGGAGGGGGCGGCAGACCCGAAAATACGCCCCCTCGGGGCTCTGGGAGGTGAGGCTGAGGTCGGGGCAGGGTGACTGGCCTCTGAGTTGGGCTGGGGTCGGGGCACCAGAAGAGAGAGCGGGGCCCCTGCTCCAGCCTGGCCGGCCCGGCGGGTGCTCACTCCACGCCCCCCAGAGTACAGACAGGAGGTGGTGGCCCTGGGCCGTGAACGGGGTGCAGGAGATAGGATGCCGGGGACGGTTAGGCATGAGTGAGGAGAAAACACTTGAACACCACTCCTTAATCCTGACGGAAGGCACTGGTCTGACTCCCTCTGTTCCCGGGGCTCGCTGGTGCCCCCCGGAAACTCGGTGAGTGCTGAGGGCGACTGAGGCGAGGCCAGTGGCTCTCTCCCTCCTCCTCACAGCCCTTCCGGCCTCCAGGTCTGGCCTCTGGGCCCAGCGCCTCCGTGACTGCACAGCGGGGATCCCAAGGGCCCGCCATCGGCCCTCGGCTGCCTCCTGCCCTCCCGGAGTGGGTCACCCTGAGCCTCCCTGCCCCACAGCAGCTGGCCACCCTGGGCCCCCCGTGACCGCTGTGTGTGAGGCTGTGTCCGCGGGAGCTCAAAGCAAGCTGGTGGGAGCAGGCTCCTTGTTTCCACGTGGGGAGGAGGCCGCTGCACGCGTGGCTCTCAGCTCTGTCCCCGGGAGCCCCTGCCCCTCACCTGCTTTGCAAGCTTGACGGAGTCACTGGTGAGCCGGGTGCGCAGCTGGGGGTCCAAGTGGGCAGCCGGGGCGATCTCCACGACTTTCTGGTGCCGCCGCTGGATGGAGCAGTCCCGCTCGTACAGGTGAAGGATGTTCCCGTACTGGTCCCCTGGGGTGTGCATAAGCTGGGCTCAGCCCCCCGGGGGATCCGGACACCCCCAAACCCCAAGATGAGCACCGTGGCTGCTCAGCACTGCTCCCAGGGGTGGCTCAGCGGTGGCTCAAAACCTCGGGTCTGACCAGCCCGGCACCCGCAGCCCACCTTCCCGGGGAGGGTCCGCAGAGGGAGAGCTCTGGCAGCTTTCCCAAAGCCCAGGAAGACCAGGGGCCCCACTACCTCGTGCTGCTGCCCCTGGAACGCCCCACTCACCCAGGATCTGCACCTCGATGTGGCGCGGCTTCTCGATGAACTTCTCCACGAATAGCGCCCCGTTCCCGAAGGCAGCCAGAGCCTCTGAGTAGGCCCGGGTGTAGTTCTCCTCCAGCTCCTGGGAAGGCAGGCAGGGGCCCAGGAGACGGTGGGGCCTGAGCTCTGCCTTCCCCCCAGCGCCCCCTCCCTGGTCCCTCTGCAGGTGGCCGCCCAGCCTCAGCTTCTCACCTCGTAGCTGTGCACGACCCTCATGCCGCGCCCCCCGCCCCCGTAGGCAGCCTTGAAGATGATGGGGAAGCCGTAGGTGTTGGAGAACTCGTGGGCCTCATGCAGGGAAGTGATGGGGGCATCCGTGCCGGGCACCACGGGGACTCCTGTTGGCAGACAGGCAGGTGAGGCCACAGCCTGCCAGCCCCATCCAGACAGCCCCTCATAGGAGCTAGGTGGCCCCCACCCTCACCTGCGGCGATGGCGATGGCCCGGGCCTCCACCTTGTCTCCCATCTTGCGGACCACCTCTGGGCTCGGCCCAATGAATCGGACCCCAGCATCCTGGCAGGCCTGGGCAAAGTCGGCCCGCTCCGACAGGAACCCATAGCCTGGGTGCACAGCGTCCACATTGTTTTCCTGGTGGGCAGGCAGGGGTGGTCAGAAGCGAGGAGCACCCCTCAAAGCCCTTCACACAGCCCCCCCAGCCCTGCGGCCCTCCCACCTGCCTCACCTCACTTGCTCCATTCAATCGCTCATTTACTCATTCACTTATTCATTCCTTCAGTCACTCATTCAGTCACTCACTCATTTGCTCATTCATTTGCTTAGTCACCCATGCATGCAGTCACTCATTCATTCACGTAGTCACTCATTCAGTCATTCTGTCACTCATTCACTCATTCATTCACCTTTTCACAGGGACTTTCACCAGGGAGCATTGGAGATGGGAGGCAGGGGGGGCAGGCACAGAGCCCAGTCCCAGCTCTCAAGAGGCCCCCATCCCCACCTGGCCCCTCACCTTGGCGACTTTAATGATGTCTGGAATGTGCAGATAGGCCTGCACCGGGGCGAGCCCCCGGCCGATGAGGTAGGCTTCATCAGCTTTCTGTCGATGCATCTGGCCTGTGTCCTGCTCCGAATAGACGGCCACCGTGCGGATGCCCAGCTCCGTGCAGGCCCGGAACACGCGGATGGCGATCTCGCCTGGGGGGGCGGGGGCAGGGTAACAGGACGAGACGTTAGACCCTGGGGTCCTAAGAGACACAGAAACAGGGGCATGAAGCGAGGGCAGGCTCCCACTGTGCTCACCTCTGTTGGCCACCATGACCTTCTTGATGGGCTTGTACTCCAGGCGCCGGACGTTGGGAGAGGCAGCGGTGGCGGTGGAGGTCCGGCGGATAGCCAGGAGCCTCAGGCTCCCCTGGACAGTCTGAAACTTCAGCATCTAGAGAAGGAGGTCAGAGCCCGCTTAGAGCAGCCCCATAGTGGCCAGCACCACCGCTGCCTCAGTTCCTGGCCAGGCCCAGCATTCCCTGCAGGCTGACTGGCTGTGGCGAAGGGAAGAAAGTCATCCCCAGCTGGCATCCCAAGCTCACCCTGATACTCTCACACTCTGAATTCTAAAGCAGCCACTCTTCAAGCTTTTACAACAATTTCAGAGGCCAGCGAGCGGCCCTGGGTGACCGCGGTGTGTAAGGTCAGTGTCAGTCCGGGCCCCAGGCTTTAGAACCTTCCGGCCCCACACTGACCCCTGCGGCCCTCCCTCGGGGTTCTGTCTGGCTGGGCAGGGAGGGTGACGGTGGGGCTCCGCAGGAGCGGACCTGCAACAATGTGCCCTCCGGAAGCGCAGCCCCTGCTCAGATAAAATGCAGATTTCTTCAAACTGCAGGAACCGTCCTTTCTACAAGGGCTACTCAGTAAGTTAGTCATGAAAGCCAGCTGCGGGCCAGTGAAACTGGCCAGTCACAAAAAGACAAATGCTGCGCGACTCCACTTAGACGGGGCTCCCGAGTCACCGCATTCAGAGGCAGACAGCGGGAGCACGGGGGCCAGGGGCGGGCGGCGGGGGGCTAGTGCTTAAAGGGGACAGTGTCAGCGCCGCAGGAGTGCTAAGCCCAAGCGCCACGCCCGCTGAGCCCGCGCTCTGGAGCCCGGGAGCTGCCGCTCCTGAAGTCCGCGCGCGCTAGGGCCCATGCTCGGCAACAAGAGAAGACACCGCAGTGAGACGCCCGCACGGCAACGCAGAGCCCCCCGCTCCCCTAAACTGGAGAAGGCCCACGCGCAGCGAGGAAGACCTAGCGCAGCCATAAATTCATTCATTCATTCATTAAAAAAATAATAATAAAGGGGACAGAGTTTCCATTCTGTGAGATTTAGAAGTTCTGGAAATGGCTGGAGGTGACTCTTGCACAACGATGTAAGTGGATGTAATGCCACTGGCCTAACCACACACTTAAAAACAGTTGCGCGAACAAATTATGTCACACACATTTTTTTCAGAATGAAAAAATTTTAAAAAGCCACAGAAGGCAATTTCCCTCCCAGAATGCAGAACATCCTTGGAGACTGACCATCCCACTCATTTCACAAACGAAGAAAATCAAGGCCCCGAAAAGCTTTAAAACATGTGGTCAGAGTCACACAGCTGTTACAGCAAAGCCCAAACGGCCCTCCGGCCCTTTAGCCCTGCTCCCGTGCCTCCACCCAGCTAAGCCTGCCGTATTTCTTCACAAAGTTTACATGCCTGACTCACTCATTTTAAGTAAGGAACACTATGGGCAACCTGGTAGCTCAGGTGGTAAAGAACCCACCTGTAATGCAATGCAGGAGACATAAGAGACGTGGGTTTTATCTCTGGGTTGGGAAGACCTCTGGAGAAGGAAATGGCAACCCACTTCAGTATTTTTGCCAGGAGAACCCCATGGACAGAGGAGCCTGGAGGGCTACAGTCCACGGGGTCGCAAGAGAGTCAGACACAACCGAGCGACTAAATCACCACCAAGGAACCTAAAAATATATTCAATAAATAAGATACTGCTAAAACCTCACAGTGTCATATTGTGGCCAACAAGACTGAAAAGGGGAAATAAAGACCAAGTAGAAAGAAAAGAGGAGAAGGCAATGGCACCCCACTCCAGTACTCTTGCCTGGAAAATCCCATGGATGGAGGAGCCTGGTGGGCTGCAGTCCATCGGGTCGCTAAGAGTCAGACATGACTGAGCGACTTCACTTTCACGCATTGGAGAAGGAAATGGCAACCCACTCCAGTGTTCTTGCCTGGAGAATTCCAGGGACGGGGGAGCCTGGTGGGCTGCCGTCTATGGGGACACGACTGAAGCAACTTAGCAGCAGTAGAAAGAAAAGAGGAGAGAAGAAATAAGGAGATAAATAGAAGAAAGAGAAAAAGAGGGAAGCCCTTTGACCAGAAGGAGAGAAGGCAGCCCTTCAAGCATCAACCGTACCGGGCACAGCACCAGGGCAGGGCAGGAATGTCTCAGCTCTCACAGGAGGCCGACCCAGGGAAGGAGAAAAGGAAAGAGGAAAAAACAGACAGAAATAGGTCCTCTCAGATCACGGTTAATGCCTCATGGGCAAGAAAACAGGTATTTTTTTTTTGCAAATTACTGGGCAGGAACCTGAACGGGGGAAGCAGCAGCCACATCCAGATCTGACCTGCAGGGCACGCACCCCAGGAGAGTAACAGCCATGGCCGAGGACTCGAGGGCCGCCTCTGCAACCTGTCTGTGGGCCCGAGGGAAACAAGCCACAGTCCAGCTGACACCAGAGGAGGAGATCTCAGAGGAGCCCAGGACCTGCTCACAGTCAATGCCAAGTACCAGCTGGGCCTCGGACATGTGACTTCCACACCTTCCTGAAAACCACTGAGCTTCTGACGCTCTCGTCATCTCCCCCTCACAGGTCTACCAGCAGCACCCACTGCACTGGCTTCCGGCTTCAGCCGCCCACCCAGCTGGAGGGAAGCGCTTTCCCAGCAGAGCAGCCTGGAGCAGGCAGGCCCTGGCGGTCAATGGCGCACACCCCGGGGAGCAAGTGTGGGGATGGATCCTGCCCCCATCCTGGGCACCAGATGCCTGCTCTGCTCAAGGCTGCAGGCAGGATCTGTGGGACGAGGCAGAGTAGAAAGAGCCCAAATGGCCATGAGGGTCAAGTGAAGAAAGGTACAGTGTTCTCCAGGACAAGTGTGGTGCAGAACAGTAGATACAAGTGGCTAACGAACTGTTAACAGTCCCACCTCACCAGAAATCACTACTTTCAAAGGAGAACATGGGGGTGTTGCTTGTGCCTATGAAATTAGCAAGAGAGTTGTGAACAATCAGATTTAGTGCTGCTAAGGCCTCTGGGCCTTATTTTCTTGGGCTTCAAGAAATCACCGTGGACGGTGACTGCAGCCATGAACTTAAAAGATGCCTGCTTCTTGGAAGGAAAGCTATGACAAACCCAGACAGTGTATTAAAGAGACATTACTTTCCTGACAAAGGTCAGTATAGTCAAAGCTATGGTTTTTCCAGTAGTTATGTAGGGATGTGAGAGTTGGGCCATAAAGAAGGCTGAGCGCAGAAGAATCAATGCTTTCCAAATCAGTCAATCCTAAAGGAAATCAACATGAATATTCATTGGAAGGACTGATGCTGACTTGGCCACCTGATGCAAAGAGCTGACTCATTGGAAAAGACCCTGATGCTGGGAAAGATTGAGGGCAGGAAGAGAAGAGGACGACAGAGGATGAGATTAGCATCACTGACTCAATGGACACGAATCTAAGCAAACTCTGGGAGATAGTGGAGGACAGAAGAGTCTGGTGTGCTGCTGTCCATGGGGTAGCAAAGAGTCGGACACAACTTAGCAGCTGAACAAAAACAAGGTCTCTGGGAAGCAGGCCCACAGGTGAGTTCTAGAGATCAGGACAGCTCTCTGAAAGCAGTTCACAAACCCTATCAAGAGTCTTTTAAAACATTTATGCCCCTTGGTCAGGCAATCATCAATGTAGGAATCCAACCCCAAAATATTCTAAAATGGGAACAAGATGGATGCAGAAAGATGTTCAGATTAGCATTATTTACAATAGTAAATGACTAGAAGCCACTTAAAGAGCCAGTATTAGGGCATCAATATAAATGGACATTATATAACCATGAAAAATGGCAGCAGAGTTTTGATGACATGGGAAATGCTTGTGATACAATACGATGCTTTTTAAGAAAGGCAAATAATATGATCTCATTAAGTTTTACTTAGAGCAAGAAAAATAACTAGCAGGAACTCAGCATTCACTTACTCCTATGTTCTAGAATTGGCAAGGTGTTGCGTTTTTTTCCTTGTTCCTTCTGTTTCTCTACACGTTCTATAATATGGTTTTTCCAGTAGTCACATATGGATGTGAGAGTTGGCCCATAAAGAAGGCTGAGTGCCGAAGAGTTGATGCTTTTGAACTGTGGTGCTGGAGAAGACTCTTGAGAGTCCCTTGAACTGTAAGGAGATCAAACCAGTCAATCCTAAAGGAAATCAACTCTGAATATTCATTGCAAGGACTGATGCTGAAGCTGAAGCTCCAATACTTTGGCCACCTGATGCGAAGAGCCGACTCACTGGAAAAGACCCTGATGCTGGGAAAGACTGAAAGCAGGAGGAGAAGGGGACGACAGAGGATGAGATGGTTGGATGGCATCACCAATTCAATGGACATGAGTTTGAGCAAACTCCAGGAGATAGTGAAGGACAGGGAAGCCTGGCGTGCTGTAGTCCATGGGGTTGCAAACAGTTGGACATGACTTAACAACTGAACTGCACTGATACGTTCTGCATTTTCTCCAGTGGGGATTATTATTTATAATCAGAAAAGAAAATGAAGAAATATACAGAGGGAACAGGAAGACCTTTGCAGAGAAAAGCCAAGAGGAGTTCCTGAAGGGTCCTTCTCAGTGCGGTGACTGGCCTTGGCTTCCATCCTGTGAAACAACCCCTTCAAGGGGGGCTGGCCTCCCAGAAGGCCCATCCCACCGCCCACACGCAGCAGGGCCACTGCATCTTCCTCACCTGTTGGCCAGGGCAGCCTGCTACAGGTCTTCCTCCCTGTCTGCAGGTGAGCAGCCTCACAGTGGGTTCCGCTGGCATGGAGACTCTCCACCCCCAGGGACGTGTCAGCCTGGGCAGGGAGGCTGCCCTTTTCTCCCACATGGATGGGTTTACCCCTGCGGGCCCCTCAGGCACTTACGCATCTTGTGGGTTAATAGGTCATATCTGTCCCCACCCCCACCACACACACTCCCGATCCCTTTTCCAATAAAGAGAGAAATCCCTGGAGGCTCTGCTCACAAGGTAGGGGTGGGGAGGGAGGACCAAGAGCCTCCCCAGCTCAGTCAGGAAACAAGGAAGTCTGAATTATCCAGCCAAAGATTCTCAAACTTTTTTGCATTTGACCCTCACACGTGCTCTAGACAGCAAGGATTTCCTTGGCGTCCTGCTTTACAAATCAAGAACCCGGGTTCTGGAACTGGAGGTGGGGGGCTCTGAATGCCCTGGAGCCCTGTGTCCCGTGCAGAGGGAAGCAAGCACAGCCCTGGACTTGAGACCTGGGGTGCAGGGGCAAGCAGGCAGATGTTTGCAGAAGGGGAAAGGTCACGATCGTTCGCTGAAGTCAGAGCGGTGGTTGAGAGTGGGCAGAGGGCAGCCACGTCCACCGGTGGCGGCCCAACATGAACCCAGGGTCAGCGGGCTGGGCCTGCCCCCGCACTGCCTGACCCTGGGAGACCCAGGCACCCCACTTCGTCCTCTGTGAAAACAAGTGACCACCACCCCCAACCTGGGCAGGTCATTCTGGGGTCACTGAACAGGGGCTGCCATCACCATCTCCCCACTGGTCTTTCCGCCCAGACGAGCCTGGTGTGCGTGAAGGAACCCCCACTCTGTTGCCCACCCCGCA
This sequence comes from Odocoileus virginianus, assembly GCF_023699985.2. Classification (NCBI taxonomy): domain Eukaryota; kingdom Metazoa; phylum Chordata; class Mammalia; order Artiodactyla; family Cervidae; genus Odocoileus; species Odocoileus virginianus. Next base: position 38,716,380 of record NC_069701.1, read on the forward strand.
GGGTGCTCAGTCCCATCCAGGCGGCACCAGCCCCAGGGGTCTTGCTGGACAAGGGCAGGCACGAGCACATGTGGACAGCAGACGGAAGATCGCCAGCCGACAAGGGGGTCCGGGGCACTCACCCCTCACCAGCCAGGCACCCAGTGCTGCTTCTGCTCTGCCTGAGGAGGTCAACAGGCCCAGGACACAAAGTTCTCCCACCCCAGGCTGCTGGAGGCCGCGGTGGCTGCCAAGGCTGAAACTGGGGGAAGCGGCGCCCGGAGCAGGGGTGTCGGAGGCCTGGGAGAGCAGTGGAGGCAGGGAGGCTGAGTCACGCGGGCAGCAGGAGCTTCGCAGCCCGGAGCCCAGCTCCTCTATCCCCAGGGACCCGGACAGACTGAGGAGGGGTCCCGAGGCCAGCGGCGGGGGTCAGCCTGCAGGCGGAGCGGGTCTGGGCAGCTGGCCAGACAGGGTTCTCGTGGATGACTGAGGGCATGGGTCACAGGCCCTAACAGAGGGCGTGCGTCACACGGCCCTCGCAGCCTGGATGCAGCCCTGCAGCTCGGTTCCTGGCTCAGCCACACGCGACCCCAGCCGCCACCAGCAAAGCCAGGCATGAATATTGAGGACACAAAGGTGACTAAAAGCACTGCTGCGTTCCCAGGACACCTCAGAACTTGGTCAACCCAGTGCCCGGCCTTCTCCCATGTCAAATCCCCCTTGCCTCCCAGACCTGAGGTCTGGCTGCCCGGTGCCTCCGAAGGACTTTCCTGAACCAGCTTCAGCTGGGAGAAAACCTCAGGACGGGCTGGGCCGCCCCAGAGAGGCCTCCCTTCCGGGAAGCAGGGCCCTCGTGTGTTGAGCGTGTGATGGTTCACTCGGGGTGTGCAGAGTCTGGGGGTGTGGGCTGGGCTGATGGGAGGAGCCGGGTGGGCAGACTTCAGGGTGGCGAGGCAGGCAGCCAGGCACCTGCTGAGACCCGACACCTGGCGAGACCTGCGTGGAAGCACAGGGCCTGCGGGGTGAATGGTGGGGAAGGCCTCAGCACACCAGACTCCCTTCCCCCAGTTCTCCGGGGGGGGTGCTGCCTCTGCTGTTCACAGGGGCCCCCAGCCTGAGATCGGGCTCTGGCATCCTGGATGACCTGGTACCAGCCTCTCCTCACAGCGCCACTCTCTCAGCGCACCGGCCTCCCCTCAAGCACCGTTCCTAGTGCATCCTCGTCCCCTCACTGCAGGGCAGGGACCCGGTGACGGCCCCCGTCACAGGAGGGTGGTGTGGGCAGGCCAGGCACCCACCACGGGGCCACACGGCACCTTGCTCTGGGGTTTTGGTTGCGGGATGGGAACCCAGAAATCCTCAAGGTCATTGACAGTTTAGTAGAGAATTGTCCTTAAAAACTCCAAGGCCACCGTTAACCAAACCTGACACCTCGGGAAGGCCTTGTGTTCCAGCATGTTGGCGGACCCTCCCCAGAGGAGCCACAGGGCGCCTGCTGCAGATGGGACTCCCTCACGGGCTGGGTCTCCCGGGGGGAGAGGACTCTCGGAGGCGGCCGGGGACCAGCCAGCCTCAGGTCACCTGCCTCAGGGACACCATGCGGCCTCAGTCAGTGCTGGGGATACATGTGAGTGAAAAATCTCCCTTTCTGATCTCAGAGATGGGAGAGTGCAAGACAAGGCCATGGCCACGGCCCCAAGATCCCTTACCTGGCTGCTGCTCCAGAGAGCCAATAGGCCAGAGCAGCCCGTTTGCTATTTTTGCAAATGCCAGCTGACAGATCCCTTTCCTTGGCCCCGGGTTGTGTGTTAGAGACAGGGAGTGAGGCGGCTTTAACTCTCACTTGGGACGCGTAAACAACGCCTTGCCAGCGAGAGTGAGCGGGGAGCTGGGAGCACCTGTCTGTCCCCTGCTGCCTCTCAGCGTGACTCCTGAGACAGTCTCGACCTCCCTTCAGCTCAGTCCCTCCCCGGCACTGAGTGGATCAGTTCAGCATTCTCCTTCCAGAACGAACAACGGCGACAATCCATCCGACGGTCGGGTCAGGAGCGTGCCAACAACGTGCAGCACGAGGTGGGGGAGGTCTCGACCTCGTGGGCCAGCCTGCTGCCCTGCCCTGCGCTGCCCCTGCGGCTTTTACCGCCTCCAACGCTGGCCAAGCCCCACCTCTGTGCTGGGCGGCGCGGGGACCAGCACACCTGGAAGGGTCTCTCCTCTTCCCCAGGCCCTGGGATCTGCACGCACTCACTCAGGTCGTCCTCACAGCTTTAACAGAAGGAGCCAGACATCGTGGGGTCAAGTCACACTCAAGGTCACCCAGCAAGGCCAGTTCTGACCTTGATCTGTACACCTCCCGCCAGAGCAAGAGTGCTGATTCTTTAGGGCAAGGGTCCCCAACCTCCGGGATCTGATGCCTCATGATCTGAGGTAAAGCGGACTTAATAATAATAGAAATAAAGTGCATGATAAATGTCATGCGCTTGAATCATCCTGAAACCAACACCCGACACCCCCATCCATGGAAAAACTCTTCCATGAAACCAGTCCCTGGTGCCAAAAACGTTGGGGACCACTGCGTCAGGGCAGAGGGAGTCCTCACCTCACTAAGGGAGGAATTCGTGGCTTTCATCAGAAGCACAGCCTGCAGGCACTTGAAAAACCATAAGCCAAAACCCCACTCCTGATGAAAATGTGTCACTGCCTCAACTTGGGCAGGAATCCCAGTGGTCTCGGCACTTCCCACCAGACAGCAGGCTAACGGCGCTAGCAACTGTGTGTCCCCGATGAGCTAGGGCAGTTTCAATTTGTCCAACAAATCATCAAGATGTCTCTAGAAGTCCCACTACATCGTGACCTAAACTACATCTCCCAGGCTGCCTCTTGCAACCAGGAGCAGCACAAAGTTCCGCTGCTGAGCCATCACCGCCCAAACGGTGGTCCAGGCCACACAGCCGCGGGGCCAGGGCGGCCGTGCTGGGCTCAGGGTCGGCGGCCACCTGAATGGCCGCTGCAGCCAAGCAGCAGGCCCGGGAATGTTCCTTGGAGGGGCTGTATTACTTCCGCCCTAAATATCCCTGTTCTTCACACAGCATCTCCTGCAGACGCAGTGGGCAACTGTGGGTGGGAGACACAGAAGAAAGGGAAGCCACAGTCCTGCTTCAGGAGTGACTAGCTGGTGTGTCAGCCTTGGAAGCCCACAGCCTGCACTGCCTACCCCCAGGCCCCAAGTCCTTCGGCATATCCACCTCAGACAGGGGCTGGAGCCGCCAGACGGCGGGTGGGGAGGGGGCAGAGGGGACAGCGGGTCAGAAACAGATCCCGGAATCTCCAAATTAACTAAGGAGGCGCCTTCCCACACAGTGACTTCCTACCCCCTGCCCCTACACTGGCAGCCCCACTGGGCTCTGTCCCCAGGCCCCAGAGGCCCCCGGCATCTGGCTGCCAGTAAAAGCAGGTCAGAACCGGAAAGAGAGCGTTCTTGGCAGAGGGCTCCACGCTGTGGCAGAAGCGAGCCGCTGATGGATGGTGCTGGCTCTTGGGAAGCCTTCCTTCCAAGCAGCTCCGTGCTGTCCTAACCGTGTCCGATGGAGGCCCCGGGCTGGCGGCCAGCGGGACAGATGAAAGGGGAAGACTGCCTGAGCTGCAGGCTGCAGCAGCTGATATTAAAGCACCCGCGAGAGGAAAGACCAAGGCTGCAATTTTGGAGTAGGGGCAGTTGAAGGAAGGATACGAGAAACAGTGACGGTGACAGATGAAGAAGAAAGGGTGTGGGGATACCAAAGGTGGAAGGAGATGTGGAGCGGAAACTCACAGGGCCTGGGGCAGCACAGCCCAGCGTCCACCGTCAGAGGCAAGCTGCCCCCACCACTGTGTCTCTCTATTGCCCCGGTCAATCTTCGAGTCAGGCAGCAGGCAGAGGGGAGAGGGCGGTACAGTGGCAACTGAAACCACGGGCCCTGTTTGGGCTGAGGGGACCTGTGGGCAGGGGAGCTGGGGAGGTTGAGGGAAAGAGGCTGGGAGTATCCCGGCAGGTAGGCGGGCGAGGAGAGGGCTGTGGGCACAGCAGCGACTGCCCCGTCCCAGCCTCATTTGCAGGCAGGGAGATCAGGTGGTGCTAGTGGTAAAGAACCCACCTGCCAATGCAGGAGACCTGAGAAACACGGGTTCAGTCCCTGGGTCAGGAAGATCCCTCAGAGGAGGGCATGGCAACCCACTCCAGTATTCTTGCCTGGAGACTCCCAAGGACAGAGAAGCCTGGTGGGCTACAGTCCATGGGGTCACACAGAGTCAGACAGGACTGAAGAGACTCAGCACGCACACGTGCAGACTTGCAGGGAAAACACTGCCCCCTGGTGCAAACGGAGCGCTACTGCCGACCTGCACACACACCTGAACACCGGCTGGCTCACAGGACGGCAGGAGCACGAATTTCTCCACATCCTTCAAGACCACACAGGAAGGCCTTCCTGGACACCCCCACCTCCCCAAACTGCTCAGATACCCTCCCTCAGGCGGCCATTCGTCTTGAGCATAGCTCTGTCACCGTTCCTGCCACAATCTACTGTCCTCTCACTGCGTGGGTTCTCGGCGAGGTTGTGTCTGTGAACTTGATGCTCTAACAATTCACTGACTGTCTACCAGATGCTGTGAGGACTTCCAGGACGGGATTCTCTGTTTTGCCCCTCACTGTCTCCCTAGCACCCTGCCCAGTGCCCGACACTGGGATGTCTGGGAAATGAATGAGTGAATGAATGAGTACTCCAGGCCACATGAGCTTGCAGAGTAATGTGAACGCCTAGACAAAGATAAATAAGGCATGGCCTCTCCTGGGAGCAGCACATGTAAGCCACTGGGACACACGACTGTCTCTGGCACAGAGATAAGAGCCTGAAGTGTTGACAAGGGAGGTTAAAGGGACAAGGTCAGCAAACAAAGTACCTCCCAGACTGACGGTGGGAACCAGGACAGTGTTTCAGGGCCGAGTGGGGTGACAGGCACGAAAGCCTCAATTCTGAATATGGCTGGACAAGGCTCTGCAGGGAGACAGACACCAAAACACAGCAGGCGTACGGGTGGTCCAGAAAGCTTCCTGACACCTCCATGGCACACTCGGCCCAGCTAGAGTCAGAGGACCTTGTCCCCCCTCGCTCACCCAGGTCACCCCAGTTTCAAGCTGGAGGAAAGTGGACAGCAGCATTTGGGGTGAATTTTTGATCCCCCAAAAATGTGTGAGAGTGCCAACCCCAGGACTTCAGAATGTGACTGTCGTTGGAAATGTAATCAGTAACAATGAGGTCATTAGGGTGGGCCTCACCCAATCTGCTTGGTGTCCGTATAAAAAGAGGAAATGTGAACAGAGAGAGACAGAGGCAGAGGGGAGAGGACGTGAGGACACAGGGAGAAGACAGCCACGTGCCTGGAGAGAATGCTGCCAAGGGCTGCTGGAAACACCAGGAGCTGGAAGAGATAAGGAAAGATCCTCCCCTAGAACTGTCAGAGGGAGCGTGGCGCTGCAGACACCTTGACTTTGGACTTCCGGTCTCCAAACTGAGACCATACATCTCTGTTGGCGGAAGCCATTCCAGGTTTGGTACTTTGCTAAGGCAGCCCAGGGAAACGAACAGACCCATGTTGCCCACAAAAGACTGGAACCTGAAGAGACCTTAAAACCAGGGACCGGGGAGCACGCTGCGTTAAAAATGCCCCCTTGGACTTCCCCAGAGGTCCAGTGGTGAGGACTCTGTGCTTCCACCACAGCGAGCATGGGTTCCATCCCTGTCAGGGAATTAAGATCTCACAAGCTGAGAGGCACACAGCTAAAAAAAAACAACCCTCACCCTTCTCTCACCTGCTCAGCCTCAAGCAGGTCACAGCAGGGGCCTTCAGAGCATGGAGCTATTTAGGACTGTGATCAGCACCCTCTCTGGGCCAGGGAAGGCCGAGTGGGTGGCAGCAAAAATGCGTCTGCGCTGAACAGTGCTGGTGCCAACATACGGCTGGGTGGAGAGTGGGCAGTGTCGGCAGGAAGACCTCCTGAAGAAGACACCAGAGGGATAAACCAAAGGATAAGGAGGGAGGCAGGGCAGGCATGGGGACATCAGGAGCAAAGGCAAAGGAGCAAACGGCCTGGCAAACGTCCACTGAGGCCAGAGGCAGGGAGTGAGCTGCCCAGGAGGACATGGAGGGCAGACACTTGGACTCCAGGTCACCAGTCTGCATGTATAGCAAGGGGCGCAGACTCACCCTCAAGGTCAGGGAGCATGACCCAGGAAAGCAGGCAGGGGAGGAGGGATCTGCACTTTAGAGGGACCATTCTGGCTCCTGAGGAACCCGAATTTGAGGAGGAAAGTCGAGAGGTGGAGGAGGAACAAGGAAGGTATTCTAACACGTGCATTGGTTGCTAAGTCAAGTTCGACTCCTTGCGATCCCATGGACTGTATGTAGCCCACCAGGCTCATCTGTCCATGGAATTTTCCAGGCAAGAATACTGGAGTGGGTTGCCATTTCCTTCTCCAGGGGATCTTCCCAAACCAGCGATCGAACCTGGGTCTCCCTCATCACAGGCAGATTCTTTGCCGTCCAAGCCACCAGGGAAGCCATTCTAACATAGGCAAGAGAAAATGAGGACAAGAAACACACGGGGGGTATCACCTCTAGACCTGTTAGACAACAGTGAAGAGGCCACAGGTGAGGGTGGCTCTCGGCTCCTGTTTAAGGGGAAGGGTGAACAGGGGCAACGCCAAGTTAAGGAACATAGAAGCGGATGTAGGCAGAGGCCAGCAAGTTCCATTTTGACCCTGATGAGCTGGAATTAACCACGAGCTCTTTAGCTGGGGAAGCCAAACAGGCTGTTGGGCGTGAGTCTGCCATGTCCTGAGTAGGAGAAGGAGGTCTGGGGGCCCCATCCTCCTGGGAGAGGAGAGCAGGATGGATGGACAGGGCAGGCAGAAACACCCGCTAACCAGGACCAGCCAAAGCCATGGGGGTGTTGTGAGAGCCGCGGCTCCGAGGAATGTTCAGGGTCTAAGGCAACAGAGCTCAGATAAGGAGTAGGAAAAAGAGACACGGGAGTCTGCAGCAGCGAGCTCACTGGCGGCCTTCAGTACTGACCACTGGACCGCTAGGCAAGTACCAAAAGGAACTTTCTTTTAAGAGCACAAACCCTCAAGGATAAAGAATGGGAAAGCCCAGGGCAGCAGATAAGACAGGCTGTGAAACTGGACCATGTATAGCATGTGGGCAAGTGATAATGAGCGAGGGGGTGGGGAGCATGCAGAGGCAGTCAGTCACAGCACCAGCGGATCTGAGCTGCAGACTCCTGGGAGACTCAGGATTCACTGGGTCCAAGGGGTCCTGGTAGCTCAGTGGGTAAAGAATCCGCCTGCAATGCAGGAGACCCTGGTTCGAGTCCTGGGTCGGGAAGATCCCCTGGAGAAGGGATAGGCTCCCCACTCCAGTATTCTTGAGCTTCCCTGATAGCTCAGCTGGTAAAGAAGCCACCTGCAATGCAGAAGACTTGGATTCATTCCCTGGGTTGGGAATTCCCTGGAGAAGGGAAAGTCTGCCCACTCCAGTACTCTGGCCTGGAGACTTGCACGGACTGTGTAGTCCACGGGGTCGCAAGGGGTGGGACACGACTGAGTGACTTTCACTTCCATGTGCAGTTATAGTATAAGGGGTGGTGGGGCCCAAACCCCCTTGCCCACCAGCAGAGCCACAGGAACAGCAGACGGCCTCAGCCCTGCTGAGTCTGGTACAGTCACCCCCTGAATCCTAGCAACGACCCCTGCGACTATCCACCTGCATTCCCAGGTCTAGAGTTGCAGACACCGGGACTCAGGCAGGCCAGATGGAATCACATGCCCAGGGTGCACTTCTAGGAAGTTCAGAGCTGGGTGGACCGGTCACAGGCATCCAGAGCCCCCCTGACCCACCAGGCACCAGCGCCTTTCAGAAGACAGACTGGGTCCCTGGAAAGGCACCCCCGTGGCATGCGACCCAGAAGGGTACCCCACAGAGCCGAGGACAGCAGGGGAGACCACAGAGTCCTCTACAAAGCAGTCCTCACATGGACGGCCAGGGAGCACTCTGAGGGCCTCTCTCCAGGAACCTGCCAGCCCAGGACGGACGTCCCGTGGCTGCTGACAGCAGTGAGTGCCCAAAGAAAGAGTGGCCTGCAGCCTTCTCTTGGGGTCAGGACCACTGGTCCAAAAGCCCCACCATGTCCAGACTTTCCAATCGGCTTTAGCATGAAGGGACAGCCCAAGTCATCAGATATCTGAGGACATAGCCAAAAACCCCTCCAAAACAAATAAGAATAAAAACACAGAACTCTGAGGAGAAAGTAATAGAGAGAGCAGATACTTAGAGGGGGGAAAAAAACAACTATAATTAATCTCAGAGAAGTAAGAGAAGCTATTGCATTAAGAGGCGGTAGCTATTTTAAAAAGCCAACGAGAAAGAGCTCTAACGGATTAAAAATAGCATCGTAGACATTTTTAAACATAATAAATAGAAGAATCAGGAGACAGTCGAGGACATCACCCAGAAAGCATTACGAAAAGACTGACATACGGCAAACAGGAGAAAAGGTGAGAAAATGAGAGGCTGAGTCCAGGGAGCCCACTCTCAGGGAGCCCCGCGTGGGGGGTGCAGGGCAGAGTCACCCAGCAAGCGCCTCCTGGAGCTGAGGAACACACCCTCAGGGTGGCGCAGACCCTCTGAGCCCCAGCCGATGCGAAAAGTCCTGCCTGAAGTGAGATCGGGGCATCCTGTTAGCTTCCTGTATTCCTTTTCGGTGGCTTAAAACAACCAAGATGTTCAGTTCTGGAGGCCGGAAGTTCTGCATCTGCTCCGCTGGGCCCAGACGGAGGCACAGGCAGACACATCCCGACCCCGGAGGCTGCAGGGCAGTGTCTTTCCTCGCCTCCTCTAGCTTCCGGGGCACCTCTGCTTGTGGCAGCATCACCCCTGTCTCTACCTCTGTCATCACTTCTAGAACTGCAGTGTGTTTCCTAGAACTGCACCTCTCTTCTGAGGACAACTGAGACGACATTTAGGGTACCCGGATAAGCCAGGGTCACCTCCCCATGTCAGGATCCTTCACTTTGTCATTTCTGCAAAGACCCTTCTCCCTGATAATGTGACATTTACCAGTGCCATGGATGAGGACCTGGACATCTCTAGGGGCCATCATTCAGCCCACTAGACTCCTGAAGACAAGAAGGAGGTCACAGTGATGCTGAGCCACTTCTGAGGGAAACTCTTATCAACTACAAATTGGCACTTGCCACGGGTATTTGTAAACTACCTCTACAAGGATTAAATCATGTGCTGCTGCAGCTAGTGACCTTCAACGCGTCCTATTCAGGGTAGAGAGCAGGAATAAGGCATTCTGTGCTCCAGGAAAAACTGGCAGGACAGGTCTTCAGATGGGTAGATATTTTCAGGAGCTGATTTTATGAGCCCAATTCTTGTATCTCCCCACATCTGGAAAAGGGCTAAAATCTTTCATGGTGATGACCATTTCTCATGACTAGCAAAGCTTTCTGAGACAGTAGAAACCTTCTGGAAAAGTATGTGCTTCATTGCATGTAATCCCCCTTCACCAAAATCATGCTCTCCCCCCAACTCTTCGTGGCAGTCTCAGGACTACCTGAGGTGCTGTCTCCAGGGCTGCAGTCCTCATTTTGCTCCACAGAAAACTTAACTCGCAACTCTCACATTATGCATCTTTTTGAAGTTGACACACTCTCCAACCTAGAATTCTTTACCCAGTCAGGCTGTCAACCAAGTGTGGGGGCAAAATAAAGCTATGTTCAGACAGGACGTGGCCAAGGAAATTTTCCCACCCGCGTGTGCATCTGTCCAGGAGGCTCCAGGGACGTGTGCTGATGAAACAAGGGAGCAAACAAACCGAGACGAGAGGCCTGGGGGCCGGCAGAGAAGGAAGCCGGGGGTCCTCAGTGGGTGACGGAGGCCCTGGCGGCCGTGAGAACAGCTGCCCCAGACAACAGCACAGGCCAGGAAGCTTCCAGGCGTGGGGCTCCAAGGCGGATGGGGGCTCTACACACACAGACCAAAAGGCTGGATTACCTGATATCTCTGAAAGAACAGGAGGAGGTCTGGGGAAGAAGGAATGAGGTAAAAAGTAACTCAGGGAAACAGAAGTTGTACTGGGAATTGTTATCATGTATACACGTGGTGTTCTCAAGGGTCAAAATTTACTTCATTTTAATAATGTTAAAACTGAAAGTGTACTTTAAAATGGTTACATGACCATGCAGGAAGGAGAGGGGTGGGAAAGTGGGCCATGGGGGTGGGAGTAAAAGCAAGCCATACCTTGCAGAGGAGGAGCTCAGGAAATAGAGCCAATGCTATATGGGAACAGGAGGGTGGGCTGCTAGGAGTTAAAGGACAGAGCACCCCCAGGAGTTCAGCTCAGGTGAAAGACGGGCCTTGAACTGGATGAAGAGAGCCCCCTGCTCTGAGTCCCAGTGTAGAACACCCGGGTGCCAGCCGTGGGCATCCAGGAGGGTGTGACTGGTTGGGACCCAGGGGACCACCCAAGGCACTGACCCCGCCAAGGGCTGAAATGACCAGTGGCTTCTGTGTCCCGGCTCTCTAGGCTGAGGGGCTGAGACATCACATTCTGAGAGGCACAGCCAGGGAAGGAGCAGCCCAAGGACGCTGGACCTGTAGTCAGACCTGAAGTGTGCTCCTTGTTCACACCCAAACTTCTGGTTAGCCACGGCTGCTCAGAGAGGGAGGATGAGACTAAGCTTTAAGAAAAATATCCGGCTGGTCAGGTCAGCAAGAGAGACAGATTAGAAAAAGCAATGGCATTTCCCTCTGAGGAGGTTTAAAATTTTTTTCTGAATGAGTTGATTTAGGTCAAGTGAGTCTTCTGGAATAGCAAAACATTAGACTGATTTATGAGATTTCTTGGGCTTCCCAGGTGACACTAGAGGTAAAGAATCTGCCTGCTAATGCAGGAAGCTTAAGAGATGTCCACAGAGGCGGACACAACTGAGCATCTGAGCACACACACACCATGAGATTTCTTAAGTTTCTCTTATGATTTAGCTGTATCTTGGCGTGTTCCTATAACAGGTTGTGTTAATATTCTTTCTTTAAAGAAGATAAGCAAAAGTTAGATATATTTGGAATTTAGACATTAAGTATATTTTACTTTGGGCTTCCCTGGCGGTACAGTGGTAAAGAATCTGCCTGCCAATGCAGGAGACACAGGTTCAATCCCTGGGTCGGGAAGATCCCCTGGAGAAGGGAATGGCAACCCACTCCAGTATTCATGCCTGGGAAATCCTATGGACAGAGGAGCTTGGTGGGCTATGGTTCCTGGGGTCACACGCCTGACACGCGAGGATGATATTCCAGTTTAAGATGTACCATGACAGACTTCCTTGGTGGTCCAGTGGTAAAGACTCCACGCTTCCACTGCTGGGGGCATGGGTTCGATCCCTCTTGGGTAACCAGGATCCCATGTGTATTGCCAAAAGACTAAAAAATAATAATACTAGTTTAAATAAAGTGTACCATGAGTCAGAGACTGGTAGTCCTTACCACAACCTGGGCAGAGAAATGTGAGTGGTAAGACTGATTACTTCAATCTCCTTCTGGGCACCTGACTATCTTCTCAACCAAGATAAAGCTGCTGAGCTAAGAGCCTCCAGATTCAACCAATTAAAATGCAAACTGTTCAGTGACAATTTGAATTTCAACTAAACTGCATTCTTAGAAAAATGTACAAGTATATGTCATGCAATATATGGCTCATACTTACAGTAGTAAGTTACTGGTTTATCTGAAATTTGAACTTAACTAGCTAGCCGGTATTTTATCTGGCAACCCCAGTGCACCAGCAGTGCTGAGGCCCTGACTGGATCTGAGAAAAAAACACGTGAAGAGAATTCCCAGATGTGACCTGACAGGGCAGGGAGAACACAGTGGGAAGACCTCAGGGGTCCAACGGCCTGGGTTCTGATCAGGGCTCCACCAAGCCCACCTAGGTCTGGGCAGGCTGCATAACCTCCAGGCCTTGATTTCTTCATCTGTAAAATCAGCATTAATGACAGTCATGTGCACAGGCTGCATACAAAGATCAAACGAGTTAATGTGTGTAGTGTGCTCAGAAGAGTGTCTGGCACATAAATTGGCCTTTATTATAAATGTCAGTTTTCAGTATCAGCAGTACAGAGGCTGAAGTGGGGAGCAGCCCTGCTTCTGATGGGCAGAGGTAGGTGGGGTCGGGGCCGTGAAGGGGAACCAGAGACAGCCAGGTCAGGCCAGGGCTATGCAAGAAGCACCATGGTTGTGAAGATGACGCTTTGAAGCGCAACCGGACCCTCAAAGCCTCCTCAGTCAAAGCAAGCTGGACCACCTAAGAAATGGGGTCATCCCACTCAGGCACATCCTCTGGGCGAGGATCTGTCATGAGTCAACCACACCAGGTGCTGCTGGCCCCTTCTAGCTCCCTAATGCTGCCCATTTCCAATGCTGTGCTCAGCAACAGTGAGATGGCAACGTGGAACTGACGCCAGTGGGCATCTGTAGGCGACAGAAATCAGCAAATGCTACAACTAGAGCCCTTTCCTCACCTCCCTGGGACCCACAGCTGAAAGAACACCCAGACGGGCTGAGCATCCCACAGTGACCTAAAGAAAGGCATTACACATGGCCTGGGTGAGTGGTACCCTTCTTCACTTTCCCTTTTGGCTACAGAACCCAAATAAAGAGGCTTCTGTGGGAAGTTGACAGCAATACAGTCTTACTTCAGCAAACAAGAAAAATATCAGATAAGCAGTCTAACTTACACCTAAAACAGTTAGAGAAAGAACAAACAAAACTCAAAGTTAGTAGAAGGAAAGAAATTTTAAAGATCAGAGTAAAAATAAATGGAATAGAGACGAAAAAATAATAGAAAAGGTAACAATAGAAAAGGTTGATGAAACGAAAAGCTAATTCTTTGAAAAGATAAGCAAAATTGATAAGCCTTTAGCCATAAAAATGGGGGAGGGCTCAAATCAATAAAATTAGAAATGAAAAAGAAGTTACAGGTGACACCACAGAATACAGAGGATCATAAGAGAACACTGCAAGCAACTGTACGCCAATAAAATGGACAACATAGAAGAAATGGACAAATTCTTAGAAAAGTATAATCTTCCAAGTCTGAAGCAAGAAGAAATATAACATATGAATAGACCAGTCACAAGTACTGTAACTGAAACTGTGATTTTTAAACTTCCAACAAACAGAAGTCCAGGACCAGATATTTTCACAGGTGAATTCTATCAAATATTTAGAGAAGAGTTGAAACCAACTGAATATGCATTAGAAGGACTGATGCTGAAGCTGAGACTCCAATACTTTGGCCACCTGATGCAAAGAGCTGACTCATTGGAAAAGACCCTGATGCCAGGAAAGATTGAAGGCAAGAGGAGAAGACGGCAGCAGTGGATGAGATGGTTAGATGGCCTCATTGACTCAATGGACATGAATTTGAGCAAACTCTGGGAGACAGTGGAGGACAGAGGAGTCTGGCGTGCTATAGTCCGTGGGGTGGCAGAGTGTCAGACACGACTTAGCAACTGAACAACCACCACCACCTATGGTCAATTAATCCACAGCAAAGGAGACAAAAGTATACAATGGAGAAAAGGAAGTCTCTTCAATAAGTGGTGCTTGGAAAACTGGACAATTATCTGTAAAAGAATAAAGTAGAACATTCTCCAGTATCGTACACACACACAAAAACTCAAGATGTATTAAAGACCCAAATATAAGATCACTGTAAAACTCTTAGAGGAAAACATAGGCAGAACACTCTTTAACATAAATCACAGCAATATTTTTTCAGATCCACCTCCTAGAATAATGAAAATAATAACAAACAAATGGGATCTAGTTAAACTTAAAAGTTTGTGCATAGCAAAGGAAACCATAAACAAACTAAAAAGACAGCCCACAGAATGAGAGAAAATATTTGCAAACAAAGCTACCAATAAAGGATTAATCTCCAAAATACACAAACAGTTCATGCAGCACAATATTAAAAAAATCCAATCATAAAATTGGCTGTGTGCTGTGCTGTGCTTAGTCGCTCAGTCGTGTCTGAGTCCGAGACCCCATGGACGGTAGGCTGCCACCCTCTTCTGCCCATGGGGATTCTCCAGGTAAGAATATTGCAGTCGCTCCCCATGCCCTCCTCCAGGGGATCCCCCAACCCTGGGATTGAACCCTGGTCTCCCACATTGCAGGCAGATTCTTTACCATCTGAGCCACACGGAAGCCAGAAGATCTAAATATTTCTTCAAATAAGATATACAGGTGACCAAAAAGCACATGAAAAGATGCTCAATATCACTAATTATCAGTTCAGTTCAGTCACTCAGTCGTATCCAACTCTTTGAAGTAAGTCAGACAGAGAAAGACAACCTATAATATTGGTTACATGTGGAATCTGGAAAAAATGATACAAATGATCTATATATAAAACAGAAACAGACTCGCAGACTTAGAAAACAAACTTACGGTTACCAAAGGGAAAGGCCGTGGGAAGGGATTAATCAGGAATTTGGGATTGACACAGGACACACTATTATACATAAAGTAGATAATCAACAAGGACCTAATAATACAGGAAGTGCTACTCAATATTCTGTAATGACCTACAAGGGAAAAGAATCTAAAGAGGAATGGATAACGTACAGTATAATCGAATCACTTTCCCGTACCCCTGAATCTAACACAACATTGCAAACCAACTATGCTGCTGTGTAGTAGCCAAGGTGTGTCCAGCTCCTTCCGACCCCATGACTGCAGCCCCTAGGCGCCTCTGTCCAGGGGCCTGCACAAGATTTCCCAGGCAAGAACACTGGAGTGGGTTGCCATTTCCTTCTCCAGGGGATCTTCCCAACCCAGGGACTGAATCTGCTTCTCCTTCTTGGCAGGCTGATTCTTTACCACTGAGTCTCCTGGGAAGTCCAAATCAACTATACTCCAATATATATATATATATAAAAAGAGGCCTCTGTGTCTTTTGTAAAAGTCTCTTGTATAGAGTGCCTAATTCAGTCAAAATATGAGGATGAGCTAAGGAAGAAATGAATCAGAAACTCTCCCTACACTCAAGGCAGTTCAGAAACCATTCTGCAACACGAATAAACCTGTGAGAACATCAAGATAAAGATTCCTTTGGTAATCTCCTTTAACAACCTGAAAATTAGTCTTTGCTTTTTAGGGAACTGATTTCCCTGTTCATATAACCTTAATATCTTTTCTCTTCCCACCCCATCCCCCCCTTTCTCTCTTTCTTAAGCAACAGAGGCATTTGCAGGTTGAAATGTGAGGATTTAAAACAACGGCTGTTGGATATACATGTCAAATGTCTATTCTGTAACAGAACTTACCCTGTCCCTCCCGCATCCCAGACAACACACACTCTCCAAAAGCCAATACCTCTTGTCCTCTGTCCCCAGAGAACTAGGGCTTCAGTTTGGGGGTTATTTTTGCCCTTCCCTTTCCCACATCTAGTCAAAAAGGCCCATCAGTTCTTCCTCTGAAGTCACTCACATCCTCCTTCCTTTCATTTCCACTAACCCACCCCTGATGACACCCTTCTTACTACTGTAAAAGCCCCCTAACCAAGGCCAACCATTGACACTGGCTGGCTTTAGCTAGCAATTCATGCTGTATATCAGGGAGAACACCCCAAGTACAGGATTCCTTTCACTCTCTTTTTTTTAAAAAAACCCGCTATGACCTTTATTGCCCACAGGTAAGAATCTTGCCTCCCATCATTAGTCCCACCTGCCTGTCAAGCCTCATTTCCCATCATCCCTCAGCCTCCCAGGTCCTAACACCAGCCAAACTGCCTCCTCCTCGTTCCCAAGTGGTCCAAGCACGCTCCCGTCTCCCTCAGAGCACTCCCTCCTCCGAGATGCTCCCCACCTGGATGCCCTTTTCTCTGCGCAAAGCCTGTTCCTGTCTGGGTAATTTTTTTTCATTCCTGCCCAAAATCCCACCAAACTTTGCTGTTGTTCAGTTGCTAAGTCATTTCTGACTCTTTGTGACCCCATGGACTGTAACCCACCAGGCTTCCCCGTCCTTCACTATCTCCCAGAGTGTGCTCAAATTCATGTCCATCTCATCCTCTGCCTTCCTCTTCTCCTTTTGCCCTCAATCTTTCCCAGCATCAGGGTCTTTTCCAATGAGTTTGTTCTTCTCATCAGGTGGCCAAAGTATTGGCGCCTCAGCTTCAGCATCAGTCCTTCCAATGAATATTCAGGATTGATGTCCTTTAGGATGGACTGAGTAAGAGATTTTTGTTTTTAGATTTTTTTTATTGGACCATTTGTTTTTCCAAATCTTTACTGAATTTGTTACAATACTGCTTCTGTTTTATGTTTTGGTTTATTGGCTGTGAGGTATGTTGGATCTTGGCTCCCCAACCAGGGATCAAACCCACTCACCCTGCATCAGGAGGCACAGTCTTAACCACTGGGCAACCAGGGAAGTCCCAAGAGGTCTTTATTTTTTAAGCTGTCAATCCCCAAGGACAGAGACCAGGAGGGGAGACCACAGGAACATCACAGCCCTACCTGGCAGTGGAAGGCTGATCATCTACCAGTGTCCACCATGGAATCCAAGAAAAGCTAGGGAACTGTGAGCCAGGTCCTGGGATGAACAGGCTGATATGTACAATGGAAGCTAGTGAGAGCTTCTGAGAAGCAGTTAGTCCCTAGATCCACTCCCCCACCTCATGCTGCTGGAGACCACCCTCCCTTGAAGAACAGAGGTCTGCTCTCTGAAGAAGGCATAGCTTGGGGTCTGCACTGGGGGTGCAAGGCACAGCTGAGGGCTGGGGTACTCTGTCAGAAACAGGAGGGGAAGGTTAAGTGAGCCTATTCATCCTGTCCCCTCGCTTACTCAGCCCCTAGAGCGCAAGCAGCCAGTCTGTCCCCTCCTCCAATACCTGACCCAGCCCAAGAGGGAAGACATCAGGATACTGACACTGAGGTTCCCCAACAAACAGCATGCCTCATCACCACTGTGCAAGTGGGAAGCTGGACTCCCAGGCAGTTTTTAGCCCCTGATGCTAATTGTAAGCATGCAACCGAAGATCCCTGGGCAGCTGAGAACAGACTCCTTCAAAGACAGAGGCCAAAGAAGAGCAGCGGAAAAAAGCAGTTTGGAGGAAACAGTTAGTGCAAGGGGGAAAAACTTAAACACGGCACGAATCAAAGAAGCAAGAGATTACACAGGTGAGACAACAGGATGCTTGCACATATTTTTAAAGACTTACTCAGAGAGCAAGAAAAGCTCTTGCAAATTAAAAATGTGATGGGAAAGACAAAAAAAAAAAAATCAATAGAAGGGTTGGAAGATTAGGTTAAGGAAATCTAGAAACTGAAACCAAAAGACAAAGAAATGGAAAGTTAGGCAAGAGAGGGAAAAAAATGTGAGGTCATTCAAGAGATCCAAAAATTAACAGTCTCAGAAAGAAAGGACAGGGAAAACACAGGGGAAAAATAATTCAAGACATCCCCATGACAGGAGGTCACATTCCCACACAGAAGTATGCACTGAGCCAACAAGATGGACGCGTGCAGACCCACACCATGCATGGCGTGACATTTCGGTCACTGTAAGCTTTCAGAAAGTGGGGGGAAGGGGGCACAAAGAACCCGAAATCAGCAAGGTTTTGGATTTCTCAACAGCAGTTTGGGAAGCTAGAAAGATACAAAAGCATCCTTCAAAACTGCAAAGGGAAAATGATTTCCAGCCTGAAACTTGCCATCCAGCTGAACCATCAATTATGTGTAAAGGTGAAATAAAAAGAAAGAACAGGGCTGCTGCAACTGACCTCCAGGCAATGCTTCTCAAGGAGTTACTGTGGATGAGCCCCCACCCCAAACAAGGCGCAAACAGGCCAGAAAGGCAGCAGGAGCTGCGAGAAGAGGAAGGCAGAGGTGCCTGCAGCGCAGCACATAGAGGGGGCACCAAGTGAGGCGTGGACTACTCAGGACCGCTTCACGGGCCCCCTTCGCCCAGGGGCCCTGAAGGAGAACGGAGCCAGCATTCCCGCTGACGGGACCCGGTCTCTGGGTGGACCTCTGAGAAGGAAGGAGCATGAGTGACACCTGAGGCCTTGCCCCTAACTGACACGGGAATACTAAATCATGTGCTCCTCCACGACTGCTTCTTTCAAACTGTTCCCAAGGTCCATCCGTGTTGTTGCAGGTAACAGGGCTCCATTTAATTGCCAAAGAATGTCCCACTGTACAGACACACCACGTTTCGTCAACCCATTCAATAGACATTTCAGTCGTTCCTGCTTTTTGGCTATTATGAATAACACTGTGGTGAACACCGGCGTACAAGCTTCAGGCGCACGTGTTTTCTCCTCTCTCTTGGGTACGTACTGCTGGATGGTATGGTAACTCTATGATTAACCACTGGAGGAATAGGCAGACTGTTCTCCACAGTTGGGGCTCCATTTTATATTTCACCAGCAACATATAAGGCCTCCAATTCTTCTCCATCCTCGCCAAAACTTGTTATCATCTGTCTTTGTGATTAGCCATTCTAGTGGGTATGAAGTGATATCTCATTGTGGTTTTGATTTATCTTTCCCTGACGATCAATGATGTTGAGCATATTTTCATGTGCTTATTGGCCATGTGGACATCTCCTTTGGCAAAATGTCTACTCTGAGTCCCTGCCTTTGGATTATTTATATCTCTATTGTTCGTAAGAGTTTAAAAAAATATATATTCTAGACACAAGTGCCAATCAGATAAACGGTTCACAAAAACTTTCTCCCATTCTTTGAACTGCCTTTTCACTTTGATACTGTCCTTTGCTGCACAAAGGTTTTTAATATTGATGAAGCCTCATTTATCTATTTTTAAAATTTTATTGTGTGTGTTTTTGCTGTCGTATCTAAGAAACCACTGCCTAACCCAATATCACAAATATTTATGACTGTGCTTTCTTCTGCGAGTTTTATACCTTTAGCTCTTACATTTATGTCTTTGATCCACTTTGAATTTCATCGGTGGTATGAGGCTGGGGTTCAGCTTCATTCTTTTGCATCTGGATGTCCAGTTGTTTCAGCACCATTTATTGAAAAAACTATTCTTTCCCTAAATTATCTTGGCATCCTTGTTAGAGCTCAATTGACTATAAACGTAAGGATTTGTTTCTGAGCTCTCAATTCTAGTCCATCGATCTGTATGTCAGTCCTTATGTTATTGCCACAGTGTCTTGATTACCATAGCTTTGTGGTAAGCTTTGTGTGAGTTCTCTACATTCTTTTTCAAGATTCTTATGGCTGTCTGGTTCCCTTGCATTTCCATGTGAATTTTAGACACATACTGTCATCTGCAAGTAAAGGCAGCTGGAACTGTGAAAGATATGACATTGAATCTTTAGATCAATTTAAGGAATGTTGCCATCTTAACAATATTAAGCCTCATCATGAACACAGGGAGTCCATTTATTTATTTAGGTTTTCTTTCATTTTTCAACAATGTTTTATATGCTTAGAGGTTTTACACTTCTGTTAAATTTATTCCTGAATATTTTATTCTTTTTTGATGACACTATAAATGGAATTTTCTTCCTTTCCCATTGACTGCCTCTGTATAGAAATACAATTGACTTTCATGTATTGACATTGTATCCTGCAACCTTGCTGAACTCCTTTATTAGCTTTAAAAGATTATAGCGACTTCCTTAGATTTTCCTATATAAGATCATGTCAGCTGTAAAGATACCTTTACCCCTTCCTTTCCAATCTGTACGCCTTTCATTTCATTATCTTTCCTAATTGCTCTTAACGATCAAATCTGAACTGGTGACTAATTTTGATTTGGAGACAGCCTCTGCCCGAAGAGCAGCAACTGCCATGACCCTTCGGAGGGTCACACTCTGCTTGTCACACCTGTTGATTTGTTTCCACTAGGAACGAGCCTTTGGGAGGTTTCCTGGTTGGTTCCTCTCCGCTCACCTCCCGGCACCCCCCTTCTCTGCTCCAAGCCAGAGAAGCTGAGGCCTGTGGATGGAGGCACCTGGGTCCCCCCACTGGCTGGCATCCTGCAGGTTCAGCCAACGGGAGGCCTGCAGGAGAGATGAGGCTGGGAGCGGAGAAATGTGGGTTCTGATCTTCCCCGACCTTTACTGCCCTTGATGCCACAGTCCTGACTCGGGATGCAACCGGTTGCTGACAGTCCCGGCTGGGCGCTCCTGCCTCCACACTGTCAACCTGCCCTGGAGTCTGGAGGAAACACATCATTTCCTCTCTGACCCCACCAAGCCTAGAGGTTGCAATGACTTCCCACTGTGGCTCGTCCCTGGGTGCCTCAACCTCCCTTGTTGGGTTCCTGATTGGCTTGGCTGATTAATTCAGTTTCTCAGAATCAATGCGTGACCATCAACCATTCCTGGCAGCCTTTACTGCCATTCTGCTAAACACCCACACCCCAAACATCCCTAAGGAGGAAGGCACAGAACCTCGCTCGGTGTGAAAACTTGGTTCCCTGGTAAACTGATCACCAACATGCAGGGTCCATGAGCCTAGGAGATGGTGAGGGAATTCTGTGGCAAAAAGCTTCCATTCCTGGAAGGAGAAAAGTAAACAGCAACCCAGACAGGACATGACCTTGACCTTGCTGCTACTTTCTCTCCTTTTTCTTGATTCCCTAGAAAAGATATTCCTTTGCGGCCCCTTGATCTGACCTTTTACTCTGCTTTAGAATTTGAGCACAAAAACTGTCCAGACGCTTCCCAGAGACCAAGTCCTAGGCATCCACTACTGCTGGTTTAAAGCTAATGACCACAGTCACCTGGCAAAGTGTCAGGAGCACAGATACCACTTGTGTGGGCTTGCTGCCGAGTGCCAGCCATGGCCTTAAGAGCTTCAGGTTACCTCATTTAACCACTGAGAACCTTGTAGGGTGAGCAGCAGAGCCCCAGCTATGTGAGTAAGGGAACAGAAACTCAAGATTAAGTAGGTTGGCCATGGTCTCCAAACTCAAAGGCGCTCGCCTTCCATTCTGTCCACCATGCTAAGCTGTGTCCCAGTCATGGCCCTGCTCCCCAGGAGTCTGCTGTGGACAGATTTAAGGTCTACCAGCCTGGGACGCCCCCGGTGGTCCAGTGGCTAAGGCTCTGCACTCCCAGTACAGGGGGCCAGGACGCGATCCCTGTTCAGGGAACCAGATCCCACATGCCGCAACTAAAAATCCTGTAGGCCTCAGCTGAGACCCAGCACAGCCAAATAAAAAGTAATGAAAAGAAAATATTTTTTATTATCCGTCACCACCCTCTCCCTCCCCCGCCTGCCACCCCCCAACTGTTCCTCCCTGACCACCGAGCCTGCCTCGCTGTGGGCAGGTAGGGCCGCCGCCCCCACCAGCCGGGCCAGCGTCACACCCACGCCTCCAGCGCAGCTTCTCCCGCCCAGGCCACCTGTGCCCATTGGTCCTCTGCCCACTGGTGGTGAAAGCCTGACTGAGCGCCCAGCTGAGCGGAGCAGGAAGCGTCCCCTGGGTTGTTTTGAAGTTTCGCAGTGATGGCCAGAGGCTCACAGCCACACACTGGCCTTTACCCCGCAGGGCACGCCCGGGGAGGGGGGACGGCAGGGCGGCCACCAGCCGCTCCAGCATCTACGTCTGCAGGCCCTTTCGCCTACTGAGCAGGTTGTGAGGAATCAAGACTCCTTCTCTGCCCACCAACGGCAGCCGGCGTGTTCCCTTGAAGATAACAGTGTCTCCTTCAAGTTAGATTGCTGAAAATCCTCCAGGGAGGAAGGAGCATTCCAGCTGAGGACTTTAGACTTTATGGAAAAACAGTGTTTGGGGACCTGAGGTAGTAAATGAATTACGAAAACCCGGGTGACAGACTGCCTTTCCCACCTTCTCAGTCCCAGCCTAAAGGTTCCTTCTCCTGGAGGGCCTCTCAGCGCCCCCCATCCCTCTCCGAGGGAAGAGGTCATATCTTATGATAATTACAAAAACAATAATAATAATAGCTACAAGTGTCTGTTGGGCTTCCCAGGTGGTGAAGGGGTAAGGAATCCACCTGCCAATGGGTTCATGCTGGAGACGCAGGAGACACGTTTTGAGCCCTGGGTCAGGAAGATCCCCTGGAGGAGGAAATGGCAACCCACTCCAGTATTCTTGCCTGAAAACTCCCATGGACAGAGAAGCCTGGCGGGCTACAGTCCATGGGGTTGCAAAGAGTTGGACATGACTGAGCACGCACAAGTGCCAGGTCTGGACGAGGCAGCAGCCAGGTCATCCCGAACACTTAGGAGGCAGGTGTTAGCCCATCTGAAACTTTACTGAGTGGCAACTTTGTTGCTGTTGTTCAGCAACTTGCATACTATAATCATATTTAACTATTCTTACAGCTCTCTGCAGTTTATAAAGTATCTTTTTTTTAAGATTCTTTTTTTGATGTGGAGGATATTTTAGGTCTTTATTGAGTTTGTTATAACAGTGTTTGTTTTATGGTTTGGTTTTTTTGGCCGTGAAGCACATGGGATCTAACCTGCACCCCTATGGGAAGGTGAAGTCTTAACCGCTGGACCTCCAGGCAGGTCCCTAAAGTCCTTTATTAGAACTCTCACTGGGCTTCCCTGGTGGCTCAGCTGGTAAAGAATCCGTCTGCAATGCAGGAGATCTGGGTCCCATCCCTGGGTTGGGAGGATCCCCTGAAGGGAATGGCTACCCACTCCAGTATCCTGGCCTGAAGAGTTCCATGCACTGTATAGTCCATGGGATCGCAAAGAGTCGGACATGACTAAGCAACTTTCACCAGACAGCAGCATCTTCGCAGTTTCATTTTCGAGACAAGGCAAGTGGCCTTTCCAGCCCCCTCTGCTGCCCCCACAGCCCAGCTGCGCCTCCTGAGCTCCACGCCACCTCAGTGCTCTGTCCTGAGCCCATTTTCCATTTCTACTCCCTGCACCAGTGTCCTGGCAGCTGGAGCTTTGGCAGGATAAAGGGGAAAGACAGCCAGGGTCTGGGGGCGAGGGGGAGTGGGCGACAGTTGGGTAAAATCAGGCAGAAGCCTCCCGGCATGGAGGGCAGAGCCCAGAAGAAGTGAAGGCGGGGGCCACACACCCTCATACACCAGCTGTGGACCCTACACAGCGTGACTCCACAGGAAGGGCAAGCTCTGACAGTCAGAAAACTCAGGTTCAGTTTCCAGCTTTGCCACCATATAACTTTGAGGATCAGTCTACCTCTCAGCACCTGTGTGACACTGTAATCTATAAGAATCATATAATCTTGGTTTTTTTGTTTTTTCCAGGTTCCAGAGGGCAGAGGTCCTAAAGCCCTTGGAATTTCCTGAGTGGGAGGGGAGACAGGAGCAACTTTTCTCATTCATAATTAGCCCCTTTCAATCACACCTGGGATTATGCTAATGTGGTGACTCCTAGGGAGCCCTTAGACAGCATCAGGATGGGGGCTGGTTGCCAGAGGAATCAACCCT
Organism: Odocoileus virginianus; assembly: GCF_023699985.2. Taxonomy (NCBI): domain Eukaryota; kingdom Metazoa; phylum Chordata; class Mammalia; order Artiodactyla; family Cervidae; genus Odocoileus; species Odocoileus virginianus. Next base: position 38,739,885 of record NC_069701.1, read on the forward strand.
GTGATTAGGAGTTTGGAACTTTCAGCCCTACCCCCCCCCTACATGGAGGGGAGGGACTGGCCTACCATACGTGCATAAGGGAACCTCCATAAAAACTCCAAACGATGGAGTTCAGAGAACTTCCAGGTTGGTGAATCCATCCATGTGCCGAGAGGTGGTGTACCCCCATCCATGGGGGCGGAAGCCCCTGCACCCCGGATCCTTTCAGATCTTGCCCTATGTATGTCCTATGCACCTCTTTATCTGACTGTTCAAGGTATCCTTTATAATAAAACTGCTGGTAGCAAAGTACTTTTCTCAATTCTGTGAGCAGTTCTAGCAAATTATGGAACCTGAGGAGAAGTCAGGGGAATCTGATTCACAGCGGGCTGGCTGGAAGTCCAGGAGGCCAGGTCTTACAACTAATGTCTGAAGCAGGGGCTGTCATGTGGGACTGAGCCCTTCACCTGTGGCACCTGCACCAACTCTTGGTGTCAAAACTGATTCAGTGTCAGAACTGAATTGAATGGGAGGATACCTAGTTAATGTCTGCAGAGAACTGGAGAATTGGTTAGTGCGGGGGGAAAACCCACATATTCAATGTCAGAAGTGTTATGAGTGACAGGCAGTTCACACCTGTCAGTCCACCTATAAAGCAGGCTTACCTGCCCAACGAAGAGCAGACTCACATAGGAAAGACCCTGATGCCGGGAAAGACTGAAGTCAGGAGGAGAAGAGGATGAGATGATTGGATGGCATCACTGACACAACGGACATGAGTTTGAGCAAGCTCTGGTAGATGGTAAAAGATAGGGAAGCCTGGCATGCTGCAGTCCATGGGGTTGCAAAGAGCCAGTCACGACTAAACGACTGAACAACAATCTGCCCAACACAAAGGGCTGATGAGTGAGTGACCTGCTGTATGTGAAACTGCAGACCATCCCTTCGGTTTCATAAACTGTAAACTGCAAAACGTCCTCAAAGATTAGATTTCATACAATCAGAGCCATCAAGTGTTTATCAAGCACCGATTGCCTATAACATACTTGATGGGCAGAGGATAATATAGAACATGACCTGTGTCTTCAAGAAACTTTCTGTCTGGCGAGGAGACAACACCAGTATATTTGAAATGTAAGAACTATTTAACACCTGGTATACGCAAAGGAGGTCGCGGAAGGCAGCTGAGGAGAGCTGGGTACGGTGTCATGGGGGAGGTGATTTGACTTGTGCTCAGAGGAGGGATCCACTCGAGAGGTCCTGGCAGGTTGCAGCACCTGGCACATGGGGTGTTGGCGGGCGGATGGGCAGTGAGAGGCAGAGTCAGGCATCACCAAGGAGAATGCTGATCAAGTGAAAAGTCTGGTATGGAATCAACAGAAAATGAAGTTGGAGAGGTTCAGTGAAATGAGAAGCAAAGAAAAGGCACTCATTCATTCGCTATTGATTGAGCATTTGTAACATGCCAGGTATTGTTAGGCACTTGAACAGAGAGAAGAAGAGGTACCTGCCCTTATGAAACTGACACTTCATTCCGGTCAGGAGGAGACCAAATACACAAACAAGATCATTTCAGATTCATCCAGATTAGTAAGTACTGACGACGTCGTCTCTGACTTCCTCCTCATGACAGGTGTCTCTTCGAGTTGCCTGACTGAGAATAAAGTCAAAGGAACCACATCCCTCCAGCCCTGGTCCAGGGAGAAAAGTCACATTCCTTATCAACTTCTGCTCCTGGGAAGTCTGGGACAAAACAAAGGGAACTGCATGTCCCTCTCTTTCATCTATTCCTTGAAACACAGACATACCACACACAGCCAGTCTCTCCCTTCTCCTTGAATCTTTATCCCGTGACCTGGAGGAGAGTTTGGCCTGTTTGCAGTTGAAGATAAGAACCAGAAGCCATCTGGGGCCCGTATCTGTTTTTCCTCCCTGTAAAAGGAGGGAAAGCTTTTCTTCTAAGCAAATGGGAGAAGTCCTCCCTGCTTACACCTGAGCTGTGAGTCTGCTCAAATGCCAGAAAGCTGGCCTCCCAGGAGGCGGTGCCTGCCTGATTTCCATTCACTGCTGTCTAGGATACAATCACAGGCTCACGTCCAGAGGCAAGCTGATCTTTCCCAGGTTCCTAAGGGAGAGCCAGGCCTTCGGGCTCGGGGGCTCCAGCGCACTTCATCCAGACCCGAGTGAACCAAGGACGTGCATTTCAGCACGTGTCCGCTTCAGGCCCCTGGCCTGGTGCTGTGCTCAGAGCAGACGCTCTCCCTGACTGCTGACAGCTGCACCATCTCCACAAGCGACCCCAGGCAAAAGAACCAGCTGGCCTTTCCCCTAAATGTTGCCACCACACAAAGGCATTCTGGCCCAGAGCTCCAGGACCCCTGGCCCACCTTCCTCTGTCCCCAGGTCTCAGGCAGAACCCCTTCTGACTGTCAGGGTTTGTCTTCCTTGGGCTCCTCGGTTTTGCCCACCCATGACCAGTGTTCCTACTGGCCCATGAGCAATGGTCCAGCCCAGCCCTCCTGGGTTCCTGCCCCAGAATCCCCCTGCCGTCTCCTTTCCCAAGTATGAGAAGGCTGCCAACTTCCAGAGAGGAGAGAAACGGCGGCCACAGTGCGTGCACGCCCCCCCCCCCCCCCCCCCCCCCCCCCCCCGAGGAGAGCAACCTGGAGGCGCTGAAGGTGGTCCCCTTACCGCAGCAGCTGGTCCGCAGGGCCCAGGGAAGCCACGCTGTCCTCGGTGCCAGAACGAACACCCAACTCTGGGCCCTCTGCCGGCTGCCTGTTTATAAGTGACGTTCTGGGTTAAGCTTCTGTCAATGACTTTCCAGAACTGCCCCCTCCCTTACGGCTCAGGGGAGAGAGAGGCTGCTTGTGAGCCAATCTCCAACTCAGGACTAGACCTTGAACAGACTATTTGAGAAAAGGCAAAAAAACACAAAATCAGGTCAGGGGTGAGCTGGGAGGAGGTGGTGAAAAGCCGCTGCCCAAGTGTTCTGGCGGAAAGATTAAAGGGCAGTGTGTTTGGGTTTTACAAGGGGCGGAGGAGCAGGCCAGGGATGGAGAGCTGGGCAGGAGAGGGACCTTCTGGCCTAAGAAAAGGAGCAGAGGATCCCACGGGAGAAGAAAAAATGAGGCATCTAATGTCCTCTTCCTGCTGAGTCCTCAGGATGTCTCAGGCTGTCCCCCTGGGAACAGGTGACATCATGGGGCCAGGAGACTAGATTCCTCACAAGGGCATATGTCACCTAGTGGCTTTTATGGGCTGTTGACCTGGTATGACTTCATTAGCAAGGTTTTTATTTTTTTAATTTAGTTTTTGGCCACACTGTGCAGCTTGCCCCCGACCAAAGACTGAACCTGGGCCATGGCAGTGAAAGTGCCAAATCCTAACCACTAGACTACCAGGGAACTCCCTCAGCAAGGTTTTAAAATGCTTGCCCACACTACTGAGCCCACCCAGACCGCTTCATTTAAGGTACTGTTCTCCCAAAGACAGGGCCAATCAAGAACAGGAACAGAGCGCCCACCCACGGGGTGCCACCCGCTACCACCAAAACAAAAGACAAACCGGCCTCAGCCCTGACACGCTCTTGGAGGAAGCAGAGTCAATAACTCAGGGTCCTAACGCTTTCCTTCAAGTCCAGAACCCAAGGTTAATTAGTCAGAGAGGGCTTTCTCTGACTCCATGCGTCCACCTGACATGGCAAGTGGTGCCCAGGCAAGCTGGCGTGCTGAGCCTGCTGATGAGATGGGGCCGTGCCTGGCCCCGACGTCAGGCGGACATCCACATCACAGGGGCCTCCAGGAGCCCACAAATTAAGTGAAAGCACAGTGGGGCAGGGAGCTTGCTCACTCCTCTAGGATCCAGATCCTGACCCACACAGGTACTTCTGTTTCCACCTCTTCTCCATCTTTCTCCAGAGGTGACAACAAGTAGCCTCATGACTCCCCTCTGGCCCACCAAGGCAGGGTGAGAACCACTCCTAAACCCTGCAAATTACAGGCAGCTGGAGATCCTAGGAGATGAGGCCAGAATGACATTCCAGTGAAAGGCTCTGTCTGGGAACAGGAAAATGGTTCATCTTCTGTAAAACGGGGATTAACAACACACACCTTGCACAGTTGTTTGTGGGGACTCAAAGGATCTGGTTATTATGAATAGCCACGTTCTATCCAACAGCAGCAGGAAAGGGACCCAGAGATAACACTGGAGGATAAGGAAGAGGCTAGCAAGTGTCCTGGCAGGGAAGGAGGAAGAAGTGTTCCAGGAAGAGGGAGCATTGTGACGGGGAGGCCACCTGGCTTTACGAGTTCACAAGCCACACGTGGCTTGTTGTGGCTGGGACACCAGTTGCCCCAACAAGGCTGGAGAGAAAGGTAGGTTCCCCACCCCTCACCTGCATCACAGAGACATGAAATCATCCTTCCTGCTGTTTGAGGTCTTAAGCGGAACAGAACATCCAGCATGGGAAATTGCGGCAACTAACTTCCTATGCAGTTGTGAAACACCACCAGGGCAACCAATTACTACTACTTCAAGGCTGTTTTATTTATCTTAGGAAACAGAAGTGGAGGAGGGGAGGAAGGGTCTGCCTCAGGTAAACTGATGATGGCAAAGTTCCTCACTGCTGCTCTGGTTCAGAAGGGTTGCTCGGATACAGAAACGACACTGTTGACCATGGGTGCGACAGACAGACTTCCCATCAGGGACTCCACAGAGGAAAGACATTGGTCTGCACTCGGCTCTGTGAATGGGGAAACGTGGGCAACGAGGGGCAGATCCTGCTTCCGTCCCAAGCCTCTTCTCTCGTACCACCAGAGCAGCTAGGCCCCTCTATGGCTAGTGGCCTTGGCCCCTGTTCTTCCCTACCAAATCCAGCCACAGAGGCATTGCGAGTCTATGACTTCTATGGGGCAAAAGCAAGCAGACAGACTGTCTTCCATTTATTCAAAGAGGAAGGTCAGGTCATGTACACACTGCTATATTCAAAATGGACAACCACAAGGACCTACTGGGTAGCGCAGGGAACTCTGCTCACTGTTATGTGGCAGCCTGGATGGGAGGGAAACTTGGGGGAGAATGGATACATGTGAGTCCCATTGCTGTTCACCTAAAACTACCACAATATAGTTAATTGGCTATACCCCCAAAAACCAAAAAGTTTAAAGTCTGGGAAAAAAGAAAAGAGAGAGCTTATAAGAAATGCCCACCAGGTAACAGAAACAGTGCTACGTGCTATGGAGAAACCAAGGTAGAAGGTGATGACCCCTACACTTTAAGAATCTACCATGCGGAAGGTAGAGGCAAGACCTACACGTGAGCTTCCAGCATCAGAGTTAATCACCACGGGATTACACATAGGGCCTAAGGTCCCAAGGGCTGTTTCCAGGCCTCCGTGAGCTCTTCATCACCCTCGGGAGGATTCAACAAACCCACCACCCTGAGACGTCAGTTCTAGGCCAGTGACAAATGTTGACCTAACCCAACACCAGTGTTAAAGAGCCTCACGATTTCCAGGAAACCCGCGTTCCCCTCCTCCTCCACAGTGCAAGCCGTCCAGCACCACACCTCCCCTCACCCAGTGCCGCACCCTGAGCTCTGGGAACTGTGCTGGGCTGCAGTTCCAGCATGTAATTCCCGCTTTGACTTAAAAGTTAACATGACCCTTCGAACCTTAGTTTCCTCATCTATAAAACGCAGAATGTCCTGAGTCATCTTATAAAGCTACTCTGAGAGCTTAATGAGGTCATGGGTTTTTGAAATACCTAGAGAGCCTGGCACATTAGAGATGCCCAGAAAAGTGATCCCAAGGGTCAATCCTTGTAGTATCAGAGTTAATCCTTCTCTCTTCTCATCACGTCCTGGGACTCAAGATAAAAGAAGTGGTGACATGGAAACAAGCCTGGAAGCCAAGAACAGAGCATCAATCTCACGCAGGATGATGACTGGAAGGAGTCGTGAGTCAGAAAAACCCTGGTCCTCCCTCTGCTACCATTAACAGTGTTGGGCTGAGAGTCACTTTGCATACTGGGCTTCAGTTTCTTCAACCAATTAGGCCAAGGATATTAATAACCATGCCTCCTTCACAAAGGCAGTGTGGATTTTAAAAAATAATAACCCATAAAACCTTTACTGCAGTGCACTGTACTACCCAAGTGCCAGGTCCTATGGAGACTCAGCCTAGTTGAGAGGAGAGAGTGGGGATGAGGGGTAAACAAGATAAAGGTAAATCAATACACAGTAAGACAAGTATCAAAAAGAATAAAATTCAGAGGAACAAATTAAATGAAAGAAATGCAGGCTGGTTTGCCGAAAACTAAAAAAATATCACTGAAAGGCTGTAGAGACCTAATCAAAAGGAAAAACCCCTCACATTCATGAATCAGAGACTTAAGTGTTAAAATGGCAATACTCTCCCAGTTGATCTACAGTTTCAACACCTGCCATCTCTATCAAAAACCACAGCTGACTTTATTGGAAATTGACAAGATGATTTGAAAATCCACATGAGGCTCTCTCATGAGTCCAAGGGACTCTCAAGAGTCTTCTCCAACACCACAGTTCAAAAGCATCAATTCTTTGATGCTCAGCCTCCTTTATTGTCCAATTCTCACATCCATACATGACTACTGAAAAAACCAAAGGACTATACAGACCTTTGTCAGCAAAGTAATGTCTCTACTTTAATATGTTGTCTGGGTTTGCCATAGCTTTTCTTCCAAGGAGCAAGTGTCTTTCAATTTCATGGCTGCAGTCACCACCTGCAGTGATTTTGGAGCCCAAGAAAATAAAATTTGCCACTATTTCCACTTATCCCCCATCTTTCTGCCACGAAGTGATGGGACTGGGTGCCATTTTTGAATGTTGAGTTTTAAGCCAGCTTTTTTACTCTCCTTTCACCCTCATCAAGAGACTCTTTAGCTCCTCTTTGCTTGATGCGATTAGGGTGGTATCATCTGCATTTCTGAGGGTGTTGATATTTCTCCCAGCAGCCTTGATTCCAGCTTATGATTCATCCAGCCTGGCATTTTGCATGATGTATTCTGCATAGAAGTTAAATAAACAGAGAGACAATATATAGACTTGACGTACTCCTTTCCCAATTTGGAACCAGTCCATTGTTCCATGTTGGGTTCTAACTGTTGCTTCTTGACCTGCATACAGGTTTCTCAGGAGACAGATAAGAAGGTCTGCTATCCCCATTTCTTTAGGAATTTTCCAGTTTGTTGTGATCCACACTGTTGAAAGCTTTAGCATAGTCAATGCAATAGAAGTAGATGTTTTTCTGTGACTCCCTTGCATTTTCTATGATCCAACAGATGCTGGCAATTTGATCTCTGGCTCCTCTGCCCTTTCTAAACTCAGCTTGTACATCTGGTAGTTCTCAGTTCATGTACTGTTGAAGCCTAGCTTGAAGGATTTTGAGTATTACCTTGCTAGAATGTGAAATGAGCGCAACTGTATGGTAGTTTGAACATTCTTTGGCACTGACTTTCTTTGGGATTGGGATGAAAACTGACCTTTCCCAGTCCTGTGGCCATTACTGAGTTTTCCAAATTTGTTGGCATATTGAGTGCAGCACTTTCACAGCATCATCTTTTAGGATTTTAAATAGCTCAAATGGTCCACATAAAAAAACTCTTTAAAAAAATGAAATCCACATTTAAATGCAAAGGAACTAGAACAGCCAAATAATAATAATAATAATGAAACAGCACACAGTTGAAAGACTCACACTTGGCAATTTCAAAACCTACTACAAGTTATAGCAATCGGAAACAGTGTGGTACTGGGATATGGATAGACATAGATAAGTGGAACAGAAATGAGGATCCAGAAAACTCACATTTACAGTCAACTGATCTTCAACAGGGTATCAAGACAATTCAACAAATGGTGCTGGAACACCTAGATATATAGATGCAAAAGAATGAAATTGCACCCCTATCTCACACCATCTACAGAAACTCACACAAAATGAATCAGACTAAAATTTAAGGTCTAAAACTGTAAAAATCTTAGAATAAAATATAAATCCTTGTGGCTTTGCGTTAGGCAATGGTTTCTTAGCTATGACAGCAAAAGCACAAGCAATCAAAAAATAAATAAATAAACTGGCTCTGTCAAAATGAAACTTTTGTGCTTTCACGGACCCCAGCAAGAAAGTGAAAAAGACAAACCACAGAATGGGAGAAGAGTTTTATAAATCACATAATCTGATAAGGGTCTAATATCCAGGATATATAAAGAACTCTCATAACTCAAAACAAAAACAACACAACTAAAAATGGGCAACAGATTTGGATATACATTTCTCCAAAGAAGACATACAAATGGGTGGTAAGCATAAGAAAATGTGCTTAATATAATTAGTCTTAAGAAAATGCAAAAGGGAGTAGTTTCCTTTTTTAGGAAGTAATATTTTTCATATTCTAGAACTAACATCAAAAAAAGATGTCCTTTTCATAAAAGGGAACTGGAATGCAGAAGCAGGAAGTCGAGACATACCTGGAGTAATAGGCAAGTTCAGCCTTGGAGTACAAAATGAAGCAGGGCAAAGGCTAACAGTTTTTGCCAAGAGAATGCACTAGTTGGAGCAAACACCCTCTTCCAACAACACATGAGACGATTTTACATATGAATATCACCGGATGGTCAATATCGGTGAAATCAGACTGAAATCATATTGATTATATTCTTTGCAGCCGAAGATGGAGGAGCTCTATGCAGTCAGCAAAAACAAGACTGGCAGCTGACTGTGGCTCAGATCATGAACTCGTTATTGCAAAATTCAGACTTAAATTGAAGAAAGTAGGGAAAACCATTAGCCCATTCAGGTATGACCTAAATCAAATCCCTTACGATTATATAGTGAAGTGACAAATAGTTTCAAGGGATTAGATATGATAGAGTGTCTGAAGAACTATGGACAGAGGTTCATAACACTGTACAGGAGGTGGTGATCAAAACCATTCCCAAGAAAAAGAAATGCAAAAAGGCAAAATGGTTGTCTGAGGAGGCCTTACAAATAGCTGAGAAAAGAAGAGAAGCAAAAGGCAAAGGAGAAAAGGAAGACATATCCATCTGAATATAGAGTTCCAAAGAATAACAAAGATAAATAAGAAAACCTTCCTAAGTGAATAATGCAAAGAAATAGAGGAAAACAATAGAATGGGAAAGACTAGACATCTCTTCAAGAAAATTAGAGACACCATGGACCATTTCATGCAAAGATGGGCACAATAAAGGACAGAAATGGTAAGGACCTAACAGAAGCAGAAGAGATTAAGAAGTGGTGGCAAGAATACACAGAAGAACTATACAAAAAAGATCTTCATGACCCAGATAACCCCGATGGTGTGATCACTCACCTAGAGCCAGATATCTTGGAGTACAAAGTCAAGTGGGCTTCAGGAAGCATCACTACAAACAAAACTAGTGGAGGTGATGGAATTCCAGCTGAGTTGTATCAAATTGTAAAAGATGATGCTGTGAAGGTGCTGCACTCAACAAGCCAGCAAATTTGGAAAACTCAGCAGTGGCTACAGGACTGGAAAAGGTCAGTTTTCATTCCGATCCCAAAGAAAAGCAACGCTAAAGAATGTTCAAACTATGGTACAATTGCATTCATTTCACATACTAGCAAGGTAATGCTCAAAATTCTCCAAGCTAGGCTTCAACAGAAAGTGAACTGAGAAATTCCAGGTGTTCAAGCTGGATTTAGAAAAGGCAGAGGAACCAGAGATCAAATTGCCAACATTTGTTGGATCATAGAAAAAGCAAGAGAATTCCAAAAAACATCTACTTCTGCTTCACTGACTATGCTAATGAGCCGACTCATTAGAAGTGACCCTGATGCTGGGAACGACTGAAGTGAGGAGAAAGGGATGACAGAGGATGAGATGGTTGGATGGCATCACCACCTCAATGGACGTGAGTTTGAGCAAGCTCCGGGAGATGATGAAGGACAGGGTAGCCTGGCGTGTTGCAGTTCATGGGGTCACAAAGAGTCGGACTGAGCGACTGAACAACAACAACAGCAATATTTTCATAGCTTTTTCAGACAATTGTGGATCCCACTGTTTGGTACTATATCAAAATTTGACAAATACTAAATTATAGTGTGAAATATGAAACCCTATGAACTTTACTCTACTGTTATGTTAAAATCCATTGGCCTTTCTTAAGTTCCAAGTGCGCCTCTTCCCAACATGATTTTGTAACTTCATATCCTGGTCATTTGTAAATTATCAGTTTACTGAGTTATGCTGATCTTCAAGATGTTGACACACTTTATAATAAAATGCCAAGATGTCATAGGTGTCATATCACCAATCTAGTCAGATAACTTTGAAGTATTGACTTTTAAGTATTGAGAAGCTGTCAAGCTCAAGAGGATGGATATAAACTTTCCAAAATTCTAATTTTGGCTTGAAAGCTCTAATTTTACCATTGGCAACAAATACTGTTAGTTGTTTTCTTTAAAGCAACAGGCTCACTACATTCATTTTCGAGAGAAAGTTTGTCAGGTACCCAAGTCTGAATAACCATGGCTACTAGTTATTTGCAAGTAAAAATAGCATCTCCTGGAAAAAGGGGTTTTTGAGTTCAGCTTGTAACTCAAAAACCCCAGAAGTGCTTTCCCTCAAGCCAACCAATACAGTTCATTTACTTCCCATCTCAAAACACAGAATGTCAAAGACCTGCACACAAGCATACAGAGTTAATAAAATGTGTCCATTTTACTGCTTCAACATGACCAGTCTTAACTGAAGCTGGCTCTTTTTTTTTTTTTTTTTGGCCATGCCACATTGCACATGGGATCTTAGTTCTCTAACCAGCGATCAAACCCGTGCCCTCTGCATTGAAAATGCAAAGCCTTAACCACTGGATCGCCAAGGAAGTCCCGTAAGCTGGCTCTTTTGAACTTTAAGTGTATGGAGGTGAAGAAACCCACCCCAATTCCTCTGAAGCCGCCAGCCATTTTGCCCGCCAGCCATTTTGCCCACCAGCCAGCCATTTTGCCCACCATTTCTTATGCACCATTGGTGCAAACATGAACACAGTGGAAAAAGCAAGTAATTCCCTAGTATTATATGAAAATCTAGTATTATATGAAATCAGGGGCCCCCTTGAGGACCTGCAGGGACCTGGGGATCCCACTTGAGGAACCACTGGTCTAGGAGGCCATTCCCTGTGGACTGAGAGAAGGAAAAACAACTTTCAAATAAAGCAAACAGGATTCTTCACTTTGTGACAGAGGGGGTAGTGGAGGTGAGCGCAGAACAGGCTGTGATTGCCGCACTGGGTCAGGGCAGGTGGGCTGACCTCAGCACCCTATATTCGACAGGCTTAAAGGGCCGAAGAGTTTCAGCTGAGCAGATCACTTCCTGTAGTTTCAAAGTCTCATAGACAAACTCTCTGCTTGTTTTCTCTTGGCCCCAGGCCGCCTTCCCATTCCTTTGCCCTCGGCACAAAAGAGGCCCGTTCAGTCAGGATTGTTCTCCAGCTCAGCACTAGACTGGGTGAAGCAGAATGCGTGTGGCTGGGGAAGGATGGCAGGAGGCAAAGAAGAAAGACAAGAGGGCAGCGTCACCATGACTCTGCCCAGCTGCCCTGAGTCTCAGTTTACCTGGCAGGGGGGCGGGGCCTTCCTACCAATTCTCTGCATTCCCACCACAGCCCCTTCCTGCCAGTCAGAGCTAGCCTAGATTCCTACCAACCGGCCCCTTAGGTCAATGTGAACAGAAGGGTTTTTCCCCTTTTTGTTTCTCCAAACTAAGGTCTCTTGGTAGGAAAGGCCCCCCTCTCAGCACCTGAGCTATCAGCTCCCACCCGGCAGCGACCAACACAAGACTCCATGTTGGCTCAAAGCTGTATCCCCCAGGATCCCAGTAAAACAATGTGAAGTCAGGGTGGGAACGGATTTCTCATTTGTGACTAGACTGTTACAACTGGAGCGGCAGAAAAGCCGCTGGCCAGGGAGCAGAAAGAAAACAGAGTGCCATTCAGGCCCGAGGGACAAACAATGGGCCCTTATCCTATTTTCCAATCCAGGCAGCTAAACAGAGTGGAAGCCCTAAGGGGTGGCCCCTGAATAGGGCTGCCGAGGATATGTGGAGTCCCAGGCAAATACTTAGAGGGCTTGGGGGAATCCCCACATCTACATAAAAAGCTTGAGTCACTCAAAACGAGTGTGTCAACACCATTTTGGCCATGCAACCTAACACAATTCTACATAAGAAATACTGTGGCCACCAGTGGAAGCTTCCCTCCTGGAATGGAGACTGGCCTTCAAGCCAGGGACAACCCCACGGGACAGCCGGTTGTCCCTGCACGGGGTAGAGGGTTGAGAGCACCCCAAAGGGACCGATGTGGATCCCAGTCTGGGTTCGGAATGCTACCTTATGGAGAACAATTCCTTGAGAGGCACTGGGCCAAGTACTAAGGCTTCTGTGACAAATATCCCAAAGTCTCTGCTAAAGAAACAGAGAAGGCCTTCAAGTGGAATGGCCCCTTGCTCCTCGCTGGAGTCACAGCAGGGAGCCAGAAAGACACCCGGATCTCCTGTTCTCAGGGAGACAGACAGAAGGCCACTGCTGTGTAACTGCAGCCTGGATGTAAGGAGAGTACCTTCACCCGATACCATGCCAATGATACCATGAGCTGGTTAGGAGCAGTACCACCCGGGGCCCTAGGGTGTGCGGGAAGGTAAGGGGCTCACCTGGCAGACAGATCCGTAATCACGCCAGAGAGGGGGGCGTGGCTCCAGCCAAGGAGGGCGTGGCTGCCATAGCTCCTCCCACCCCCACTCCGGTTCACTGGGGTCACTGAAAGAGTTTGAGCCCTGAAACCTGCCCACAGTTCCCTGTGTTCTGCCAAGATCCGCACCCAGCCGCTGCCTGCTGGGAAGCAGATAACAGCCCAGCGTGGGAGGCTCCGCCTGGCCCTCCCGGGTGAAGGTACTCTCCTTACATCCAGGCTGCAGTTACACAGCAGCTGGCCGTCTGTCTGTCTCCCTGAGGACAGGAGATCAGGGCTGTCGTTCTGGTTCCCTGCTGTGACTCCAGCGAGCAGCAAGGGGCCAAGAAGAGGGTGAGCGCTCAGTAAAAGGCTGGGTAACAAGTGCGAGTGCCTCTCAGCTGCACAGTGGCCCCTGCAGCTGGGGCTCGCTGCTGACACTCAGGGCCCGGTGCAGGGGACCTCCCCTCCGTGGGGGCTGGTGGGAGAGGGGCGGCAGGCCTCAGCTGGCTCACGGGGCACAGTGCTTTGAGAGGCACCAGCCAGGCTCTGAGGCTTCCATGATAAATATGCTGACGTCTCATCCTAAAGCAGTGGAGTGAGGAATCAGCTGGGATTTCCTGACCTTGACGAGCAAGCACAGGGGAGGGGGAAGGATGGTTCTGGTCCAAGACCCCAGATTCAGCTCACTCTCTTTTCTCGGCCCTCACCTAGGCACCAGCTATTGCTTCATCATTCAGCATTTCCAGCTAAGTGCTAACTACCCGTCCTCCCCATTGCAGCTCAGTCTCTCCCTAAATGCTCTCATAGCAGCACCCATCCACCTCTGCTCCAGTAGCTCGCTCCTCATCCCCTAAAATAACACATCAACCAGCACAGCTTTTAGCCACAGATTCTGCTAGAAGTCCCTCTACTGCCCGTGGGACAGGCTAAAACCAATGAGCTTTCTGAGGGGCCCAGACCACCTCCTTCGCTCTCCCGGCAGTGCCCAGGCTTTCTGTGCATGGGCCCTGCTTTCCAGGGAAGGCACCCAGATCTCATTCGCCAAATTCTTCCTGAGTGCCCCCACCATCCCACCCAGCCCACTGTCTTTTCCTGGCGATGGGCAGGCCAGATTCATGGCTATGGATGGAAGACCTGTTCTGCTGGTTGCCAAGCACATTGATTCATGCAGTCTGTGCTCCAAAGATGGTTAAGTGGAGCCTCATACCCCAACTGATGTGGCTAGTCAGGGGCAGCAAGTAGCTCCCTGCACAGCCAGGCCTGAGACCATGGCTTAATCATCTTGGCATCCCAAACCCAGCAGAGCAGGAACCCGGGCAGGCACTGGTTAAATGTTTAGAGGACAAATAAACCCTGAAGGAAGAGAAACATGGCACTCTGAATGTACGGGAGGCATGGTGGCAGGGCACCAGGATCCCAGGCCTGGTTCTTTGCGACCTCAGGCAAACCATCTGCAAAATGAGCTCCCTGACCCCTGAGCAACGTAATGGGTCCTTTGCCTACAGTAAAGGCCAACTCAAACCAGTGTAGATTTCCAGAGATGGCCCCTCCCCTTTTTTCCTACCTGGGATAAGGAGTTTCAGGATGTGGAAAATTGATAAGCCAAGCAAAGAGGTCAGGTCTGAAATTCCAGAAGTAAGCTCCAAGGAAAACAGGAACCAGGCCTGCGAGGACTGATCACATTTTCTAGCGGTTGATGTGTTTGTTGCTTTGTACATTGTTCTCGGGCTTTGTCTGGTATGTCTGTGTTTTGCCTAAGCTAGACCTAAGCTTCAGAGTAATCTAACACCTACATAAATGCATGTCAACTGCTCTGAAATGAGGAAATTGCTGACAAAAGGAAAGGAAAAGCTGTTGGCATTTTGTATAACCAGGGAAAGATGATTTTTTTGGCCTGAACTTGGGCGACCTGGGGCACCTCAGCCCCCACCCCCGCCTCAGCCTTCAGGGCAACAGCAGTACTCACAGCCCAGGGCGGGCAGTGGGGAAGGTTGGTGGAAGGGCTGCCTAGAGCCTGAGATGGTCTGAGGTCCTTCTGCTACAGGGAGGGGAGAAACTGGAATCCTGGCAGCTCGCCCCTAAGTTAGTAGGTGTTCCTGTCCACCGTTGAGCGCCCAGCCTCCTCTGCAAAATCTTGACTCAAAATGTCCCAGTCTCTAAAGCCTGTGAGCTCTCTAGGTGGTAAGGAAAACAGCAAGTAAAATCTTCTTTCCTCCTCCTGAGTACTTCTCCATTAAAGGAAAATTCACGTGAAGGCAGTCGGAACGCCTGTCTCCACCTGCAGCTCCTGCAGAAGGGAGGTAAATAAACCACCAGGCCTGAGAGAGAGTCTGCTCTGCTGCTGACCCTTCTAGTCTCTTTCGGGGATGGAGAGATGTGATGGGCGAGAAGACGAGAGGCCAGAGAACAAATAAACGAGGATGAATAGCAGGCTTCCCCGCCCCCTAAGCCTCCACATGTTCTGCCCACCCTGGCCTCAGAGCAGAGCCCCTGCCACGTGGACAGCGCCCAGGACAAGAGGAGGGCAACACTCCGGTCTTCCTCCTGAAGCTCTCTGGGCCAGAAGCACCTCTAACACAGCAGTTCAGAGAGGAGCGAGGCCGAGCCCTGCAAGCCCCCAGCACTCACAGAAACCAGAGAGCTTCAGGAGAGTCCCTGGGAAAGACTCAGACAGTGCTGGCACCATGGGCCCAAGTGGACTGTTTCAAGCCACCAAGTAAAATAAATGAATGGCGGGACTTCCCCAGTGGTCCAGTGGCTAAGACTCAGCTCCCAATGCAGGGGCCTGGGTTCTGTTCCTGGTTGAGACACTAGACTCCGCATGTGCAATGAAGATCCTTGTGCCCCAGCTAACATGGGGAGCAGCCAAAACAAAAACAAAACTGCTAACCCTTCAACAAATAAATAAATGGAGACCCTTTTCCTATTTTCAGATTCTCCCTTCACTGACAACCCTTCAAGAGCATCTTTGCAGAACCCTGGATGAATCCTTCCTGTGCGCAGTCAGGGACTCTCCAGAGACTTCCAAGATCTGGACAAGAAGGGAAGGAAGGAGGAGCCTTTGCCTGAGGGGAGGAGCGTGGGGTGGGGGGACAAGGTAGGGACAACAGCCCAATGGGCTCCTGGCCAGAGGCAGTGGACAGGCCAGTGCTGAGGATTACTGCTAGCAGCACACAGAGGGAGGGGGAGGGAGGTCCTAACTCCCATCGCCTAGAAAACAGTGAGACCTGAAGGTGAGGAGCCTGGTCCCTGCTCCTTCTTGAGTTGAGGTCAAAACTGAAATCTAGGCCTCAGCCCTTTGGGGAAGGACTGTGTCACTCACGAGGAAAATGAGTTTATAAAACAGGCATTAGGTCAAAGGTAGATCGGTGACCCAAACTTCCGCATGTGATACTGGTTTGACCACATCAGACACAGCCGTGAGGACGTAGGTTACCACAGTGCCTGGCGCTAGTTGAATGAATTCGGATTGAGGCTGGTTCTGTCTGGAATAGTCAGAGTAGCAGAGGCAGAAAGAAGGTGTGGGTGCAAAATTATCAGGGACAGCTAAGCTTATTTTCCTATGGAGCCAGGATCTCCCACGGCCCTAGGCCCCGAGCTGGGGCAGAGACTGAAGGGCAGGGAGGAGGGGTAGATGCAAGGGAGAGGTGCTCTCGGACCCCACCTGCCAACAAGATGAACCCCAGCTGGCTCAGGAGACACCCTGAAGAGAGGTGCCCGGCTGCACACCCGCAGGGCCGTCAGCCCCAGCTCTTGGAATACGGGGCTGGGACAAGTACAAGGGACTGGCAGAAATGGCACGGACCTAAAGCCGCGTGCATGAAGTGGCGGTCACCAGAAGGCCTGCCTCCCAGGGACCTATTTGCAGCTTCAGAAAAGGCACAGGGCTAAGCTTCCTGTCAATCCTGGGCCTCTCAGAGCCCCCCCTGTCTTCACCCCACCCTCCAGTAGGCAGCCTCGCCCAACAGGCTGTCTTCCTTCTACCTGGGTCAGAATTCTGACCTCCTCAGGGAATGGCCTTGGGCTCACATTTACTTTGCTCAGTGCAGAGAAATGAGACAGAGGAAATGTGGGCAGGATGCCTCGTACTGAATCCTTGGTATGACTGCCCCCCACCTGCGTCCATTTATACACCTGTCTCCTCTGCTTCTGAGGAAGACGACCCCCAGGGCATCAAGGACTGTGTTGAGGAACCTAGCTGGAAACCTCAGCGGCTTGCTAAGAAAATTTCTCCCCTCCATTTCTTCAAGCCTTTGGGCAGGATTATCTTTATCTTTGTTACGGCCTTAAAGAAGCATTCCAGAAAGGAAACAAAAGCAAAAGAGAACAGAGGCCAAGGATGATCTTGTAAGAGATGAGGACCAGGATGTCTGAGCAGAGAACCCTGCTTTAGGACCCCAGGCATCACTCAGAAGTGGGGGCTTGGGGGGAGGGAAAAGAAAAGGAAGCCCCAGGCTTTGTGAAGGACGCAAAGGACAGCAACGATCAAGGGAAACACGCCACACACAGCACGCCTCGGCAGGGTCTGTTTTGTTCTGCTGGCAGTGCCCAGCGCCAGGGCACAGCTTGGGTAATGGGCAGAGAGGCGAGTCTGAACCTGGGCTCTGCCACTTCGTGGCTGGACAACTTTGGGCAAGTAGTTCATCCCCTGGAGCCCCAGTTGCCTGAAGGTAACACCTTCTTACCTCCAGAACAGAGCAGAGTGGAATGAATGGAGCTGCCATTACTATTTCACTGTTGTATTCTTTTATATAAATTTAGTTCTAAATGAGGAAAAAAAAAAAAAAATCAACCCGCAGATACAAATCACCCGAGAATTCTGACCTCATTTTGCCCACACTTAGGAACTCTCCCTGAGTTTTAGCCTGACAAGGCTCCACAAAGAGAATGTTACCTCCCCCTACCATCACTCACAAAGAGGGTTGTTCCCTAACCCACGGCTCTGTTAAATAGGAAAAAAAGAGACGCACCATCTCCTTAATTAAAATTTCTCTGTGCTTGTGAATGAGGTTGGGGGTCCTTTTGTCTGCATAAAACCCACCCAGCATCTACAATCCCAGAACAGACTTTCTGAAGAAAAAGGACCTCAGACAGTATTAATTTAACTCAGAGGGGAGAGGACAGAAATAGGCTTCAGGGCTTGAAATCTAAATAAACAGAATAATGACAAGGAAACAGAGGTGGCTACAGAAGGATGTATTTTCATTCAAAAAACAACTGCTTCATCCTACGATTAAAGCATTCTCTTGGTCACCAGCTCAGGTAGGAAGAGCAGTGGCCGTCAGCTCCGCTGGCCTTGCATCTACACCTCCAGGGAGAGGCGCCTGGTCTTCTCTGCTCTACCCTTTCACCTCCTGTCTCTGGCCCACATTCCCACCTGGCTGCAGGTGACATGGGCATGAACTGTCCCCAGGAAGCCGAGAGCCACCGGCCTCTCCATCACTGAGACTTGTTAGTTTCATTCCACTCCTGGGCTTTTTCCCCTCACTCTGAGGAACTGTCCTGCCCAAGTTTGCTGTTAGCTACAAAGAGTGTTTCAGACAAGGATGCAGAGAGTATGACAGCATCCTTACTCCTGGAAAATAACCCCCAAGAGAAAAGCAAGGCACAGGTCAATGGCATTAGCTTCACAGACAGAATGGCCGGTCACTGCTACCAGGTGTCACCTCGAGGTTGCTGGGCTACAAGTGCAATGGGGCAAGGGGGCCAGCTACCACCAAGCAACAAGAAGGCAGACCGGTGAGCGTCTTTGCCATGCACAGAGGGCAAAGGAGACGTCTTAGAAGTCTACTGCTTCCTTTCTGCAAGAGCTATGTCATAGATGAATGTTTTAAATGGGTCACAGAAAAGCACACAGTTTGGAATTCAGAAAATGACAAGGCCAAAAAAAAAAAGAGAGAGACAGAAAGAAAAAAGTTAGGAATTAAAGGGGTGGTGACTTAGCAGAACAAATGGCTAACACTATTCTCCCTTCTTATTTGCAAACAAGATAGATGAGATATTTGGACAAGAGGCACAACACATCCTAGGCTCCTGTCTTGGAGAAGGTGACTGAGAAGTTTTGGCAGGAAATGATGAAAGCCAAGCAAACTCCACATGCGGGGAAGATGATGAAAACAACAATGGGGCAAAGAGATTTCAAAAACGAAGCTCCTGGGCTTCCCCGGCGGCTCAGTGGTAAAGAATCCTCCTGCCGATGCAGGAGACCGGGTTTGATCTCTGGTCCAGAAAGATCCCACATGCTGCGGACCAACTAAGCCCATGCACTACAACTACTGAGTCCATGCTCTAGAGCCCAGAAGCTGCAACTACTGAGCCCAGATGTTTCAACTACCCAAGCTGACACACCTAGAGCCCGTGCTCATGCTCCACAACAGGAGAAGCCACTGCAACGAGAAGCCCGTGGGCCTCGGCGAGAGAGCAACTAGAGAGAAGCCCACACAGCCATAAACAAACAAATAAAAACATATTTTTTTAAAAGCAGCAGCTCCTTTGCAGATATATGGAATTGCTTTGAGGCCTCTAAAAGCTAAAGGCCACAGTCCAGGCAAGACCATGATATGAATTTCTTATCATTAGATACTACCTTTGTGATCAGAAAAGGCAAGCCAGGAAAAAAAAATATACCCAGCTTACAAATGTAACCTGTAGAGTTCTTACTGAAAGGCACATACTTTAGGGGATATATTTTGATACAATCTGGAACAATAGGTAATTATAGCTAACCTGCAACTGCCCACACTAATGAAATGGGAATAGCAGGCATAGGTAATTCAACAAATATTTATAGCATACTTCTTAAGCGCCTGGCAAGGTAGGGGAAGTAGAATTTTTTTAAAAAAAATTGTATTGAATCATGGTGAATTGATATGCTCAGAGACAGTACATGACCAAAGAGAACTGTTTAGCACGTGGGCCTGAAAATGTACATAAAAAGTGAGTACAAGCATGTATAAAACATACAGGTACAATGACAAACAGCAGAAATCAGTCTAATGTGATGGGAATAAACTTTCAGTTTGCTACTTTAGAACTGTTCCTTAGTTTTCTGTCACTATTTTAACCACTTTAAAGTATACACCTCAGTGATTTTTAGTACATTCAAAAGGTTGTGCAACCATCAGCACCAATTCCAGAACATATTCATCACCCACAAAGAAACCTGGTACCATTTACCCCATTCTCCCCACTTCCCCACCTGCTGGCAACCACCAATCTCCTTGCTGTCTCTATAAATTTGCCTATTCTGGACATTTCATATAAATTTCATCCAGTATGTAGCCTTTTGTGTCTGATCTCTTTAATGCAGCATAATGTTTTCATGTTCATCTATGGTTGTAACATGTATCATTCCTTTTTCTGGCTGAATACCATTCCATCAGTTCTGGATAGGCCACATTGTTTATCCACTCATCAACTGATAAACATCCAGGTTGTTTACACTTTGGGGCTATTATGAATAATGCTGCTATGAACGTTCGTGCATATGTGACATTTTAAAATACATTTTAAAGACATATTAACCATCCAGGCTGGCCTCCCTAGTTGTGCTTTAATTAAGTCAATAACTTGAACCCAACAGTCTGACCCCAGAGTTTGGCTCCCAATCACACCACTGTACTCCTTCATTTTCATTCTCTGATGTGGAAGGTAACAGCAATCCAGAAATGGGCTAGCTGGCAGAGGAAAGCCTCTGAAATTTAAAAGCCATTGTCAACAATCTACAAACAGGAAGAACCACAGCACGGATAGAAAACCACTCAATTGTACTCCTTCCTGTCCCCACGACCCAATAAAAGGGAGTTTACAGATAATCAATGGTAAACTCCACAGGCTGACCTTTTAGGTCCTCTGATAAAGCAACGATACTGCTATGTGCATTCATGCTGCTGTGAGGCTAAATGAGACAAGGGCTGACAGGTGGGCAAGTGCTTACTCAAACTCCAGCACACAACAGGCTTTCAGTAAAGGTTCATCTGTTCATATAAATAAAGTATAGAATTTAGGGTGCTAACTTTGGGTTCTGCTCTGCCCACTTGGAAGAGTTGGATGATGTCAAACCTACTTAAGATGAAAGAGTGGTGAGGAAGGCAGGAAACCAGAGCATGAAAAAATAGAAATGTTTGTAGAATTAGGACTAAGAGAAAGAACAGAAGAAAGTTACATGAAGAAACAGGAAGGGGAAAGCCTAAGAAAATGAAAACAAACATGAGGATCTATGTCTAAAATGGCCCCAAGAAGAGACTGATGGCATGTGGTGAGCACAACATGACAGGAAGCTATCAAAGGGACCAAAGAGGAACACTCGGAGAAGGGACAGAACCACTGGAGAGGCAGGAACGCTGCAGGGTGCAGAGATTCCAGGGCATCTCCCTGCCAGAGGAGAGGGAGCTGGAGAGCTGAGACCTCCTGGGGGAATGAGACCCTCTGCAGGTAGACAAGGGAGAGGGCAACTGGTGACACTGAAAAAGGCAGCGCACCACAGCACAGAACATGCCAGAAATGTGATGCTACAACTGCTAAACTCAGAAGGCAATTTATAGAACTGAGGCAATAAAAAATGCAAAACTCATGTGAAGAAAGTGGGAGGCAGATAAAGGAGCACGAGTAAAGGAGAATATGAAAAAGAAACAGGTATTTCAGAGGAAAGTTGTCTGTTAATTTTTCTATGTAATTATAAAATGGAGTTCCACAGAAAGTAATATAAATGTGGGAAATAATATGAACACACCAGTCAGAGATAGGAAACTTCACAGGATCCTCCTATTTTATTTTGTTTACACACAGGGTAAACTGCAGTTAGATTTGGTCGACTGTGGTTAGACTCTTGATCATACGCATGCGGCATGTGCGCTTAGCTGCTCAGTCGTGTCTGACTCACTGAGACTCCCATGGACTGTAGTCTACCAGGCTCCTCTGTCTGTGGATTTTTTTCCAGGCAAAAATATTGGAGTGGGTAGCCATTTCCTCTTCCAGGGGATCTTCCTGACCCAGGGGTCGAACTGAATCTCCTGTTGTTGTTGTTCGGTTGCTCATCATGTCCAGCTCATTGTGACTCCATGGACTGCAGCATGCCAGGTTTCCCTGTCGTTCACTATCTCCCAGAGTTTTCTCAAACTAATGTCCACTGAATTGGTGATTCCATTCAACCATCTCATTCTCTGTTGCCCCCTTCTCCTGCCCTCAATTTTTCCTAGCATCAGGGTCTTTTCCAGTGAGTCAGCTTTTTGCATCAGGTGGCCAAAGTACTGGAGCTTCAACTTCAGTATCCAATGAATATTCCAATAAATATTCAACATTGATTTCCTTTAGGATTGACCGCTTGGATCTCCATCCTGTCCAAGGGACTCTCAAGAGTCTTCTCCAGCACCACAGTTCGAAGGCATCAATTCAGCACTCAGCCTGTTTTGTTGTCTGACTCTCATATCTGTATATGACTACTGAAAAAACCACAGCTTTGACTATTTGGATATTTGTCAGCAAAGTAATGTCTCTGCTTTTTAATATGATGTCTACATTTGTCATTGCTTTTCTTCCAAGGAGCAAGCATCCTTTAATTTCATGGCTGCAGTTACTGTCCACAGTGATTCTGGAGCCCAAGAAAATAAAAGTCTGTCACTGTTTCCATTTTTACCCCATCTATTTGCCATGAAGTGATGGGACTGGATACCATGATCTTAAGTTTTTTGAATGTTGAGTTTTAAGCCAGCTTTTTCACTCTCCTCTTTGACCTTCATCAAGAGGCTCTTTAGTTCCTCTTCACTTTCTGCCATAAGGGTGGTGTCATCTGCATATCTGAGGTTATTGATATTTCTCCCGGCAATCTTGATTTCATCTTGTGCTTCATCCAGCCCAGCATTTCACATTATGTAATCTGAATGTAAATTAAATAAGCAGGGTGACAACATAGAACCTTGAAGTACTCCTTTCCCAGTTTGGAACAAGTCCGTGTTTCATGTCCGGTTCTAACTCTTGCTTCTTGACCTGCACAGAGGTTTTGCAAGAGGCAGGTAAGGTGGTCTGGTATTCCCAACTCTTTAAGAATTTTTCACAGTTTGTTGTGATCCACAAAGACAAAGGTTAAAGTGTAGTCAATGAAGCAGATGTTTTTCTGGAATTCTCTAGCTTTTCTATAATCCAACAGATGCTGGTCTTTGCTGAGCCATCGGGAAAGCCCAATTGTGGTGAATTTCAGCTCCTAGCACAGTAGCATCTACCCACCCCAAAAGCAGGCAACTGTGCCATTGTTCTTGCAGTACCTTGCACAGAGCTTGTGGAGTCAGGGTGGGTAGAAAGCACCCTGTCCTCCAAATACTGAGGACAGGACAATTACGATGGCCGCTTCTGATCACAGAGGTGCAGGCTAAGAAGCAGCCAGCCATTGCCATTGCACCCCACTCTCCCACTCCCCAACCCTGCTCCACTGCCACAAGCCCCTCCTCCTCCAGCTGAAATGGCTGCGAGGGGATTTTAAAGAGCCTGCACCATCTTTTCTCCTGCTTCATTTTTGGTTCTTTCTTCTTTTGGGAGTCAGATATTCAAGACTAGGCAATTTTTAAAACTGCATATACAGAAAAAATTAGAAAGTGATTGTGCATGCCCAGCAAAAGGGCTTTTCCAGGGAAAACATCTGGAAAGACCTTTCGTTTACACCTAAGGCTGATGTTTGGCACAGAGACAGCCCACAACAATCAAACAAATAAAAACAGAAAACCCTGGGAAAATGAGAGAATGATTTCCAGAGTTACTATATTATTAGAATCAACTGTCTGGTGTTCAACAAAAAAATCACAAGGCATACAAAGAAACAAGAAAGTATGACCCATTCAAGGGGAAAAAAACTAAAAAAATACTGTCCCTGAAAAAGATGTACATATGTACATACAAACTAGACAAAGACTTTAAAACAAGTATCTTAAAGATGCTCAAAGAACTAATAAAATATGTGGAGAAAGCCAAAAAATAAATGAAAATACCACATCAAGAAAGATGGAAAACCTCAAAAGAAACAAACAAAAAAAGTCTGGAGCTGAAGAGCACCATTACTGAAATGAAAAATCCACTAGAGGAATCCAAAGTAGATTTCAGCAGACAGAGGACAGAATCTGAAATTGAAGATAAAACAAAGGAAATTATCAAGCCTGATGAACAGGAGAAATAAATAAAGACTGAATAAAGGTGAACAGAGGCTAAGGGACCTGTGGAACCCCATCAAGCATACCAATATATACACTGTAGACATCTCAGAAGGAAAAGAGAGAAAAGGACAGAGAGATTATCTGAAGAAATAATATTCATAAATGTCCTAAACTTGATGAAAAACATAAACATTCAAGAAGCTCAACAAACTCCAAATAAGATGAAGAAGATAAGATGAAGAAGTCAAAGAGACCCATAATCAAACTTTCAAAAAGCAAAGAGAATTCTGAAAGCAGCAAGAGAGAAGCAAACTGTCCCATACTAAGTATCATCAATAAGATTAACTGCAGATTTCTCATAGTGAACCTTTGGACGCCAAAAGGCAGTGGTTCAATATATCCAAAGAGCTAAAAAAAACAAACCTATCAATCATAAATTCTATATCCAGCAAAACTGCCCTTAAAAAATGAGGGGGAAATTAAGATATTCCCAGACAAATGAAAGCTGAGGAAGTCTGTGACCACTGGAGCTGCCTTGCAAGAAATGCTCAAGGAAATCCTACAAGATTAAATAAAAGTATACTAAAAAAAAAAAAAGTATACTAGACAGTAACTCAAAGTCATATGAAGAAATCAAGATCTCAATAAAGTTAAGAACACTGACAATTATAAAATCTAGTACTATTGTAACAATAGTTTGTGACTATACTTTTCTTTTTCTACATGATTTAAGAGACTACAATGGACCCTGAACAACATGGGTTTGAACTGCATGGGTCCAGTTGTATAAAAATGTTTTTCAATAGTAAAAACTACAATATTACACAGTCCATGGTTGGTTGAATCATGGATACAAAGGAACCAGAGATACAAAGGGCCAACTTTAAGTTACACATGGATTAATCTCTGTACTGTTCAAGGGTCAACTGTAATACATTTTAAGAAAGAAAACTATTAGTGAAAAAAAAACTAGTATTACTGTAACTTTGTAACTTCAAATCTTGTTTTCTACATAATTTAGTAAACAAATTCAATTACAAAATTATTAGTTTATGTTTGGGGGCACACAACATATAAAAATGTAATCTTATGACAAACCAACTAAAAGTGGTAGGAAGGGAGCTATAAAGGAGCAGTTTTTGTATGGTGTTGAAGTTAAACTGGTATAAATTCAAATTTTGTTACAACTTTAGGATTTTAAATGTAATCTCCATGGTAACCATAAAGAAAATAGATACAGAATATACACAAAAGCAAATGAGTTAGGAATTTAAACATTTCACTACCAAAAAGCTACTAAATACTAAAGAAAACAGTAACACAGGAAATGAGGGGCAAAAAAGGTATAAGTCATATAGAGAACAGACAGCACAATGATAGAAATTTAAGTCCCTCCTTATCAGTAATTTATTTAAATGTACATGGATTAAACTCTCCAATCAAAAGACTGGAATTGGCAGAATGGATAAAAACACATGACCCAACTGCATGCGGCCTATAAGAGAGTCACTTGAGATCCAAAGATACAAACATATTGAAAGTGACAGGATGAGAATGGCATTTCATGCACAGTAACCAGAACAGAACAGAAGTGGCTATTCTAATATCAGACAAAACAGACTCTAAATCTTAAAAAAAGTTAAAAGAGACAAAGAAGGACATTATATGTTAATAAAAAGTTCAATATAGCAAGGAAATATAACAATTGTAAACATTTACACAGCTAATAGGAGACCATCAAACTGTGAAGCAAAAACTGACAAAACTGAAGAGGTACGTAGACAGTTCTATAATAATAGTTAGAGACTTCAGTACCAGCAATAGATAAAACAACCAGAGGAAATAGAGGACTTATACAACACAATAAACCAGGCAGATCTAATAGACATAAAAATCATACTACCCAACAACACAACATTTCTCTCAAGTGTACATGGGACATCTTCCAGGACACACCAAGTATTACAACACTGATTAAGTCTCAACTGATTTAAAATATATGTATCATACAAAGTTATTTTCTCCTACCATAACAAGATGAAGTTAAAAATAATAAAAGGGAAACTGGAAAACTCACAAATTTATGGAAATTAAACAACATATTTTCAAACAACCCATTACTCAAAGAAGAAATCACAAGGGAAATAAAATGTGTAGAGACAAATGAAACCAAAAACATAACATACCAAAACTTACATGATGCAGTGAAAGCAGTACTGGGGGGAAATGTATAGCTATAAATGCTTACGTTAAAAAACAAGAAAGACCAGCTTCCCTGGCAGCTCAGTGGCAGAGAACCCAGCTGCCAATGCAAGAGACCTAGGTTCAATCCCTGATCCAGGAAGATCCCACATGCCACGAAGCAACTAAGCCCGTGTACCATATCAATTGAGCCTGGGAACCACAACTACTGAAACTAATGAAGCCCAAGCCCCTAGAGCCCATGCTCTACAATAAGAAAATACACCGCAATGAGAAGTCTGTGCACTGCAACAAAGAGTAGCTCCTGCTTGCTCCAAAGAGAGAAAAGCCCAAGTGCAGCAAGGAAGACCCAGCACAGTCAAAAATAAATAAACAAAATTATATATAAAAAAAAAAACAAGAAAGACCTCAATCAACAACCTAACTGTATAACTTGCTGCTGCTGCTACTGCTAAGTTGCTTCAGTCGTGTCCGACTCTGTGCAACCCCACAGACGGCAGCCCACCAGGCTCCCCCATCCCTGAGATTCTCCAGGCAAGAACACTGGAGTGGGTTGCCATTTCCTTCTCCAATGCATGAAAGTGAAAAGTGAAAGTGAAGTCCCTCAGTCGTGTCCGACTCTTAGCGACCCCATGGACTGCAGCCTACCAGGCTTCTCCGTCCATGGGGTTTTCCAGGCAAGAGTACTGCAGTGGGGTGCCATTGCCTTCTCCAACTGTATAACTTATGGGACAACAAAAAAAGAAGAACAGCTAAACCCAAAGCCAGCAGAAGGAAGACAGTAACAAAGATTAAGAGCAAAGATAAATGAAATTGATAACAGAAAAACAATAAAGAAAATCAATGAAACCAAAAGTTGCTTCCTAGAAAAAGATCAACGAAATTAACAAACCTTTAGCTAGATGAACTGAGAAAAATAAGAAGACTCAAATTATTTGAAATCAGAAATGAAAAGGGGGACATTACTACCAATTCTACAGAAATAAAGAGGATTGTGAGAGATAACTATGTACAATAGTACACCAACAAACTGAATCACCTGGATGACATGGATGAATTCCTAGAAACATAAAGTCATCAAGATTAAATCACGAAGAAGTAGAAAATCTGCATTGACCTATAACTAGTTAGAAGATTGACTCAGTATTCAAAAATCTCCAACAAAAAAAATCCTGGATCTGATGGCTTCACTGGTGAATTCTACCAAACATTTAAAGAATACCAATCCTCCTGAAACTTTTCCAAAAATTGAAGAGGAGACACTTACCAACTCATTCTATGAGGCTAGCACAATCCTAAAAACAAAGTCAGAAAAAGACCCTACAAGAAAAGAAAACTACAGATCAATATCCCTTATGAACACTGATGTAAAAATCCTCAAAAAATATTAGCAGACAGAATTCAGAGGCATATTAAAAGGATTATACACCAGAACACAGTAGGATTTACTCCTGGAATGGTAGTAAGGATGGTTCAGCATATATAAAGATATATCAATGTAATATGCCACATTAACAAAAGGGAAGAAAAGCCACCTGATCATCTCAATTGATGCAAAAAAGCATTTAATAAAATTCAATACCGTTTCAGGGTAAAAAACACTCAGCAAAATAATAATAGAAGTAAAATACCACCACATAATAAACTCTATTCATGACAAAACCACAGCAAACACAATACACAATGGTCAAAGACTTAAAGCTTTTCCTGAAATCAAGAAGGATGCCACTTTCTCCACCCTATTCAACACAATTACTAGGAGTTCTAGCCACAGCATTTAGTAAAGAAAGAAAAATTAAAGGCATCCAAATTGGAAAGGAAGATCTGTTTGCAGATATGATCTTACATATAAAAATTCAAGATTCTACTAAAAAACTGTTAGAGCTAATAAATGAATTCAGCAAAGTATCAGGTTACAAAGTCAGCACACAAAAGACAGTTGTATTTGTATACACGAACAATTAATAATCTAAAAAGAAAATTACAAAACCAATTCCATTTACAATAGCATCCAGAAGAATAAAACACTTAGGAATTAACCAAGGAGGAGTACAACGGAAACTATAAAACGCTGCTGAAAGAAATTAAAGAAGACATAAATAAATGGAAACTCATCCCATGTTCATGGATTGAAAGACTTTTGTTGTTGTTCAGTCGCTCAGTTGTGTCTGACTTTTTGTGACTCCAAAGACAGCAACACACCAGGCTTCCCTGTCCTTCACCATCTCCCGGAGTTTGCTCAACTTATGTCCACTGAGTCCGTGATGCCACCCAACCATCTCATCCTCAAGACTTAATACTGTTAAAATGTCAATACTACTGAAAGCAATCTACATATTCAAAGCAATCCCTATCAAAGTCCTAAAGGCATATTTTTTGGTAAAAATAGAAAAACCCATCCTAATGGTATCTCAAGTGACCACAAATAGCCAAAACAATCTTGAAAAAGAAGAACAAAACTGGAGTATTGCAAAGCTATAATAACCAATTACAGTGTGGTATTGGCATAAAGATAGACATATAGACCAATGGAAGGGAACAGAGAGCCCAGAAATAAATTCTCACATGTATGGTCAAATGATTTTTGACAAGGATGTCCCAAGAGTGTTAATCAGGGAAAGGACAGTCTTTTCAACTAATAGTGTGAGGGAAACTGGATATCCACATCCCAAAGGATGAAGTTAGACCCTTACCCATACCATATATGGATCAAGGACTTAAATGTAAAACCCAAAACAACAAAACTCTTAGAAGAAAATAGGACAAAAGCTTCATGACTTTGGACATTGGATTCTCTGATGACATCAAACTCACAAATAACAAAAGAAAAAACAAATTCATCTTCATGAAAATTTTAAAATTTTGTGTATCAGAAGACATTATTCACAGAATAAAAAGGCAATCCACAGAAAGGTAGACAATATTTACAAATCATATATCTGATAAAGGGTTAATTATCAGGTGGCTCAGTGGTAAAGAATCCACCTGCCAATGCAGGAGACACAGAAGATGTGGGTTAGATCCCCGGGTCAGGAAGATCCCCTGGAGTAAGAAATGGCAACCCACACCAGTATTTTTGCCAGGAAAAGTCCATGGACAGAGGAGCCTGCAAGCTGCAATCCATGGGGTCTCAAACAGTCAGACATGACTAGACACGCATGCAACCAGAATACAGACAGAAACTCCTAAAACTCAACGACAAAAAAACAAGTCAAATCAAAAATGAGTAAAGGACTTGGATAGACATTTATCCAAAGTAGATGCATAAACGGCCAATAAGCACATGAAAAGATGGAAAGTATAATGATAGTTGTCAGGGCCTGGCAGGGAAGGGAAAATGAAAGTTATTGTTTAATGGAGAGAGTTTCTGTTTTACAGGATGAAAAGAGTTAATGGGGAGAGATTGTGAGGTCGGTTGCACAACAATGTGAAATGGACTTAATACCACTGAACTTTATACTTAAAAATGGGTGGGAGAGTAAAGTTTGTGTGTATTTTACCACAATTAAAAAAAAAAAAAGGAAAAATAAATAAATAGCCTTCCTGGTATCCAGACAACATAGTGTGTGTTAGTCCCTCAGTCGTGTCTTACTTTGCGACCCCATGGACTGTAGCCTGGCTGTCCATGGAATTCTCCAGGCAAGAACACTAGAGTGGGTTGCCATTTCCTTCTCCATGGGATCTTCCTGACCCAGAGATTGAACCCAGGTATCCCGCACTGCAAGCAAATTCTTTACCGTCTGAGCCATCAGGGAACCCCAGGCAACAAAAGGACAATATTAAACGGTTTTTAAGAAATACAAAAACAAACAAGAATCAGGTCAGCCTGAAAGATCAATTTGGCAGTTGCAGAATGACAGCAGGATCTCCCCAGGAATGCAAAAAATGTGTGAACTGTGGGCAATTTCAGAAATCAAAAGGCCAAAATATTTAGAAAAAGATCTACGTGAAAATAAGAATCTGCAGCCAGAGTCAAAGGGGACCAGGGACTAAAATAGGATAATTTCATTTTGAAAATCACTGAATACATTGTGCTATTAATAACTGTGCTATTCTGCTCTCAAAAGCAGCTCTATCTACATAGAGTATGCTAGAGTGGACCTAGCCCTTGGCAAGACCCACCTGGTACAGATGTTGCTGTTCACTTGCTCAGTCATATCCGACTCTTTGCAACCCCATGGACTGCACCAGGCCAGGATTCCCTGTCCATCACCAACTCCTGGAGCTTGCTCAAACTCATGCCCATCGAGTCGGTGATGTCATCCAACCATCTCATCCTCTGTCGTCCTATTCTCTTCCTGGCCTTCAATCTTTCCCAGCATCAGGGTCTTTTCCAATGAGTCGACTCTTGGCATCAAGTGGCCAAAGTATTGGAGCTTCAGCTTCAGCATTAGTCCTTCCAATGAATATTCAGGGTTGATTTCCTTTTCAGATTGACTCTTTTGATCCCCTTGCAGTCCAAGGGACTCTCAAGAGTCTTCTCCAACACCACAGTTCAAAAGCATCAATTCTTCAGCGCTCAGCCTTCTTTACATCCAACTCTCACATCTGTACATGACTACTGGGAAAACCAAAGCTCTGACTATACAGACCTTTGTCGGCAAAGTATTGTCTCTGCTTTTTAATATGCTGTCTAGGTTGGTCACAGCTTTTCTTCCAAGGAGCAAGTGTCTTTTAATTTCATAGCTGCAGTCATCTTCTGCAGTGATTTTGTAGCCCAAGAAAATAAAGTCTGTCACTATTTCCAATGTTTCCCCTTCTACTTGCCATGAAGTGATGGGACCAGATGCCATGATCTTTGTTTTTTGAATGTTGAGTTTTAAGCCAGCTTTTTCACTCCTCTCTTTCACCTTCTTCAAGAGGCTCTTTAGTTCCTCTTCACTTTCTGCCATAAGGGTGGTGTCATCTGCGTATCTGAGGTTACTGATATTTCTCCCAGCAATCTTGATTCTGACTTATGCTCCATCCAGCCCGGCATTTCTCATGATGTACTCTGCATATAAGTTAAATAAGCAGGGTAACAATATACAGCCTTGATGTACTCCTTCCCAATTTTTTTTTTTCTCCTTTCCAATTTTGAACCAGTCCGTTGTTCCATGTCCGATTCTAACTGTTGCTTCTTGACCTGCATCCAGGTTTCTCATCAGGCAGGTAAGGTGGCCTGGTATTCCCATCTCTTCAAGAATTTTCCACAGATTGTTGTGATCCACAGTCAAAGGTTTTAGTGTAGTCAATGAAGCAGAAGTAGATGTTTTTCTGGAATCCTCTTGCTTTTTCTATGATCCAACGGATGTTGACAATTTGATCTCTAGTTCAAATGTCTACAAAATCAAGAGGGGCAGACCCCAGGGATTCCATCATCCATTATAAACTCACAAAGTGGCCTCTCAGACAAATCAGGGTCACGTGAGTTTGAAATGAGTGAGTCAGATTACCTGGCCAGACTCAAGCATCAGAGTACTGCAATTCTGATGAAACAGCCCAAACTGCCTCTAAAACATCACTGTGATGCTGGTGGTCTTATTCTCAAATGTGAAACCCGAATACCAACGGGAATGGAAGCCATATCCCTAGGGACTCCATCTCAGAAGCACTACTTTAAAGTTAAATAAGATATTTTCTACCTGGGCTAGATAACCATTCATCTCTCCTGCTAAAAACAACTAAAAATGCTAGATAAAATACATGTGTACCTTTATGTATATACATTTAAATTTTTTTTCCTAAAAGCATAGACAAGTTAGTAAGAACATAAGGAACACCACTTGGACCAAAATGTCAACAGAGACAGAAACCCAGACAGGCAAGTAAACATTGATATTTTGCCCTGAGGGCACTGGCAGAATCAAGGTAAACCTGTGATTCAGCTTTCAAAGTTTAAAAGGGCACATGGGCAGAGCCCAGAGTCCACCCAAGGTGGGAGGTCAAAGAAGACCTTACCTCCAGTGAAGTGGGGACTTCCAAGGATGCTCCCTCAGAAAATGAGTCAAGTAGAAATAAATCTGATCTACTTCTCCTCACGCCCAAAAGCTACCTGCACAAAAAATCAAGTGTCTATCTTTGGCACTGACCAGTTGGAGAAACAAAAAAACTCACCCTAAGAAGTTGCAATCACAAGACAACCATCGACTAGCGCGCCGGGCCTCCCAGCGGCCGTGTCCGGGACGGGACCCGCTCTGCACAAACAGCCGCGGGCCGGCCCGAGCGGGGAGCTTGCAGCCCGCTGCCCAGCGCCCGCCGGCTCCCTCGCGCCCCTGCCCGCCACCCCGGAGGAGCACCCGGCGGCCGGCAGACAGGAGCGCAGACGGCACACCCCGCCCCGGCACGCCCCGCGGGGCTCGGGCGGAGGCAGCGCGCCGACTGTTCGGGCAGCCGAGGACGCCGCCGGGACCGGGAGCCGAGGCGCCGGCCAGCCCCCAACGCGCCTATCTTCCCGCGGATCAGAACGCTGAACCTTCGCTTCCTCCCAGCCCTGCCTCCTTCTGCAGAAGGGAGCTCAATAGAACTTGGTACTTTTGCCTTTTACTCTGGGAGGAGAGCAGCAGACGATAAGGAGAAGATAATGAATGTCAAAGGAAAAGTGATTCTGTCAATGCTGGTTGTCTCAACTGTCACTGTTGTGTTTTGGGAATATATCCACAGCCCAGAAGGCTCTTTGTTCTGGATAAACCCATCAAGAAACCCAGAAGTTGGTGGCAGCAGCATTCAGAAGGGCTGGTGGTTTCTGAGATGGTTTAACAATGGTTACCACGAAGAAGATGAAGACACAGACGAAAAAAAAGAACAAAGAAAGGAAGACAAAAGCAAGCTTAAGCAATCGGACTGGTTCGACCCATTTAAACGCCCCGAGGTTGTGACCATGACCGACTGGAAGGCTCCTGTGGTGTGGGAAGGCGCTTATAACAGAGCCGTCTTAGATGATTATTATGCCAAGCAGAAAATTACCGTCGGCCTGACGGTTTTCGCTGTCGGAAGATACATTGAGCATTACTTGGAGGAGTTCTTAACGTCTGCTAATAAGCACTTCATGGTTGGCCATCGAGTCATCTTTTACATCATGGTGGATGATGTCTCCAGGATGCCTTTGATAGAGCTGGGTCCTCTGCGCTCCTTCAAAGTGTTTGAGATCAAGCCTGAGAAGAGGTGGCAGGACATCAGCATGATGCGCATGAAGACCATCGGGGAGCACACTGTGGCCCACATCTAGCATGAGGTTGACTTCCTCTTCTGCATGGACGTGGACCAGGTCTTCCAAGACAAGTTTGGGTTGTCTTTGGGTTGGAATCCCGACGAGTTCACCTACGAGAGACGGAAGGGGTCTGCAGCATACATTCCCTTTGGCGAAGGGGATTTTTATTACCACGCAGCCATTTTTGGGGGAACACCTACTCAGGTCCTTAACATCACCCAGGAATGCTTCAAAGGAATCCTCAAGGACAAGAAAAATGACATAGAAGCCCAATGGCATGATGAAAGCCATCTAAACAAGTATTTCCTTCTCAACAAACCCACTAAAATCTTATCCTCGGAATACTGATGGGATTATCATATAGGCCTACCTGCAGATATTAAGCTTGTCAAGATGTCTTGGCAGACAAAAGAGTATAATGTGGTTAGAAATAACATCTGACTTTGTGCCAGTACATTTCTGAATTTGAGAGAGTATTATTCTGGCTACTTCCTCAGAAAAGTAACACTTAATTTTAACTTAAAAAAAAATACTAACTAAAGACCAACACAGCAAGTACATATTATTTCTCCTTGTAACTCTGAGCCTTGTAATACGGGAGAATGAACCTGTGGTAATCAGATGTAAATTCCCAGTGATTTCTTATCTATTCTCAGTTGTGGGGGTGGGGAACGGATATACTATCAGTTGAACCAAAAAAAAAAAATTTGTCATAGACAAAGAAAAAGCCAGAAGCATTCTACATGTGCCAATTGACTTACTGGAGAGAAGTATGCAAAGGTAAGTGTTTGGCAACAAGATAACGATTGTGAGGGGCTATCCTCTTGATTTCAGTGTCTTCCTGTCACTGCTGGGTCTGAAGCAACTCAGAGTTGCTTTTGCAGCAGGAGAACTCTTAGGAGGACAATCTATCTTGGTGATCCTCAAGTGGTTTAGTCAATGTCCTTTCCTTATCAGGACATTGTTTGGCTTCTGTGCCAAGACTGGTCAAGATTCCCAGTGCATATGGTGAAGATGTTGGGAGCCACAGGCAATCTGAGGGAGCCAGTGGATGCTCAGCGCGAAATGAAAACAAAGCCTCCAAGTAAGTTGGCCGTGAAATAAGCAAAGAGAGAGTAGAAAGACAGGGAGCTGATCACTGTGGGGCAGGGCCTCCTCTGAGGGGCACAGGGCATGCAGTTGGCACATAAATACGGCATGGATCCAGGCAGTGTGGGTGGTCTCCAGTCTCCTCAACCATGATGACAGCCAGAGCAGTGTTGTCTTATAAGATGCTGCTTGTTTTGGCCAAGTCATATTCAGTATGCCAGACTCTGGAACTTGAGTCTTCAGATCCTTGGCCAGAGGAAGTGGATGGTGTCTGAGGAAACAAAAACCTGTAGGGGACTGAAGAGGATTGCCAGGACTTACACTTCCCAGACCTGGGTTTCATGATAGTCAGTTGTCAGCAAGTCCCGCCACCACTTGCTCTAACCCTCAGCCCATCCAGCCCCACGTTGGAGGGCTGCTATCAAGGAACCTCTCATTTCCCCTTGCCCCACCTGCACTACTGAAGTATAACAACCAGACATGTTTAATAAAATGGTTAGTTGATTTTATGTCAAAAGTAGAGGGGATGGCGATGGGAGATCCAGTCCTTGTGACTGAACAACTTACCACTCGACTCCTTTCTCTGAGAGAAGCTATGAAATCTTATATATTATTTAAACTTAAACAAGTCAGTGTAACGGGAGAAGAGAGGCAGCATTTATATATGCAGGCATGTTTATATTTTGCTTGTGTTCCGGTTTACATCATTGCTTCCCATTTTCAAGCAGTTGACTTAAAGGGCCACCTCACTGGCTTGATGCTCAGCCGTGCGGGCTGCTTTGATAAAATGAAACCTCCATTTTCTCTACTGTTTTACTGTGCCTCCTACTCTTCTGTTCTTGCCAAAATTTTTCACAACCCAGTAAAACAAAAGAAAACCAACAAAAATCCTGAAAAAGTGGGCTTGCAAAAGAAAAAGATCAAAAGTCAGTTAGGACTCTTGATTCTGTAAAATTCAAGTTTTGGGGGATCCATTCTGGACTAGGGAGAGTTCATGATTTAAGTCTGAAAGCAAAGGAATGATGTATCTTCAAAGATCAGAAAGGAATGAAAAGGAATGAAGTTTCCTTTCGAAGGGATCTTGATTTTTTTTTTTAAATTCACTTAAATTTAAAATCCAGGTGGACAAAGTAAAAAATCAATAGTTCAATGTTAAAAAACTAAAATAAAATTCCTGATTTACAATTAAATAAATTATTTTCTCAATAAAAAAAAAAAAAACAAACAAGACAACCATCACAGATTTGTGGTTCAAATTCCCACCACGGGTGGTCAGAAAACAAGGCTCTATACTGCTGGTGGGAAGCAGGATAAATTAGTACAACCACATTTGAATAGTTTTGCATAACCAGGAAGAGTGAGACATGGCAGAAATTCCACTTCTAGTTTACAACTTGGAAAAACTATATAATGTGCACAGCAGGGTTATTCCTAAGAGCAAACACAGGGGAGCGGCTCACAGGCTTCCTGGCAGCAGGAACGACAGGAACTCTGCAGTGCATTCATTCAGTGGAGAGCTGCGTAACAGTGCAAACTCAAGGAGTCACACATGTGCTCCTGGATGTGAACAGAGCCACAGAAAACTACAGTACCACTCCAGGTCTGTGATGTTCAAAGCCAGGCACAGCTAAATAATATATTGTCTAGAAATTGTTCATGAGTGGTAGAACTATCGAGAAAATCAAAAGAATGATTACTACAAAAGTCAGAACAGTTGTGGGGGTCAGGGCACTTAGGGCACTTCTATGGTTACAACCTTTTATTCCTTAACTTGGAGGAAGGGAACATATATGTTCATTTCATTATTTTGTTGTGTGTGTGTGTACTTATTTAACATATGTCTTCTGGGGACTTCCCTGGTGGTCCGGTGCTTAAGACTGTGTATTTCCAACGCAGGGGATGTGGGTTCCATCCCTATTTGGGGAACCAAGATCCCATATGCCCAGTGGTGTGGCCGGGGGAAAAAAAAAAGTCTTCTGTGTGATATATTTTGCAATAAACATATGGCAAAAAGAAAAAAAACTATGGAATGCTACACAGCTGTTAAAGAATGAGGCAGACATCTGTCCTGATATGGGAAGATCTCCAAGATACACTGATTAATGAAAAGCACACAGGCAAAGAGAGGATGTAGGAGGAAAAAAGAACGGAAATATACTTCTTTTAAATGGCCATATCATCTCTAAAAGGATAGATAAGACACTTTAACCAGCTCTAAGGAGCTGAACCGGGTTATAAGGAAGAGAAAGCAAAAGGACATTTTTATACATTTAGACATTTGTACCAGGCACAAGTAGTACTGAGCTAAAATATAAAACATTTTTAAGTCAAGTCCTAATCCGCTGGGTTGCTGCTTGGTAACCTGTTAAAAAACTCTACCAGGTTCAAGGGTGGTGCCTCTGGCTGTTACCTGGGTCACACCTGGGCTTCCTTCGCCTTATCAGTAATTGTTTCACCAAATCTCAGGTTTCAGAGTTGGAAGCTCCTCTGTCATCTCACAAGATTTCACAGCAAGGGTACAACTCCAGTCCATCCAAGCCCAGAATCCCACAAAGACCCTGTGATGTTGTGATATAATAAAAAATATGTATTTGGTCTTTGTCCTAGGTTCCTGGAGCAAGAGTTTCTAAAACCCTTGGAATTTCCTGCATGATGAGGTGAGAGGAGCATCTTTTGTTATTTGCAAAACCCCTTTTCAACCACCTGCGCTTATGCTAACACACTGACTCGGTGAGCCCCTAGATACAGCTTCAGGATGGAGGCAGGTTGCCAGAGGAAGCAACCGTGTGATTAGAGGATTGGATTTTCCGCCCTATCTCCAGACTTCTAGGAAAGGGAGAGGAACTGGAGATTGAGTTAGACACCAATGGCTGATGATGCCCACACAATGGAATCTCCACAAATACTCTAAACAACAGCGTTCTGGGAACCTCCTGGTTGGCGACTGCCAGAAGGGTGAGGCACCCCAGCTCCATGGGGACAGAAAATCCTATGCCTGGATCCTTCCAGACCTCACCTAAAGTACCCCTTTATCTGGAAGTTTATTTGTAACCTTTAAATTACATCAGTAAATATAAGTTAGGTGCCTTTCTGAGCTCTAGGAGCCATTACAGAGGAGAAGGGGACGACAGAGGATGAGCTGGTTGGATGGCATCACCGAGTCGATGGACGCGAGTCTGAGCAAGCTCCGGGAGTTGGTGATGGACAGGGAGGCCTGGCATGCTGCAGTCCGTGGGGTTGCAAAGAGTCGGACATGACTCTCTGAACTGAACTGATGAGCCATTATAGCAAATTATCAAACCTAGGTGGGAATCCCCTATTTATAACCGGTTGGTCAGAAGTACAGGTAGTAGTAACTATACAGGTGACTGAAGTAGGGACAGTCTTGTGGGACTGAACCCCTAACCTGTGGTATCTGCACTAACTCCAGATGGTCAGTATCAGAACCAAACTAAAGTGTAGATCACCCAGTTGATGTCAGAGAATTTGCTGGCATTGGAAAAAACAGCACACATTTGGCGTCTGAAATGTTGTAGGTTAAAAACACCATCAAAGACCCCTGACTGGGGTCCCATCAGCCACTTGAGTTTACTCTGCTGGGCTGGCTGATCTGGGACAAAAATCTCAAAAAGGCAGTGACTGAATGGTCCCTCTAGGGCCACGGGGCTGCTAGGAATGGCTACATTCCAAATCCAAAACCCTCTGCCCCAGAAACGTCCTTCATCCGCCCACTGGAGAGAAAGACTCTGGTCTCAAGAAAACTCAGTTTGCTCCGGGAATTCTGCATTGGGCTTAACAGCTCATCTCCAAAAATGGCACCCCATTCCAACTCCCTATTTCTACACCTTTCCACTTCCCCTGCAGAGGACGAGATGGTTGGAGGGCTTCACCAACTCAATGGACATGAGTCTGAGCACACTCCGGGAGACAGTGAAGGACAGGGAAGCCTGGTGTGCTGCAGCCCATGGAGTCACAAAGAATTGAACATCACTGAGTGAGTGAACAGCAGCAACGACCACTTCCCTGACGTCAGTCCTTCGACTGTATGAATGGGTTGCTTTTCCTGCTCAGCATTTCAGGATGGAGGCAGAGTTGCAAATTAGAGCTCTCCAAGTCCTCTCTCCACTCTGCCCCATGACGATTCTTTTGTGTTCACTTCCTCCTTCCCATTGCCACCCCTTCCGTGGTCCACGCAGGCAGCAACAGCAAGTCTGAATTGCAGCAACGGCCTCTCAGAGCTGGTCCCCAACCCTGACCTCTTGCCTCTCCCCATGCCAGGCCAACTGGCCCACTGCTGCCAGAGTTTTCTCAAAATCCCATTCACCTTTGGTGGGGGGCGGGGGTGGGGGCGAGCAGGAGTCGCCAGCTCAAGCATCTTCTCGCCTAAAATGCCAACAGGCAGCTGGGCACACACAGAACCCCCCAGCCCTGATCCTCGCTACTCCCCAACAGCATCCGTTCTGTCAACTAAGTGCCAGGGTCCTGCGGGTTCAGTGGAAAACAAAGCAGACACAAATCTCCATCCTCATAGATCATCCGTCGCCTGCCTCCTGCCAGTGAGGCTGGGGGCACCACCCCTTCAGAGCCTGGCTTTTCTCAGCACATGACTTTGCTCCATGTGCCACTGCCTGGTGCCGTGTCCTCCTCTCCTCCTCCCACCCAGATGGGACTCTGGGCCAATTCTCCCAAGACATCCTTCCTGAGCAGTTCTCCTCCCGCCCAGTCCCCCCAGCCTGCAGGTCCCTGGCCTCACGTGTTCTGCTCTCCACGGGCCCCATCCACACAGCCACCACCAGGACGCGTCCACCAAGCGTCGGGTCACGTTATTTCACTAAATCCCTCCAATAAGCCCCCTGAGGAAGGTCTTTTTTTTTTCTCAAGTTTTAAACTTTAACTTTGTTTTGGGAAATAGCTGATTAAGAATGCTGTGGGAGTTTCAGGTGAACAGCGAAGGGACTCAGCCATACGCATACATGCATCCATTCTCGCCGAAACCCCCCTCCCATCCAGGCTTCTCCAGAACACTGAGCAGAGTTCTCTGTGCTGTCCAGTAGGTCTTTGTTGGTTCTCCATTCTGAATACAGCAGTGTGTACATGACCTTCCCAAACCTCCTAACTATCCCTTCTCTTGGCAACCAAAAGTTCGTTTTCTAAGTTTGTGAGTTTCTTTCTGTTTCGTAAGTTTATCTGCATCACTTTTTTTAGACTCCACATATAAGGGGTGTCGTATATTTCTCCTTCTCTGTCTGACTTACTGGACTCAGTATGACACTCTCTAGGTCCATCCAAGTTGCTGCAAATGGCATGATTTCATTCTTTTTAATGGCTGAGTAATATTCTATTGTATGTATATGTGTCACATCTTCTTGACCCATTCCTCTGTCGATGACATTTTAGGTTGCTTCCATTTCTTGGCTTCATAAAACAGTGCTGCAATCAACAGTGGGGTGCATGTATCCTTTTGGATCATGATTTTCTCCAGATATATATGCACAGGAGTGGGACTGCAGGGTCATATGGTAGCTCTATTTTTAGTTTTCTAAGGAATCTCCATATTGGAGATTCTCCACAGTGGTTGTACGAATTTACATTCCCACCAACAGCCCATGAGGAAGGTCTTATTGCCCCTATTTTATAGACGAGGAAACCAAGGCTCACAGGGCCTGGGGAACTCGCCAGAAGTGACAGGCTAAGTGGCAAAAGCCTAAGTTCGAGCTCCCTGGCTCAACCATGGCTATCCCACTCCCCTGGTAATTTTCTACACTCGTTTCTGCATTTAGCATCTCACTGGCCACAGAAACCGCGCTCAGTGAATGGAAACCATGACTGTTCTCATCAACCAGTCACCACAAGAGCGAGCGTGAGTTCGGTTCCGGCACACACATCCTTCTCTCCTCAACCACAGGACAAGCCACCTCGGCTGGGGCCATGTCGTCAGATGATCTGTGGCCTTACAGCATCCAGCGGCTGTGCCTGCCACAGATGCTGAGCAAAGGCTTGAGGAGGGAACAAACAGCTCCTTGGAATAATGCACAGTAGCAACTTTCGCCTTTCTTAAACCATTCAGTCAATTGCAAAAAGTCAGGATTAGATCACGGGAGATTTATTCTGCCAAATACTGAAATTGCTGTTTAAGAATACCAGAAGTAAAAAGCGATGGAAAGATGGTTTGGATCAGCAAAAACAAAAACAGCTGTTTAGCAACCGACTAGAATAAAACAGTCAAAATCCAGAACAGCTGAGGAAAGCTGTAAGGTCTTAGGCAACATGGCTGGGGTAGGGGGGGATCCCTACCCTGAGTGGACTCCCACAAGTCCAAGTGACAACAAACTGCTTTGGGGCCAAAAGCAGCCAACATTGATGAAGAGATCAAATAGGAAGTCGGAGAGTTTCAGGTTGGTCTTCTCAGACCTGTGCACAGAGACACTGAGACATCACACTCTGATATTCTGTTGGGACAGCAGGAAGAACTCAAGGCCAGGAATCAGAATTGCTGCTTCCTAAACACGACTCTGCCTCTTACATAAGTCTCTGGACCCCCCCCCCCACCCCCGAACCTCTGATCCATCATCCATGACAATGAAACCATGATCTCAACCTGTCCCGAGGAGAAATGTCCAATAAAAAATAAAACTATAAGGAATATTATTAACAACAAAAGCAACAGAACATCAGCAGTGGGTTCCATCGTATCCTGGGGTACACTGGTTGAGATTAGACCCCAGTACTTGTTGAAACTTGATGGCCAACGGGTAAAAGTGAGGCTGTCGTTAGCAGATGATAGTAGTTGTTCCATTTTTCCAGAGGTAAAGGTTGAATTCACCTTTACGGGGGGAAAAAAAAACTTTTTTTTTCTTTCCTATGTTGTAATTCCATTCTGCTATTCCCAAGCATTCAGTAAAACTTTGTGGAATATCTGATAGTATTTTCAAAAGATGTACTTTGAGAAGCTATGTGATAGATCTGTTTGTGTAGATCTGAAGGCAAAATATCAACAGTATGAGGAAAGAGGCCACAGCTCTGAGACAGGTAGAACTAGGTTACATGAAGAAGAGTAAATAAACAGCTGGCCAAGAGAGTAAGTAATCCAGGTAGATTTGATTCAACAAATATTTTTTGAGCCCCAACTATGTCCCAGGTTTGGTGGAACACACAAGCACTCCTTAGGTATTTCTAAAAGTACTTGCAGAGGGAACTTGGTAAAAGACTTCCTACAGGTTAAGTGTGAAAGCAGCTTGAGTAATTGTAATTTAGGGACTATATTGACATGTTTCTTGGTCAGGAAACTAAGGTCCCACATACTGTGGAATGACGACAAAATGTTTTTTAATTCAAGTGGTTGTATCATTTAAAAAAAAAAAATAAAGTAATTAGCCTCCAACTAATAAAAATAAATGGAAAAAAAAAAAAAAAGCCCTTCTGATGAACTGCTTATCTCTTTCTGCTTTCAAGATTCTTTTTTGATCATGGCGTGTCTATGTGTGAATCTCTTTAATTTTATCCTACTTGGAGTTCACTGAACCTCTCAGGTACCTAAATTATTATTTTTCATCAAATTTGAGAAGTTTGGGGCTATTATTTCTTCAAACTTCATTCTGCTCCTTTTGCTCTACCCTCTTTCTAGGACTCCCATCATGTGTATGTTGTAGATGTCTGAGGCTCTGTTTGTTTTCCTTCACTCTTTTTTCCTTTCGTTCCTCAGTGTTTAATCTCAATATACCTATCTTCTAGTTTGTTGATCCTGAGAATTCCCTGGCGGTCCAGTGGTTAGGACTCCACGCTTTCGCTGCTAAGGGTGTGGGTTCAGTCCCTGGTCAGGGAACCAAGATCTCACAAGCCGCATGGCAAGGCCTTTAAAAAAGAAAAAAAATAAAAAGAAAAAAGAAAAAAGAAAAAAAAAAAGGCTAAACAAAGTTTGCTGTTTCTTCCACTTGCCCAACTCTGCTGTTGAGCTTCTCTAATGATTTTTTTCATTAGTTAGCTATCATAATTTTCAACTCCAGAATTTTTTTTATAATTTCTATCACTTACTGATCTATTTGGTGAGGCATGGTTCTCATACTTTTTTTAGTTCTTTAACATATTTTTCAGCAGATGATTTTAAATCTTCGGTTTAAAGTCCAAGGTCTGAGTTTCCTCAAGGAATGGTTTCTACCAATTGCATCTTTTCCTGTTGTACATGCCATTCTTTCTTGTTTTTACATGCCTCATAATTTTCTGTTGAAAACAAGATTCAGCCATTTTTCTTGAATAAATGGACCTTGGGTTGCTGCAAGCCTTTGGTTAATTTAGAGTTCTGAACAAGTTGATTTTGCCAGTTTTTGCCAGTTTTCTTTTCTTATACAGAGGAGTATCTTTCAGAAGTCCTTATCACACCATTCCCCAGGTATCTATATCTCATATGGCATTTAAAAAGAGGTTTTCATCCCCCTAAACAATTTTTTGAAATATATATGGGTAAAAGAACTCTGATACTTAAATACTCTGTACTTGGTCTTAAGCTCCAAATAGTGTTACAAATGCCACACTGCTCTAAATTTTTCAAAACTCTGATTTAAAAGACACAGCAAATTTTTTTAACACATAATTTTATAATCCCAGCATCCAGGAAAAAAAACTGGACTAACATTTCCAAATGACAAATGAGGTGTTAACATTCCCAGATTACCAAAATTAAGGCGTTCTACACCTTGTTTTACCTTTCTCCAGTAAAAGCATCATGGCTCTTGTTCTGTGGGAACAGATGAGAGCCACAGTTTGATAAGGGTATGTGGGCTATTTTCAAAGCTGCACCGTATGATGCAATAAAAGATTACATATGTTGCAATCCTTTTCTCATGTACATTTTGGTGGTTTCGCTTTTTTTTAAAAGAGTTACTCACTTATTTACGGGCTGTGCTGGGTCTCCATTGCTGCACCTGGGCTTTCTCTAGTTGTGGGGAGCAAGGGCTACTCTCTAGCTGCAGTGGGTGGGCCTCTCAGCTGGGCGGGCTCCGTAGTTGCGGCACACAGGCTCAACTGCTCCATAGCGTGTGGAATCTTCCTGGACCAGGGATTGAACTGGTGTCCCTTGTCAACTGCAGGCAGATTCTTTACCACTGAGCCACCAGGGAAGCCCTTAAAGAGTCTTTTTTTTTTTTAGCTGCACGGCATGTTAGATCTTCATTCCCCAACCAGGGTTTGAACCTGCAACCCCTACATGCATTGAAGTGCAATATCTTAACCACTGGACCATCAGGGAAGTACCAGTTTCACATTTCTTTTTGCCATAAAAATGCTGGTCCGAACAGCTGAGTATGTTTGTGTGCTTGTCCCATTATACCTTAGGCAACATTTTTA
Source organism: Odocoileus virginianus (assembly GCF_023699985.2). Classification (NCBI taxonomy): domain Eukaryota; kingdom Metazoa; phylum Chordata; class Mammalia; order Artiodactyla; family Cervidae; genus Odocoileus; species Odocoileus virginianus. The sequence goes on from NC_069701.1 coordinate 38,783,565, forward strand.
GAGCTGACATCGCCATGTCAAATGCTTTTTTTAAGGCTTAGGTTTCAACTATCCTCTGCCAGTTAATGCCCTGCCCTGTAGTGGAGCATATTTTCCTCTCTTAAGTTGGAATTTTAAAATCAGTATTAGCAGATGACAAGTAAGCATATGAAAAGATGCTCAACATCATTAGTCACCCGAGAAATTCACACTGAAACCACCATGGGATACCACTACATACCTTTTATTTTTTATTTTTATTTTTTAAAACACCATGGCAGGTGGAGACAGAGACCTGGAAGAAAGGACAAAGTTTTCCTCCTGCCTTTTTTTTTTTTTTATCTTTATTGGATTTGTTACAACACTGCTTCTGGTTTTAAGTTTTCTAGCCATGAGGCATGTGGGATTTTAGCTCTCCAATCAGGGTTTGAACCCGCATCCCCCGCATTGGAAGGCAAAGTCTTTACCTCTGGACCGCCAGGGAAATCCCCACTACATACCTTTTAAAATGGCTAAAATGAAAAACACTGACCATCTCCGGAGTTGGTGAGGATGGAGGGACCAGCTCACTCGCTGCAGGTAGGAATGTAAAATGACACAAGCACCTTGGGAAATGGCTCAGCAGTTTAAGTTACACACACACCTACCATACCATCCAGCCACTCCGCTCCTATGCCTCTGCCCAAGAGAAAAGGCAGTATATGACCATACAAAGACTTGTACACAGAGGGTCATAGCAGCTTTATTTAAAACTGCCCCAAACTGGAAACTAAAATGACCAATAACAAGTGAACAGACAAATCGTGGAATGTCCACTAACGGAATATTACTCAGCTATTGAAAGAACTGTTGATACATGCAAAACGGACAAACCTCAAAATAATTATGCTGAGTGAATGAAGCCAGACAAAAAAGGAATACATATTATACGAGTTCACTTACATAATATTCCTGAAAGTGCCAACTAATTTATAATAACAGAAAGCAGTTAGTGATTACTTGGAGATGGGGGAAGCAGAGAGGAGTGAGTGGGAGGGATAACCAAGGGACACTTTTGGACAATCACTATCTTAATTGTGCTCATGATTTCACAAGAGTATGCATATGTCAAAATATAAATCGTACACTTCAAATATGTGCAATTTTTATGTTAAAAATACCTCAATCAAGCTGTGTAAAAAAATAAGATAAAACGGTATAGGAATGTATAAGAAAATTTAAGAGTCAGGTTATTAGATTTACAGGAATATGGAAGATTTTGTTAATCAGAAAACTGCAAATATTAACTAAAGGAAGCTGAATATAATTCATAAACTCAACTTAAAATCTTCATATGAGTTAAGATTGCAAATGGATCTAGTGTTAACCCAAAGGCCCCTTAAAATGACTGTGAACATGTTCTAGAATCACAAATAGAACAGAAAGATTTGTAGGCTACACTTAAAAGTTAGATGTAAAAGACTGGCCCTTAAAAGAAGAATGAGATTTCTGAGTCTGTGACTTAAACAAACTGAAAATCAATTTTTTCAACCAAAGTTACTTCTGAAAAATCTTTGCATTATACAAAAACCCAGGGTAAGAGGATAAAAAAAATCTTACCCCAACATGCCACTCACCAGTCACCCAAAACTCACCAAGTCACTTAGCCTCTCCAAACCTCAGTTTCCTCATTCATGAGAGGAGTGTTTTCCAGGATAAAGAATCTACTTATTATGAATGATTTAAGATTAATAAATTTTGTATTGATAAAACAGCACGTTAGAAAAAGCACTCAGAGAAGCATACAGTGATGGGCAAATCGAAAAGATTAGCAGCACAATCTCGGTCTATGGTAACTGCAGTGACAGGCGTTGGAAAGGTGACACATATATCCTCAGAGACAAAGCATGACTCAGCACAGCCAGACTGTGGAATTTTCCCGAGGCGTCAGCCAGGATGTCAACAAGGAGAGGAGCTGCGGCATGTGGCATCTGGCCCCACTGCAACACACAGCTGGTGGAAATGTACTTAGAGCAGCCCTGGACATCCCAGCCTGCCCCACCCCCCCCCCCCTGGCCTGCAGGCAAATCAGGATGAGCGGGTGAGGAATGGCAGCAATGTGGGCATGTTGAGATGACCAGGAGTTATGCCTTCTGGCATAAAAAAAAAAAGCCACATCCACCACCCTCCAGGATCACCAAGGAGATGGAGAGGAGGAGGACAGGGGAGGGCAGGAACCTTCAATGGCAGAGTCTTAGTTACAGTAACTAAGCAAAGCTCTGGGGACTCAGGAAGGATGCAGGGACTGAGAAGCCAAGCAAGCTTGAACAAATTAGATGATCTCCTGGCGACTTTCCAATGGATGGATTTGGGGAAGACACACAATAAAAGATGACACTCTGGTGGGGGGTTGGGAGGGGGAGGAAAGGGGTCAGAATCTTGGATTTTGCTCATTAGTTTCCTTTGGGCCCCCGTTTCTCACTTCCATAAGGGAGGTGGTTTGGGATCGTCACCCAGCTGCTCCTCTTCTCACAGGGATGCCAGTTAAGAGTGACAACATTCAACTCTGTCAGCCAAGACGGGAGGCTGAGAGCAGAGAGAAGAGGGCAGTGGAAGTTTGTGGAGGGTGGAGTCTGTCAAAGGTCCAGAGGCATTTCCACTCATACCATCTGCCTTAACACTCAGCCCGCTTTTCCAAGCAAATGCCATCTCAGGGTGGAAAATAGCCACTTCTGGCCCAAGACCTAGGATATCTGAGGACATGGAAAAATCTCAGGATGGAGAATAGCTTATGGGTCTTGAAGGGTCATCTGAGAAAAATCCCTGGGCAAAGGAATCCCCACTCTGAGCACTGGCCTGAGCTCTGGGCAACGCGGTCCCTGAGCCAGGAACCTGGCTGCGAAACAGGGGCAGCGGCTGGCTGCCCTCTGGGTGGAGCGGGGAGGCATATCAGCGTCTGAAATGCAGACGGGCTGCTGCATGGAGCTAGGACCATGCCCGGCCAGGGCACCCTCTCAGACCACCAGGGGCGTCCCCGGCCCACCGACTTCAGAATTCAGGCTGAGGAGAGGCACCAGGATCAGAGCAATCAGTGGCATTTCCCGCGGGAGGGGCAACCTTAAGAGCAGGAGGTTGTCCAGGGCCGCGCTGCCACACGGAGGGCCATGGGGAAGAAGGGGCAAGTCCACCGCCCCCGCCTGCATTGTTTTGGGGACACGCGTCCAGTGCTGTTTCAGCCAGCCAACAGAGCCACCCCCTGCAGCCTTAAACCTCTGCCCAGCTGCCTGCCCTCCACATGGACTCAAGGGGTCTCCTCAGAGACTGCCTGGCCCTACGGGGGGGCTTCCTGAGGTCCAGAGGAGCCACACCCCACTCCCCCTGATGGGCCTGCTGAGCCACACCCTTCCAGAAGCTGGGCCTCCTGCTGAGGCGGGCTAGCTGCCAACTGGGGCCAGCAGGGAGCCAGACACCGTGGTCTTGTGAAAACCAAGAAAACCAAAAGTGCTGGGAATAGACAAAGACTGCTTATATTTTCCAAAAATCGGACTGCTTGGCCTTTTTTATTGACTGAGCTTGATCACCGGAGCGCCAGGGCTGCTGACATCTACAGCGGTTGCTCCTGGAGACGACCCACGCACATCCCACTGACCTGGATCCAGGCACAGGACTTACCCTCAGTGTTTGTCGGCTCTCAGAAGGCAGGCACTATCTAAATAAAAGAAGAAGACAGTGTTACCCCGATTCTCTTCAAGTGCTCCCCAGAGAACCCAGGCGAGACAGGAGCACACACTCAGAACCCAGAGCAGAACTGCTGCTGTGCTTCCGCCCCCGGCCGGCCCCCTGATCTCAGGGAGGGGTACCTGGGGGCGGGGGGGGGGGGGGGGGGGGATGGGGACACCAGGCCACACAGGGCTGAGAGCACCCGCGCTCTGCCCTCCAGCTGCCTGGGCTCCACTGCCTTGCCCCCCACTCCCAGGACCACTCGAGGCCTGTCTCCTCCTCCGTGAAAGGGGAGTGACACCTCCACCCAGGTCAGAGAGCTGCTGAGCAGGTCACACACGCTCCAAGTGCCGGCACCCCGCCTGGTACAGAGGACGCGCTCAGACCTTAGCTGATGGGCCCAGTAAGAAGCATTTAAGTAAAGCTCTTTTCTGGCTTCCCCTACACAAGAACAAGAAGTTCTAGAAACTTCTCTTCTTTGATCTTAAGTGCCTGGTCCTCCTGCCCACTCCATCTAGCCCCAGTCCTATCTTCTCTGCAGAGCCTTCTCCAATCCTTAGGCGCTGCCTCCCCTCTGGGTTCTCTGAGTTTGGTTCCTGTCTCTCTGCAACCTGACACACAAACGAAGAAGCCATGGCGTCTCCTATTTCCCTGACTCTGTCCTCACATCCCTTCCTGCAGAGAGCAGCACCCCTCCCCCGCCCACTCCACACACACGAAGAGCATGCCCTGTGTCTGGACCCATGGGAGCCCAGATAGTGGCTCCTGACCACTTTCTGGAGTTTACAGACTGACTGCTTGTCTTTGAATGACCACACCTGTCCGTCAGCTTTAACTACTGGTTAGGAAAGAGCAAAATGGAGACACAGGCCAACGCACCATCAGATGAACTAAGTCTGTATTCTGAGAAAAGCAATTGCCTTGGTAGATTATGTCAAGACTGAAAATGAGTGTTTGGGGCATTCAATTCATTAAAATACTTCTTGAGCACACACCTTGCACAGGGCACCGTGCCAGAAGGCAGAGGCTCTGCTCCCCAAGTGCCAAAAAGCAGGTTGTTGGGGGCGAGCTAAGAGAGGTTAACAACAGGATAACACATGAGAGGGACCCAAGCAGGTACCCTGAGCCTGGAGAGCGTGGGGCGGACCCCAGCTGCACCCTCTGCGAGCTGTGTGACTCTGGAGGAGTTATCCACCCACGGTTCCTCATCTGTAAACAAGGAGCTAACAGCACTTTTGTTGTAGGGTTGTTGTGATAAATAATACATAAAAGGGGCTTAGCAAGGTCCCTGCCACCTCATAGTAAGAGCTCAACAAAGGCTGGCTTTTATTATAACAAGAAATCATTATTTATCATCATTACGATTAAAAGGCAGAACCCAGGTCCAACTCAATAGATTCAACAAGGCTTAATGCAGAGAAGTCTGAAGAGTAATTTCGCCAGGACAAGATAAGAGGAAAAGGCCTGCAGAGAGCAAGGTCACCAGGAATAAGAGCAGAGGAGGGGGCAACAGCGAGTGGTCTCAGATGAGGCTGAGGCAGAAGAGGGTACCTGCGGGGCCAAGTGGAAGAAAGAGCCCAGGAGGTGGGGTCCCGCCTTTTCCTTCAGTAAGAGGGCATGGTTTCCTCTTTTCGTCATCTTCCCATCCTCCACTATCAGGCCCCACTCCTTTGACAGTTTGGCAAAGTTTCCACAGCTGAGGCTAGAGGTAGTTAGGACAGAAGGGAAGACAGGGTCAAGAAGGCCCAGGTGAAGCTTCAAAGAGAGCAGGCAAAATGCCCTACTTCTGTGAAGGACGTCTCCGGAAGAGAAACTAGCCCCCGAAACAGGCACACTTTCCGGATGCAGGGAGGAGGCCCCGCTCAGAAGAGTGAGATGCTCCTGGGAGGCAGCCAGAGAGAAGGCCCATACTAGTCCTCAAGGGCAACGCTGAGGTGCGTGAGGTGTCCCGCTCACACAGAAGGGTGCTGGAGAGGGATGTGGATGGTCCGGGGCCGCCCAGGTCCTCCGCCCAGATCCTCCGATTTGTGACAATCATCCTTGCAGCACCAGAACGGGCTGCAACTTGTAACGAGACCTCGGTCTGCAGTCCCGCAGAGCCCTAGTCCCCCCGCCCCGGGGAGCAGTGTCAGGACAGGACAGGCACCGAGCAGAGCACCCAGGGCTCTGGAAGCGAGACAGAAGAAAAGAAGGCAGAGGGCCAGAAAGGAAGAAAAAGGCAAGCCGCCCGTGCAGGCGCATCAAAGGCAGCAGGGACCCACCGGGCTAGCGCCACGGCAGACCCCTCTGAGCGGTGACGCTGGAGGTGACAGTCGATCGAGCTGGAGCAGGCTTCAGGAGAGAAAGAGACAGAGATAAGGCGAAGAGGGGACTTGGGGTAAACTGGGGAAAGTCTGAATGGCCGCCTAATTTAAACAACAGATATTGAGCAACCACAGTGAGCAAAGCCCTTTCCTTCAGGACAGGCAGAGCAGCCACTAAGAAACTTCTCGAAGGACGTCTGCTCACGGGCTGCTTATTAGAATACAAACATAGCAAACTGTAGCTCAGGACCGCTGCTTCTGGGCCCTCAGAGCGCAGCCAAGCACCCTGGAGCCTTTGGACAGAACCTCACTTCTGACTTAGCGAGCGTCCTCACCTCGTTATGTCTCCTGCAGAGGTTCGGGGACCAACCAAACGTCCCACTCTATTGGGAACCCCTACCTGTTTCCTCCACACTCTCTTTCCGCCTTCCTCAGCCTTCCTCTGGCAGGCGCTAATTACTTATAACTAACCTCTACTTCATCGTAAAACCCTGGCTGCTCAAATCCATCACTGTTTCTTCACTGCTGGCCCCGGCAAAATCAAAAGGCTCGCAATTCACCTCTGTCCATGGAGCCTTCCCCAATCCATGCCCGTCCAGCCTCCAGCCAGTCCAGTTCTCCTCTCCCTGGCCTTGGTGTCTCTCACCCTGGTGTGCCAGCCTCTACAAAACTTCCTCCTCCATGTCCTCCTTGGGCCATACCTCGCCCACACCCACTCTCCACAAACATCTACAGCATGCTGACTGGCTGCTTACGTTCTGTTTCTTTTCCTCTCCCCCAACCAGTTTGTTGGCAGTTCTGGGGCACCTCATCTCCCGGGTCTTGGTTCATGCAGCACCCAATCTAGGGCTCTGAACATGACAAGTGTGCAGAGAATGCAAGCAAGGGTTCAAGAGTTTAGATGAAGAGCAGGCAAGCAGAAAAGCTGTAGCTGCAAGCGGGTAGAAATGCTGACCACATCCATCCCAATGCAAGTGTTTCCAACACAGGCAGGGGAAGAGTGAGGGGGAAGCCAAGGCTGCGGGTGCAGGGGGTAAGGGAGCAAGGGGAAGGCTGACCTCTTGGTAAAGACTGGGGAGGCTCTGGTTATAATCTGGCAAATATCGGTACCTCTGTGAGCCTCAGTTTTCTCAAAGAATGGGGTTCCCTGGTCTACTCTTTCTCTCTTAAAAGTCAGATTTTTAAGAATTTCAAAGGTGCCAGGGGCTGAGGGACCTGACCTGGCCCCAGCACTTGTGAAATGAGGAAAGGAATCCACAGAAGTGAAAGAACTCACTCAGAGTACACAACTCAGACAAGCTGGGAGGAACCTGTAGGGCAGGTCCTCCCCGACAGGGCTTCAGCCTGGTGCCCAGGAGGGCATTTGCCCGAGGCCCAGCTGCTACTCACTGCACTTCGTAAACTGCTGAAAACTGTAGAAATAACGGACTGAGCCCAGCCCCACCTCCTCCTAATCACTGCCTCTGAGCGCCCCAGGCTTCCACCGCTGCAACTAAGTGGAGTTATAAGAATGCCCCCCAGGGGTTACTAGGAGGATCCTATGGGAAGCAGAGTGCAGGCACTCGGAACACGGAAAACCCTCTCCTTACACGCCACGGCTTTCTTCAGAGCTGAGCAACTTCCAGTATGACGGGGGACACTTGGGCTCCGGATTCTGACAGACCTGGGTTCGAACCCTCAGGGACCTCGCGCGAGGCATCTGAGGGCTCCGTGCCCTCAGCTTCTCCATCTGCAAAATGGGCCCGAGAGCAGGAATAAGGCCGCCAGCGGCCCCCCTGGGCGCGGGGCGGACGAGGCCGGGCGGTGCCCGCGCGGGGAGGATGCTCGCCGGCTGGCAGGCCGGGAGGACTGGGGCGAGGGATCCGCGAGGAGGGGTCCCGGGGCGGGGCGGAGGGCTCGCGCAGGCAGTCCCCCGCCGGAGGGGGAGGGGAGGGGCGGCGCACGTCGCGCCGCGTCGCGCGCCGCCCGCCGCCGTCTCCTCCAGCCGTCACTCGTGGAGCCCGCGCCGCCTTGGCGCGCGCGACCCTTACATAAGCGTCCCCCGCGGCAGCGCCGGCGCACGCCCACCCGCTCCGACCCGCTGCGGGAAGCGGGAAATGCACAGCGCCGCCGGCACTCACCTCCTCGCTGCCGCCGCAAGTCGTCGCCACCGCCTGTACGGCCGCTGCCTCCACTGACAGGGAACAGCTGCGGTCTCCGCGCAACCGAACTTGCTGCAGTCCCAGTCCCGCCTTACGGACTTCCTATTGGCTCAGGCAGCCCAACCCCTCCTGTTATTGGACAGCGCCCTCCGTCACTCACCGCTCCCCTGCCCAGGACTCCTCCCTACGCCCGCCCGCCCGTCACGTTTAAGCCTTGGCGCCCCACGTTAGCCCCTCCCCGCGCGTCCCCAGCGGGCCACAGGATTGGTAACGAGGCTGGGGGAGCCCGCCCCTGGTACACCACCGCCTACTCCCTTGTCTCCAGAGCCCCACGTGGGCCGCAAGGCCCCCGCCGCGTCCCGCAATAGGCGGAAGTGGCCGTGCTTTGACAGGCTGTGATTGGCTGTCGGCGGGGGTGGGGCCATGCGATTCATTCACCCGAGTAGCACGTGTCTACCAAAGCCGCAAGCATAACAGAAAGCAGCCGGGCTCGGGGTTCGGGTACACTCAGATACGCGCTAGTAGGTGGAGGAGAAGTCGGAGAAAAAGGGTTTGCGAAGGGCAGGAGGAAGGAAATGGCGCTTGTGCCACACGACTTGATGTGATTGTGTCTTTTAGCAGCTGTGGTGTGGTGGGGGTGATGGTGATGGGGAGGAGTCTCGGTGTGACCTTGGACAAGTGGCTTCCCTTCTCTGAGCCTCAGTTTCCTAGTCTGTAAATCGAGGCCACTCAGGATCTAGAGAGTTTAGAAGGCTTGGTTGAACAGAACATTTCCAAAATGGGGCTCTGTGCCAACCAGAGGATGCAGAAGTGACCAAAGCAAACCAAAATTACTGCCTCCCATGAAAGAAGATAGATGATTAAAAAAAAAAAAAAAAAAATGCGGCCCTGAACAGATCTCAGTAATAATGCTCTTAAGGGCACAAACACTGTTATCAGGTAAGAGAATTAACAACAGCAAAGATAATAAATCAGTTGTAAACTCCAGTTTTGTTTCAATGATAAAGATTAGTCTAAAGCACTTTCCTGAGCTATTTTGCAGGATTTAACACCTCACCCCCCAGGTACTCAACCAATAGATCAACTGGAACCTAACTCTGTCAACCTTTGCCCCAGTTCTATGCTGAATTCCCCTCCATTCAAGCCCCTTCATGAACATGCATATAGGACCCAAGTCAGTTCATGAGTATGTAGGTACCCTTAGCTTAAAGCTTCCCCAATTTTGCTGTTCAGGGATACATCGCTCTGAGAAAAGTCCCCAGTGTTCTCGTTATTTGCTGCAAGTAATAAATTCTTCCTTCTCCTGATCTTTTGGCTGAACCAAGAGATGGACCCGGTTTTCAGGGAACATGGGCTCAGTGCTGGCTGGTCCTGTGAAATTCTGAGTCTGGTGGCTTCCCTCAGGTTCAGGTGAATCTCATGTCAGTACCACCAGGTGGAGGTCTGAACAAAGAAACTAATTGAGAACTAGATATGGACCGCTATGAACAAAGTGAAAGTGTTAGTTGCTCAGTCGTGTCTGACTCTTTGTGACCCCATGGAATTCTCCAAGCAAGATTACTGGAGTGGGTTGCCATTCCCTTCTCCAGGGAGATCTTCCTGACCCAGGGATTGAACCCGGTTTCCTGCCTTGTAGGCTAGATTCTTTACCATCTGAGCCCCCAGGAAAGCACTGTTTTCAGAAAATGGACTGCTGTGAACAAAAGTAGTATGGATTTTGGACAGTTAGCTCAGACACATAAATAAGTTGAAGTCTGATTAGGAAGCAAGACATTTCTCAGTCCAGGCTCCCTCCTACCTCCAGGTTGAGTTCCCCTGGAGGTCGAAGTTGGAAGGGGTATTCTACCCCAGATAGAGAAAACCGCCCAGGCAAAAGCCTGGGTGGGGAGTCCAATGTGGCTAGAAAATGCATTCCTCATTGTGGGCATCTGTAATACTCGTGACAGAATCTAATTGGGACAAGGTGCTGGTGGGAAACACGGATTCCTGAGCCCCCACCTTCCCCACCACCCCAAACTGTTCTTATGCATATTAACCACCAACTCAGAGGTCTTAGAACCACCAGCATGATATTACTGTCAACTGAAAAAAGATGCACAGAGAGTTGCATGTTAAGTTTTATTTGGGGCAAAATGAGAACCACAACCCAAGAGACAGCACCCCAGATAGCTCTGAGAAACTGCTCCAAAGAATTAGTGGGGGAAGGTCAATATGTAAGTGTCAACTACAAATTGGCACTTACCAAGAACATTGCCAATGACTGAACAACAAAGGCATTTGCCATCTGCCTCTACGGAGACTGAGCCCCGGGCTGCTCTAGCTGTTGACCTTCAATAACCCCTGAGGGAGCTCAGGGTGGAGCGAGGCGCTCTGTGCTCCAGGGAATCTGGGGGACAGGTCTTTAGATAGTTGGGTGTTTTTAGGAAAAGATTTTATGACCTCAATCCTTGCATCTCCTCATATCTAGAGAAGCACTAAATCCCTTCATGGTGACATCAAATTCTCATGACTAACAAAAAACCTTTTGTAAATTGAGTTCTTTATGGTGTCCTTCACCAAAACGTTGTATATTGACTTTCCCCCACTGCCGCTTTGGAGCAGTCTCTCAGAGCTGTCTGAGATGCTGCCTCCAGGGTTCCAGCCCTCATTTTGCCCCAAATAAAACTTAACTCACAACTCTCAAGTTGTACATGTTTGTTTTTTTTTTTTTTAGTCAACATAAGATTTTGGTGAATGGGGGGTTCAGTGCAATCAAGCACTTATCTTACAAAAAGTTTTCTGCTTGTCATGAAGAGCTGATGTCATCATGAAGGGATTTAGTGCTTTTCTAGTTATGGTAAGCTCCCCTGGTGACTCAGACAGTAAAGAATCTGCCTGCAATGCAGGAGACCTTGGTTCGATCCCTAGGTTGGGAATATCCCCTGGAGTGGCGAATGACTGCCCTTCCCTTATTCTTGCCTGGAGAATTCCATGGACAGAAGAGCCTGGTGGGCGACAGTCCATGGGGTTGCAAAAAGTCAGACACAGTTGAGTGGACCAACACACACAGATATGAGGAGATGCAAGGATCAGGATTATGAAATCAGTTCCTGAAAATATCTATCTAAAGACCTGTTTATTAGGTCTGATAGAGTGCCTAGGGCTTCCCTGGTGGCTCAGAAGTTAAAGTGTCTGCCTGCGTCTGCCTGCAACTCGGGAGACCTGGGTTCGATCCCTGGGTCGGGAAGATCCCCTGGAGAAGGAAACAGCAACCCACTCCAGTATTCTTGCCTGGAGAATCCCATGGATGGAGGAGCCTGGTGGCTACAGTCCATGGGGTCGCAAAGAGTCAGACACGACTGAGCGACTTCACTTTTCACTTTCACTTAAAGAACTATGGACAGAGGTTGTGACATTGTACAGGAGGCAGGGATCAAGACCATCCCCAAGAAAAAGAAATGCAAAAAGGCAAATGGTTTTCTGAGGAGACCTTACAAATAACTATGAAAAGAAGAGAAATGAAAGGAAAAGGAGAAAAGGAAGATATACCCATCTGAATGCAGAGTTCCAAAGAATAGCAAGGAGAGATAAGAAAGCCTTCCTCAGGAGCAGTGCAAAGAAATAGAGGAAAATAATAGAATGGGAAAGACTAGAGATCTCTTCAAGAAAATTAGAGATATCAAGGGAACATTTCATGTAAAGGGGCACAATAAAGAACAGAAACGGCATGGACCTAACAGAAAGAAGATACTAAGAAGAGGTGGCAAGAATACACAGAAGAACTATACAAAAAAGATCATCACCAGATAATCACGATGGTGTGATCACCAACCTAGAGCCAGACATCCTGGAATGCAAAGTCAAGTGGGCCTTAGGAAGCATCACTATGAACAAAGCTAGTGGAGGTGATGGAATTCCAGTTGAGCTATTTCAAGTCTTAAAGATGATGCTGTGAAAGTGCTGCACTCAATATGCCAGCAAATTTGAAAAGTTCAGCAGTGGCTACAGGACTGGAAAAGGTCAGTTTTCATTCCAATCCCTAAGAAAGGCAATGCCAAAGAATGTTCCAACTACCACACAGTTGCACTCATCTCACATGTTAACAAAGTAATGATCCAATTTCTCCAAGTCAGGCTTCAACAGTAAATGAACCATGAATTTCTAGATGTTCAAGCTGGATTTAGAAAAGACAGAGGAACCAGAGATCAAACTTCCAACATCTGCTGGATCATCAAAAAAGCAAGAGAATACCAGAAAAACATCTACTTCTGCTTTATTGACTATGCCAAAGCCTTTGACTGTGTGGATCACAACAAACTGTGGAAAATTCTTCAAGAGATGGGAATACCAGACCACCTGACCTGCCTCTTGAGAAATCTGTATGGAGGTCAAGAAGCAACAGTTAGAACTGGACATGGAAAAATAGACTGGTTCAAATTGGGAAAGGAGCACATCAAGGCTGTATTTTGTCACCCTGCTTATTTAACTTATATGCAGAGTACATCATGAGAAATGCTGGGCTGGATGAAGCACAAACTGGAATCAAGATTGCCAGGAGAAATCAATAACCAGAGATATGCAGATGACACCACCCTTATGGCAGAAAGCGAAGAAGAACTAGAGTCTCTTGATGAAAGTGAAAGAGGAGAGTGAAAATTTGGCTTAAAACTCAATATTCAGAAAACTAAGATCATGGCATCTGGTTCCATCACTTCATGGCAAATAGATGGGGAAACAATGAAAACAGTGACTGATGTTATTTTGGGGGGCTCCAAAATCACTGCAGATGGTGACTGCAGCCAGGAAATTAAAAGACACTTGCTCCTTGGAAGAAAAGTTATGACCAACCTAGACAGCATATTAAAAAGCAGAGACATTACTTTGCCAACAAAGGTCCATCTAGTCAAAGCTATGATTTTTCCAGTAGTCATGTATGGGTGTGAGAGTTGGACTATAAACAAAGCTGAGCGCCAAAGAATTGATGCTTTTGAACTGCAGTGTTGGAGAAAACTCTTGAGAGTCCCTTGGACAGCAAGAAGATCAAACCAGTCCAGCCTAAAGGAAATCAATCCTGAATATTCATTGGAAGGACTGATGCTGAAGTTGAAACTCCAGTACTTTGGCCACCTGATTTGAAGAACTGACTCATTTGAAAAGACCCTGATGCTGGGAAAGATTGAAGGCAGGAGGAGAAGGGGACGACAGAGGATAAGATGGTTGGATGGCATCACCAACTCAATGGACATGAGTTTGAGTAAGCTCCGGGAATTGGTGATGGACAGGGAAGCCTGGCATGCTGCAGTCCATGGGGTCGCAAAGAGTTGGAAACTAAGCTAAGCTAAGCGACTGAACTGAACTGAACTGAAAGACCTGTTACACCAATTTCCGTGGAGCACAAAGTGCCTCATTCTCCACACTGAACTCCTTGCAGGGCATGTCAACAGCTGCAGCCACAGAGGATTCAATCTCCTCCGAGGCAGATGGCAAATGCCCTTGGCAAGCACCAGTCTGTAGTTGACACCACTTAAGTCCCTCTCTAGGGAATGGAATCCTCTGTATTGCATTGCTAGTTTTAGAAGCTCTCCAAACGGCTCTAATGTGGGTCAGTGCTGAGACTCGCAGAGAGACAGAGAAATTACCCAGACTTCCCTGATAATAAGAATCCCCTGGGGCTCTTTAAAAATAAAAGGGATTCCTGGACCCCAGGCCTCTCTGGATTCTGAGTCACAGGGTGGGACCCAAGAATCTATTTAGCTTATTTTTTTAAACAAACCTCAACCTGTGAAATTGATTCTTGAGGCCCAGGAAGCTTGGGGAACTTGGCTGAGTTCCTGGGAGATGCAGGGGAAGATGATGTAGGAGAGACAGGCTCAGACCGGCCTGTGGAGGGCTAGCCCGGAGGCGCACAGGCCTCTGGAGGGAGTGGTCCCGGGGCAACTGCAGAGCAGCTCAAGGCTTCTATTAGTCTGGGAGTACGTCTGCTTCGGTGTTTGTTTTTAATTTAAAAATTATTTTCTTATTAATTTAGGGCTGTGCTGGGTCTTCATTGCTGTGGGGGCTTTCTCTAGTTGCATGGACTCTGGGGGCACAGTCTTAGTTGCTCCCAACATGTGGGATCTTCCTGGATCAAGGATCGAACCCACGTCCCTGGAAGTGGCAGGTGGATTCTTAACCAGCGAACCACCAGGAAATTGCTTGCTTTAGTGTTCCTAAGTAACTGTTACTTTTGGGCAAGTTCTTGGTTTTTATTTTCTATATTCCCATCCCTTCCTCACACTTGAACGTCACTTCTACAAAAGATGAGTTTTGGCACACAGTAGATGCTTAATATCAGAGAAGGCAATGGCACCCCACTCCAGTACTCTTGTCTGGAAAATCCCATGGACAGAGGAGCCTGGTGGGCTGCAGTGCGTGGGGTCACTAAGAATCGGACACGACTGAGCGACTTCACTTTCACTTTTCACTTTCCTTCATTGGAGAGGGAAATGGCAACCCACTCCAGTGTACTTGCCTGGAGAATCCTAGGGACAGGGAAGCCTGGTGGGCTGCTGTCTATGGAGTCGCACAGAGTCGGACATGACTGAAGCGATTTAGCAGTAGCAGCAGATGCTTAATATATAGTTAGCAAATGAAGGAATGGAAGTCATCAGCCCACGCTTGGTGTTTGAAACTACAGAGTGAATGGGACCATCTCCAGAGGCTGAGTAGAGTCCAGTAGAGAAGGGAGCCCAGAGGGCACTATATTTAAAGGGAAGGGGAAAATTAAAGAGAGGGAGGCATAGGCTGACAGGGAGGAGGGAGGTGTCAACAGGGCCAGGAAGGAAAATGGGGTGATGGGGACAGTGCGATTCCTTCACTCCACAGTTATTTTAGCTGCACCCGAGAGACATACAGTGAAAACAAGGTAATTTCCCGTCCCCTGGCTGCTCCCAGACCAGTGAAGCTACACAAAACTCAAAGCACTCTATTTCAAAACAGTGTGGTGCTATGCTAGAGATAATGGTCAGAGTGCTATGACCGTCCAAAGAACTCCTTACTCCATGAAAGGGGGCTTGGAGGACTTCCTGGGGGAAGCAAAGTTGATAGCTAGATAGATACATACACATATAAACCAAGCATTTATCAGATGAAGATATTAATAAAAAGGACCCCACACGTGGCCCAAGCAAAGGTGAGGGGCAGCATGTTGGGGTCAAGGCACGTGGGTCAGTGAGGACATCTCGCCAGCAAGTGCAGCCTGAGAGGGGCTGTGGGGAAGGCCAAGAAAAGGACTGAGAAGGCTTGGGTAAGCCGAAGCATCCAGGTCAATGGAGGCTCCCAGATAAAGCCATGAACCCTTCAAACTGTAGCAGTCACGATGAACCCAGAAACAGCCCACCCCTCTGTGTTTGCTATTCATAAAGCCATATTTGCCCTGAGATTTCACAAGAACAGCCTAGATGTCCCAGATCGCCTGTCCTGAGATGACACAAGAAAATCACTTTTTTTTTTTTAATTAATCAAATTCTAGCAGTTTAAGCTGAGACCCAGCCTCACTGCTGGTGAGACCTCAGGATAAACTCTTACTGATGGAAAGACAGAGTGGAGCGCTAGACTGTGGTGAACATGCCCCCTCGCTGCCTGAAGAACAGCCCTTCTCTGCAGGCTGGATCGTGTCTTTTTTCTAAGCAGCAGGGAACCCTCATGCTATGGGATGGGCTGGGGATGGTTCAGGAGTAGCTCTTCTGCTCTTCTTTATAAGTTTCCCTCCCCTCCCCAACCCCACACCCTCGAGGGGTCCAGGCCACTCCACCCACGCTTTTGCGATGAATCCCCCAGACACAAGTCCATCCCATCATACGGTCTCTACAACTCGGTCAGACCTTCCACCTGCCAAGGTAGATCCAGGTCTAGCACCTCTCCAGGTCCATATCAAGGGCTCTGCCCATAGGTTGAGGCAGAAAAGGGTAAGGTCCTCCTCCCAGCTCTGAGCCATAGCTCCCGTGGACCTCCCGCCATCCCTGAACAGGTACACTGTACCCATTTTGCAGTTGTGGACACTGAAGCTCAGAGAAAGGAAATGTTGCCTCTCTGGATCACAGAGTTATGCAGGGGCAGAGCTGGGACTGAACCTCCAGTTCACTGACCCCCCAGATTGTGCTCTTCCTGCTCCACTGGCCACCTTGGTATAAAAGAGAAGACAAGAATGTTTAGACTTCAGATTTCAGAGGAGGAACTTTGGTTTGAAATTTGACTCCTAAGATCACAGTCCTCAGAGGTGGGAGGGCCTTGAGCAATAATGTTTCCAAGACTTCCCAGGAGAAACAGATCTCCTGGAATGTGATTGTACAGACAGCTTTTCAGGCCACTGCCCAGACCTGTCTATGCCAGGGGCTTGTGATGGGGCTCAGCAACTGGTGTTTTTTTAACAAGGAAAGTTTGGGGTACCCTAGTTAGACCCACCCAGCTCCATTTTACAGACCAGGAGACAGGCTCAGACAGGAGAAGGGGCAGACCCACCACTGATAGTCATCAGGTCCTGCATATATGAGAAAAAAAAAAAAATGCAAGAGCACCCGTGTTACCAGTGCTGGGACCCTGCAATTATTGATACATGCTCGGTCTACACTAAGACTAGGGGCTTCCCTGGTGGCTCAAGGGTAAAGAGTCCACCTTTACCAGTGGTGGAGACACAGGTACCATCCCTGATCCAGGAAGATCCCACACCGCAGAGCAGCTAAGGCTGTGTGCCGCAACGACTCAGCGTGAGCTCAGGGCTCGGGACCCACAGCTGCTGAGCCCACGTGATCTAGAGCCCATTCTCTGCACCAAGAGAAACCACCGCAGTGAGAAAATGCCCTGCAGCTAGAGAGGAGCCCCCGCTCGCCGCACGTAGGGAAAAGCTTACACGGCAAGGAAGACCCAGCACTGACAAAATAAATAAATAAAATTGTAAACTGAGATTAATCCTCCCCTGATTCCTCGGAGTGCTGCCAGGACCACAAAGCCCGAAGTGCGGTGCCTGGCTCAGAGCGTGGGAGCTTTTGTAAGCGCTTTTCCTGTTGAGTAAGAGGGCACGGAAAATCCTGAGTGAACTTTTTGGCCAACCTAATATTTATCCTTCCCTTTCTCTGATTTCTCCAAGTGCTAAGCTGACCAAAATCTCTTGTTGAACCTGACATCCTGGCATTCTAGCCTCCTCTGGAGAAATGAAGACCAAAACAATAGGCCATTGTTCTGAAGTAAAAGAACTAGTTCCCCTCAAAGGTACTGTATTACAAGACGTGCTCGGGCAAAGAGAGAAATTATCAGTTGAAACACGCAAACATTTAAAATTAAATATGTCTATCTGTGGGCTTCCCAGATGGTTCAGTGGGAAAGAATTTGCCTGCCAGTGCAGGAGACACAGTTTGGTCCCTGGGTTGAGAAGAAGCCCTTGGAGAAGGAAATGTGTAACTTCTAATTCTTCTTGCCTGGGAAATCCCATGGACAGAGGAGCCTGGCAGGCTATAATCCATGGGGTCGCAAAAGAGTCGGACATGGCTTAGCGACTCAAACAACAAGCAAACAACAATGTGTATCTGCACAGCCCCCTGCCCTGTTTCTGGTGGGCATCACATTTTCAAGGAAAATTCTAGTGGCACTAACCATTAGGCTCACGGTTCTCTCTGATCATCCTGAAGGGTGCGTGAAGACCGGGGTGAAAAATGGGGGTGGGTGGGGGTGGAATGCACATCTGCTGAGGACTCTGTTTGCTGACCTGACTCTGCGGGACTGCATTCAAGGCCCACTACTGACTGTGTCTCATCGGGTAAGTTTCTTCACCTCTTTGAGCTTCTGTTATTTCATCTGAAAAGGGGGGCTAAGCTCCAGAGGAGTGTGAGGGTGAAACACGATCACAGAGGTAAGGCTCCTGGAGTGGAGGGCCCACTCCATCCCCATTGTCTTCAGGATCAGTCAGATTCTTCTTCCTGGTCCTGGAAGGAAGACTGGCCACCTGCCTTTCAAGTCTTCTCCCACTCAAAGGGAAACTCTTTCTTCTGCTCCCAAGCTTTGGTCACCCATAGGAGCCTGCCCCCATCTCTACTGCAACAGTCCTCCACGCCCTTGAGGCTGGGCTCCAACGCCACCTCCTCCAGGGAGCCTGCCGGGATTCTCCCCACCCCCAAGCCAGATAGGGTCTCCCATTCTCTTCTGTGCCCCCTCAGCACTGAGTGTCTGTTTTAAGATACCTTCCTTGATGTACATGAGAATTCCTCCTTTTCTGGGGGTGGAGATTCTACCCTGCTCCCCTTGGCCTCACTTCTAGCCTAGACATCATCAAAACAAGATCTTGCTCACAGTGTGTAGGTTTGGAGCAGTTTCATTGGATCATTAGTAAGAAAGAACTGGGCAGCCTGCCCCAGTTTGCAGCCTTCCTTGTATCTAAACCTCACAGCAACCTTAAATGACACCAGACATTTAAGTGTTGGACCACCTTAGGGAAGATTGTGTTTCATTCATGTTAAGGCATACATATTGCAGCCCCTTCCCTGCCAACACACACACTTCAACCTCTGAAATGGGGCTTTATCTTCAATGAATGGGCAGTAGATATCCTTTCTTACTGATGTATGAAATAATGCTACCTTTCCATCGATGCTGTCTTAGATTTGATGAGATAAAATAGCATCCCTATTAATAGCTGAGTAAATGTAGGCGCATGAGGTTAAGCTGCTCACTCAAAGCACCTAGCAGGACTTCCCTGGTGGCCCAGCGGTTAAGAATCTGCCTTCCAACGCAAGGGACATGGGTTTGACCCCTAGTCGGGGAACTAAGATCCAACATGCCGAGGGGCGACTAAACCCCTGTGCCACAAGAAAGAGCCCATGTATCGCAACTAAGATGCAACACAGCCACATAAATAAATAGCTTTTTAAAAAAGCACATAGCTGTCACAGCCACTGTGATGACCTCCAACAACCCAGCCTCCTTGTGTTCATGCCCTTGTGGGTCCCCTCCCTTGGGTACCGACTGGACTTGGTGACTTGCCTTGGAGGAGCAGAATACGGCAAAAGTGTTGGGAGGTTATTTCCAAGATTTAAATTCCTCAAAGAATCTGGCCTCTGCCCACCTGCCATCTCTAGCCCTCTCACCTGCTGGCTCCCACTGAAGCCAGCTGCCATGATATGAGTTGCCCTTGGTAACTGCCAACAGTCTGCAAGAAACTAAGACCCTCAGCACAACAACTTACAAAGAAGTAGATCCACCCTCAGTCAAACCTGGACGTGACTGTAGCCTCCTGACTGAAGCCTGTCAGGAACCCTGAGTCAAAGGCCCCCGCTAAGCCATGCCTGGATCCCAGACCTACAGGAGGTGAGGCCATACCTGAGTGCGGCTTTAAGCCACCAAGTTTGCAAGTAAATAGTTACAGAGCAATAGACGCAAATAATCTCCAATATTTAAGGCCAAGCATTGACTCTATCATGTCTTGGGGACAGAGATAAAAGAGGTGTTGTCCCAGCTGTCAAGGGATATCAAGTGTGGCAGGGTGTGACATCCCCCTGTGACTGCTGCTGTTGTGTGTATTGGGAGGGCCAGAAAGGGGGCTGCCTCCCTAACCCAGCTGAAGGGTCAGGCCTGCTTCCAGGGAGCTGCCGCCCAGCAGGTTCTGGAAAGGTGAGAGCTTGCCCTCCTGGTGACAAAGGCAGGGAGGCAGTGGGGAGGGAAGGAAAAGGACATATTTTCTCCTAGTCCTCCACGGATTTGTGGATTTGGGAAATTGTTGTAAGATTACACACTTGGCAAGAAGGTATTTGGCAGCTATAGGCGTGACGCAAAGCGAGTGATTCACCCTGACACGTCTCAGAAGCCTGTGAGTCATCAGCAAGCTCTTCCCAGCCCAGACTGGGATGAGCGGGAGGATCTGAGCTAACTGCACTGCAGGGAAGGCGTTGATGCTTGTGTAATTGTTCTGTAGCTTTTTAACCAGGGTCAGGGTTGGTCTGTGGCTCGGGTGCTAGAGGTGTGGTTAGGGTTGGAGTGATGGTCACAGTCCACCTCTGAGACAGGCTGGGGCAGAGGGTCAGGGTTCCTTTCATGAATTCCCCTCTTCTCATTGGCCATCCCTTGACTCCACTGGTGGGGACTGGGGGGAAAAGGGGGAGTGAACCTGGCAGATAGCAAGAGATCCTCAATGCAAGGAAGGCCTAAAAATTCTGAGAGAGGAGAAGGAGCAAGACCAGGGGTCTGGAATGAGTTGACAAGAGGTCTTGCAGCTAGCACTTCCCTGACCCCAGACAGGGCACCCCATGCAGCACCCCAGACACAGAGGATGCAGGACATCTGCCTCTGCTACCAACACCAGGACAGGAGAGCTGAGTGGTTGGAGCACAGGCTCTAAAGCCAGGCTGGCCAGGGTGGGAGTCCCAGCTCGGCTGCTTACTGGGTTTGCTCAATCTGAGCCTCATTTTGCCAGTCTACAAAATGGGGAGCTATCAAATGAAGATAATGATTCCCACTTTGTAGGACTATCATAAGGTTTAAAGGAAATATAGGGAGGAATTAGCTCCAGAACCAGTAAAAACGCTCAAAAAATAGTGGTAAAAGCAAAAAGGAGCATGGACCAGATGTGTGAGGTCCCTCATAACCCTGAAATTCTAGGTTTCAAAGGATTGGCTGGCCCAGCCCAAGTACCTTTCTCCTCCCCACTATCTTAGGAAAAAGAGCTGCTCCTGGTAGTCTTGCCCTTGGAGGGACCTGCATTCATGATTTCAGTTACTGTTCACAACAACCCATTTTACAGATGAGAAGACTGACAAAGAGGGGAAAGGATTTGCCTCAAATACTGACTAACACCAGCTTACTTTAATTGAGCACTTACTGCAGGCCAAGCCCTGTGCTTGGCACAGCTTCATCGCATTTAGTCCTCATGACAACATATGAGTTATCTGTCCCTGTTACAGACAAGGAAACCAGGGGGAGAAGGCGCCCAGCGTTGCACAGCTGTGGGTGATGAAACCACAGTTTACCTAGGAGCAGCTGGTCCTCAAAGCCTGAGCTCTTAACCCTATTCTATCAGAAAATTATGGGCAGAGTTAGACCTGGAAACACCTAACACTCCTAACTTTCAGCCCCAGAACTATCCTCTTTTTCTTTTTTTTCTTTCTTTCTTTTTTAAAATTTCTGATTGTAGTAAAAATATACAGAAACATAAAATGTACCATCTTAGCGATTTTTACATGTACAATTCGGTAGTGTTATATACATTCACATTGTTGTACAACCAAACTCCAGAAGTTTCTCACCTTGCAAAACTGAAGCCCTGTAGCCACTAAACAACTTACCACTGCCCCCTATTCCCCCAATCCTCCCACCTCCCCACCCCACTGGGCCCTGGCAACCACCATGCTTCTTTCCGTCCCTGTGAATTTGATCGTTCTAGGTTGGAGCCATCCTGTTTCTTAAAAGCCCGTCCCTGTTTTGCTGTTGGGCCATCTGTTCTCACTGCCAACAAAATGTTTGGACAGCCAGGGCTACAAGAGTTCAGGGGAGGACAAGATCTTTGGGACGGGGTAGTCAGGGAAGGCTGCCTGGAGGAGGAAGAGAGGAAGCCTGTACCCGCTTCCCGGGGAGGTGGAGAGGCAGTGGTGTGCTGTGTGGGTGACTCAGGGATGCTTGACCCTGGTGGCCTGCCCTTTGGTTTATGACCGCCACCTCAGCAGCACCAACCTTTGTCCCCAAGGGAGCTCCTGTCAGGTGGGTGGAGGCACCAGGCCATCTCAGAAGGCCAGTGGCTCGCCGAGTGGTGAAGCAGTCCCGCACCTGCAGCCTCCAGCACCATGGGGACAGGGCGACGCAGCCGGTCCTTGCGAGGACCATGGCCCTCCTACGGCAAGCTCCAGGAGCCCTGGGGGAGGCCCTCGGAAGGCCGACTGCGCCGGGCGCTGAGCCTCAGACAGGGCCGTGAGAAGCCCCGGTCCTCAGATGGAGGCCCAGAAAGGCTGGACACCCCCGGTCAGGAGCGGCTGCCCGGGAGCTTGGGGGACACGGAGCAGCTGATCCAGACTGAGCAAGACGGCAGCCAGAGGTGGCTGAGGCAGTACCAGCAGGTTTGGCTGAGGGCTGGTGGGTGGAGGGGTGCGACAGGGGAGGGGCGAGACCCCAAGCAGAGGGACCCCGGGGAGCAAAGGCTCAGAGGCAGAAATGGATGGGGCTATAGACCAAGAAGACAGAGAGCTGTCGGGGCAGGGGCTGCAGAGAGAGGTATTCCAGAGGGGCGTGAAGGTATTTGGGATTTATCCTGTGGGCCCTGGGGAGTCAGGGAAGGTTTTGGAGCTAATGGATGATACAGTCAAAGCTGTTCTGAGATGACCAGTCTGTCAGTGTGTTGGATGGTGGATTTTGCTGGAGGCAAGAGATGGGTCAGTACAGCTTCTCCAGGGTTACATGTCGTGGTCCCTTCTACCCCCAGAAAAGAGGATCAGGACCCCCCTGGATGGGCGCTGCCTGCTGGCTCCTGCCTTCTGGGAGAAAGGGTGCCTAGTGAAGGGGCTTCTGTCTCTGGGGTCTACCACCCCCTCCTGGCTGTAGGTGGAACAGCACCTGAAACCCACTCCACAGTGGAAGGACCTGGGCTCTGATCTCAACCCCTCCTCTGTCTTCCAGAAGATCAGGAGAAGGTGGGAGAGCTTTGTCACCAGCTTCCCCAACGTGACCCTGAGCCGGTCAGCCTCCCCACAGCCCCCGCTGGGCACCACCAGCTAAGGAGGCCAAGAGCGGTGGGGACGCTCGCTGCACCCGGATGAGACGGCACGCCTGCTGAGCGACCTCTCCGTGGCCCTCTGGACTGTGAATGGGGTGACCGCCTCTACATGGACTGTTCCCGCCTTCCCTAGTGGCGCGCCCAGGCCTCCGCCACCAGGACAGAGCTCGGTGAAGCCAGACCCACGGCTGAGAGGCTCTGGCACATCGCCTGGTCACTGGGCCATGCCCGACCCACCCTTCTCAGTGGCTGCCAGCAGTGGGTGGGGCCTGGGCCTCCCTCCCCGACGGTGAGCCCATCCCCGGGGCAAGGACCACGTCTGGCCTGTGTCTTGTCGCGTGTTGTCGCTGTCCTCACAGTCTCCCGATGAAGGAAGTCCCTCCCTGCTAGACAGAGGGGAGAACTAAGGTCCGGAGGGGGGAAGGGCTTGCTGTCATTGGCATCTCTGGCCCCACCCGTACCCAATGCCCAACACTGCGTTGAACACAGGAATAAAGGTTGCTGAGCTAAAGTAAATGATTTTCCTGCTGACGAACCGGCCCCCAGTGTTCTCCCAACCCCTGGGGGCAGGAGGTGTCCAGAGCTTCCCAGATGATGGAGCAGAAGCGCTGGGGGTGAGGGTGGTGGAGGAGGGGGGGTCCCCAGGAGGCTGGGCCTCACCTGCCACTTGTCTCAACCTGATTCTCCCTGTGCTGACCTCAAGCCAGCTTCGGAGGGCCTGGATCTTGCCAGCTCCTTGTCTTTGTGCTCACCCCCAAGGCAGAGCTCACCTTAAGGACCAGAGAGGCCAAGGGGCCCACCCAGGGCCACACCAAGGGGAGGGTCTGACCCCGACGGGCCCGAGCTCCTTGAGAGGCGCTGGCACTTCCTGTGGGGTCCCTGGGGCTCTCCCAGCTCAAGCAGACCCACGGTGCAAGGTGAGGGAGCAGCTGTAAGCAGCCTGGGTGTGTTCTGGGGTGGAGGGGGGAGGCCTGAGGACCCAAGAGACAGAGGGGAGGCTTCCTGTTCCCCAGAGCCCAGAACCCTGCAGGGTCCTTCGGGAACAGGAACGGTACTGGCAAGATTTTGTCCCAGAGAGTCCCAGCCTTCCAGACCAAGCCTCCAAGCTCCCCTTCTTCCCTCATCTGCCGGCCTGATGCAGAGCGTCCAATGGGACCCCAGCCAAGGCTCGGGGTGGCAGTGGCACCGAAGTAGAGCCCCCTGCCACTCTGTGATATGAGTGCAAAATAAACATTCCTTGGGTTAAGCCACTGTTTGGAGGCCACTTGTTACAGTCACGCCTATTAGCATCCCCTGGAAACTCGGAGAAGGCAGGACTATTCACTCATCGCCAACAGTTACCTTACTGTCGGTCTCATGAAGCAGTTGTCGGATTATGAAACGGAGACCTGGAAGATGAGTAGGAGTTAGCCCCGCCGAGAGAGGGCATGTGGGTTTCCATGGAGGAAGGGGACTGGGCGAAGGCCTCACGGTCAGAGGGAACACAGTGCATCATGCATCTAGAGGTGCAGACCACATGACTGGGCTAGGACACAGCAAGTGCCCCTGGCTTCGGCTTTGCACACATTTACAGCAAATGATCCCCCTCCATGCCAACCCATTCCAGTATTCTTGCCAGGATAATTCCATGGACAGAAGAGCCTGGAGGGCTGTGATCCATGGGGTCAGGCATGACTGAGCAACGAACAGCCACTCCCGCCTCCCCATCTCCCTGCCTCCTCTGATGTACCAGGCCTTGCCCATCCTGGTTTCATCAGCACAGAAGGCTTCATTATCACAGGCTGGGCAGGCCATTGGCAAGCAGACCCCAGAGGACGCTGCCCACATCATGGTTATTCGTGGCATGATGTGGCTCCCCACGGAGCCCTCCCGACAGAGGCAGTCAATGTGGCCCAAGCAGAGAGGAGACTCCAGAAGGGCAGAAGCCCCGGAGACTCTGAGCCTATCCACCCTCAGGCCAGCATCTGCCCAAAGATCACGGAAAGTCATCCTCACCGAGGGAACTTCCCTGGTGGACCAGTGTATTGCAAGGTGATGTGGGTTCAGAGCCCGCAAGCCTTGGAACGGCTAAGCCCGCATGCCACAACAAAAGATCTTGCACAATGCAACAAAGACTGGAGGAAGTCAAATAAATTTTTTTTTCAAATAAATTTTTAAAAAATAAAAAAATTTTTTAAATAAATGCAGTATGGAAATTTTACACAGGTGGAGGGGGGGAGACATCCTTGCTGAGTCAGTTTCACACTTCTTTGTTCTGTTCACTGCCCCCAGAGGGCAGAGCCTCTAGGCCTCTCCCGTGCTCACAGGGGTCTCAGAGCCCGAGCCTGGAACTGGAGGGGCCTGATCTCCTTCACCTCTCTGCTCAGCTCCATTCTCTTTTCCGTTCAGCATCCCTGCCACACACAGCCTCTCTGGGCCTGCGCCCAGAACTGCAGGGCTCACAGCTTGTCAAGCTTTGATATCTCCATGTGACCTCTGCCCCCGAGGGGCTCACAGTCCTGCGGCAGAGGGAAACAGACAGATGACCGGCTGCTCTGCCTCGAAGCAGAGCGGAGTAAGTGCTCCCTGGGCAGCGTGGTGAGGCAGATTGAGCAGGAGGCCCTGATGCCTGAACCAGTGTGAAGAGCTCTGGGCTTGGCCGGACATCTCTCCCTCAGCTTCCTGAGGCCTGCAGCCACACCAGATGGGAGGAGGCTGCAAGCAGGCGGGAAAAATTACCTTACGGCAAAAATGGGGCGGCAGCTGCACTAATGGGGAAAGCAGGGGACACTGTATCCCCAGGCACCTCTCAGAGTGAGGGCAGTGAATTCAGGCTGGAAAGGCCCTCGGGGCCACAGAGATCCAGGCTATTTACTTTACAGATGAGGAAACCGAGGACTGGCCCCACAGCAAGCCGGAGGCAAGACTTAGGCTCCCCTCCAGAGCTCCCAGGCAGGAATTCTGCACCCACCTGCCCTACGCACTCCAAACCCCCTTCGTCAGGGTTACCAAGCTCAGTGTGTTCAGCCAGTCAGGGGGCCAGGGAGGGCCCAGGCCTTGGTGTCAAACCCAGGACCCAAGCTCCTATCCAGCACCTAACTTACCCTGTGACCCTGCTCCAGTCCTCCTCTGGTCTTTTTTTTGTTTTTTCCTCCTCTGGTCTTGATTTTCTCCTCTGCAAAATGGGCATGATGATCTCTGTGCCCTTCCTTGAGCTGAATGGCAGGTGAGGTGGCAAGTGTGCAAAATCTTTGCAAACTGGAGTGTGTCGTGTCCTGAGAGGGAACGCCAGCGTCCTCCTCCTCCTCAGGCTCAGCACCCTCGTCGTCAGGCTGAGAGCAAAGCGTGTAAAAGCTCTGTGGCTAAATGCCCAACTTCTGCCACCTGCTAGCTGTGTGACCTTGGGCAAGTGGCTTAACCTGTCTGTGCTTTGGTTTCCTCATCTGTTCCACAGAGATAATAACGGTCCCGCCTTACCCAAGTTAATGTATGTAAAGCACTTGGAGCAGGTAGCCCTCGGTTCTTAGTAGCCAGTTCCAGGACATTCTCCCCGTGTGACCCATGGCAGGTCCCTTTTCTGAGCCTCAGCAGTCTCCTCTGGGAAATGAGGCTGCTAATAATAGCACCTGGTTCGAGGTGTCTTGGGGATGAGAAGGGTCAAGGCACACACACCCTGAGCCCAGGGCCGGGCCACGGAAGCACCCTCTCCATGAGAGTCTGCAGAGCCTGGCGTGTCCTCAGCTCACCTTGGCTGAGACGGACCTTGGCAGCCCCGCCGGCGTCAGGATCCAGGAAAGTGGGCCCGACCGCAGACCAGACGGCCGCCCTGGGGCCTCCCAGGAGGTGGGCTCTCCTTTAGCGCCAGGGCTGGGATGGGCGTGGGAGGAAGTGCTGTCTCCTCGCACACCGCACCCCACCACCACCCCACGCGCTACTGTGGCTGATGATGAACCCTCCCTGCCCCCACCCACCGCCAGGCTCCCAGCTCTGAGCACCAGGGCCAGGCGATCCATTCAGCCAACACTCAGCAAGGCTAACTTGGAGCCCTGCTCCTGCGAAGACTTCAGAGATGACAGGCATCGCCGTGCACGCGCCCCGGGGTGACAGTCCGGCAGTGATCCAGCACTCCAGAGCCGGCTAGGGAGCAGAAGTGCCCAGAGAAGGGCGAGGTTAGCTCTTGGAAGGAGGGCATCAGAGCCGGCTTCCTGAGTAGTGGACAGAAGAGCTGAGTGTGGTTCACTCCAGTGGAGGGTTGGAGAGGGCGTGCCAGGAAGAGGGAACAGCACGTGTGAGGCATGGAGACTTGGACCAGATAGAGCATTTGGAGATCAAGGCATGACTCGGTTTTGCTGGGGAGAAAAATGGGAGTCGGGGAGGTGAGAACAGACAGGCAAGCGGGAGGGGCTCAAAGGACCTGGGATGGACTTCACCTGAGGAGTCCCAGGGAGCCGTGACAGGCTTCCCCGAGAGGAGAGGAGGGAACGGAGAGACATTCCCGGTGATCCCAGGAGGATGGGGAGGGGAGCAGACCGAATATTCCCACATTCCAGCTTAGAATTTAGGGGTCTTGGAGGGAGGCAGGTGGCTCAGATGTGGACGGTATTGACACAATCAACACAATGTAACCAGGACTTCCCTGGGAGTCCAGTGGCTACCGCTCAGCGCTCCCAACAGGGGGCCAGGGTTTTAGGGAATTAGATCCTACAGGCCATAACTAAAAGTTCGCATGCAGAAACTAAAGATTCTGCAAGGAAGATCGAAGGTTCCATGTGCTGCAACCAAAGACCCCGCAGCTCAGACAAATAAATAAATAAATGTTACAAAACAAAAACAATGTAATCAATGCGTATCTAACCACAGTTCCTGGTCCAACTCTACTGGGAGGGTGGTTGAGGGGTGATCAGGAGGGCTCCTCTTCCATTGTAGAAAGCCCATGGATGATGTCTACATTTGAAAAATCAAGAAATTGCCATGAAAGCATATTATCTAGAAATCCAGAGGTAAATCCCAGAGGAAACACCTACCCGAGCTGAAGCTGTGTGTGTGTGTATGTGGGGGGTGGGGGGCGGTGGGGGTGGTGGAATGGGAGAAAGCAAGAGAATGATGGTGTCCTCACAAGTTTGTTGTTCAGTCACTCAGGCGTGTCCAACTCTTTGTGACCCCAAGGACTGCGGCATGTCAGGCTTCCCTGTGCTTCACCATCTCCCAGAGTTTGCTCAGATTCATGTCCATTGAGTCAGTGATGCTATCTAACCATCTCATCCTCTGCCCCCCTCTTCTCCTCCTGCCCTCAATCTTCCCCAGCATCAGGGTCTTTACCGGTGAGCTGACTCTCTGCATCAGATGGCCAAAGGATTGGAGCTTCAACTTCAGCATCAGTCCCTCCAATGAATATTCAGGGTTGACTTCCTTTGGGATTGACTGGTTTGATCCCCTTGCTGTCCAAGGGACTCTCAAGAGTCTTCTCCAGCACCACAATTCAAAAGCTCTCAGCCTTCTTTATGGTCCAGCTCTCTTCATAAGTGTAGACTTCTATTTTTTGAACTAAGTACATTTATTGCTTCAATAATGATAATAAGAAAGAAATAAATGAAAAGATACATTTAACATAGATTCCTTTTTTGACCACAGACTGAACCTGAGCCTTCAGCAGTGAAAGCTCAGAGTCCTAACCACTGGACTGCCAGGGAATTCCCTAAAGTCACTTTAAAAAGTAACACAGGGCAATTGGCAAATTTGGAGTATGGTCAAGATACTAGATAATAGAATGCCATCTTTGTAACATTCCCTGAATTTGATGGTGTGGCATAAGAAATACATATTTGGTCTCTGTCCCTATTTCCTGGCACAGAGCTCCTAAAACCCTAGGAATTTCCTGAGTGACAGAGGTGTTAGGAGCATCTTTTGTTATTTGTAGTAAGCCCTTTTCAACCAGATTGTTTACCATTGAGCCACTTGGAAAGTCCCATATTCACTTTATTTGGATACTAATTCAAACTATACAAAAAGTAAAGATTTATGAAATATCTGGAACTTTGAATATTGACCAAATTTTTTAAGATGTCAGAGAACAATTCCTCTTTTGGCAGTGAAAATGATAATACAGTTATACTGATAAAAGACTTTCCATCTATAAGATTAATCTTACCTTTTGTGGATAAAATGATATGTTACTTACTTTAAAGGTGAGGGAAGTAGACAGGAATGAAGATGAAGCAAGATCAGCCCTGAGCTGATAATTGTGAATCGGGGTGACGAGGACTGGATGAGGGTGGGTTTTCTGCTTAATTTTGTATATTTCAAAAGTCTTCACAACCAAGTTTTGAGAAAGCAGTCCTCTGTGTAAGTGGTGACCCCATGGAGGTGGCTAATGTACCTGAACAGCTCTGGACCCCAATTCACCTGCCTGGATGTGAAGCTGGGGGCAGGGTGCTAGTGACAGCGTGTTAGATGACTCTCAAAAGGGCTTTGTCTGGTGACAGAAACGCTGTTGTCCAAGGTGTCAGGGGAGACTCTGTTCCCAAGTGTTTCATAAAATGTGAATGTTGAAAAATGCATTCAAAGCAGGATGTGGCTGTTAGCTACTCTGCTATTGTTGACGACGATGGTAATGCCCGTGGTACAGGCTTGGTACAGGCTTCCCCTCCCCCACACAGTGGAGGATACGTGCTACTTTCCAGTAGGATGGAGACCCTGAGCCTGACACCAGGAGGAGCAGAAGAGAGGGGCCGGATGTGTGGAGCTCCAGACTGTCCTGGCCAAGGCAGGAGGGACCACTTACCTCTGTATATTTGGAAATCTGTGGGCGGTGTTTATTTGCTGGGAAGTCTGGGTCCCTTCCTCTGGGGGTGCTAGAAGCCACAGGAGCCAAAGAACACAAAGTGGAGGTGGGTCTAGAGTTGGCAGCGTGGGGTGGGCTGAGGCCAGGGCAGGTCACGGTGGGAGAGAAACAGTCACAGACGTGGTGGGGTCAGAAGTGGCTTAGGCAGTGTGGGACGGCCTGGGCAGCACCACTGACTTGCCGGGTGGACTCAGATAAGCGTCCCCTCTCTGGACCTCAGCTTCTACATCTAAGCAGTTATATGCAGGGTCAGACAGGCCAGGTAGGAATCCTGGTTTTGCCACTTGCTGGCTCTGGTGTGGTCTTCCCAGGTGGCACTAGTGCTAAAGAACCCACTCATCAGAGCAGGAGATGCCTGAGACAAGGCTTCGATCCCTGGGTTGGGAAGACCCCCTGGAGGAGGTCATGGCAATCCAGTGGGGCTCATTGCAGGGATGATTCTGCTTTCTCATCCATGAAATGGAGACAACAAGGGGACCAGCATGACAAGCTGTCCTCAGAAATTGGGGAGGTGACCTGCAGAAGCTCTTAGGGGGGTTAAGTGCTCCAGGAATGCTTGCTACGTAACTATAGGTACCATAAACAGCTCAGACAAGAGTGTGCTCAGTCTTTCAGTCGTGTCTGGCTGTTCGTGACTCCATGGAATGTAGCCCACCAGGCTCCTCTGTCCATGGGATTCTCCAGGCAAGAATACTGGAGTGGGTTGCCATTTCCTCCTCCAGGGGACCGTCCCAGCCCAGGGATCTTAGGTCTTCTGCATTGGCAGGGGGGTTCTTTACCTCTAGTGCTGCAAGAGATGCCACAAGAGATGTGGAAACAAAACGTAACTAGACAGTGGGGAAGCCTGCCCAATACCACATCATCATCTCACCTGTCAAACGGATGGTGCCCAGTGTTGATGAGAGTGTAGGGAAACACGTGGTGTTGGCAGGAGTATAAATTGGTACAATCTTTGGAGGAGGCAATTGGGCTGCAACTTATTATTTCTTTATTTTGGCTGCACTGGATCTCCATTGCAGGGTGAGGGTTCTTCTCTGCAGTATGCATTCTACTTGCAGCGTGCATGCTTACTTGAGGCATGGGGGGGGGTCTTAGTTTTCTGACCAGGGATCGAACCTGGGCCCCCTTCACTGGAAGCACAGTCTTAACCGCTGGACCACCAGGGAAGTCCCTTGGGCTGTAACTTTTAAAATAAAAATGCCAGTGCCCAGTGTGTTCACTGTAACATTATTTGTAATAACAAAACTTAAGAACAAACTTGACCCTTCAATAGGAGACTATGATGCACCCATACAATGGAATATTTTTCAATACAGAATAAGTGTGGAGATTTCTCTGGTGGTCCAGTGGATAAGACTCTTCACTTCTAGTGCAGGGGGCTTGGGTTGGATCCCTGGTCAGAGAACTAAGATCCCACATGTCGAAACTAAGAACCCAGCACAGCCAGACAAATAAATAAAAGTTTTGTTTTTGTTTCTTTAAAGAAAAAGCATGAAGTAGACCAGCTGCATGTTGAGTGTAACAGTCACTGCACCAACACTGTATAGTTCATCGAATACTTGCCTCTCTTAAATGTCATCTTCACAACTCTGGGTTAATTATTATGTTATTCCCATTTTACAGATGAGAAAATTGAGTCACAGAGAGATTAAGTAACTTCCTCAAAGTAACACTTGAGGAAATAGCAGAGTGAGGATTTGCATCCAAGCAGGCTGGCTCTAGATGACAAAAATAACAGCAAAATATAGATGTACAGTCACAAATCTGTGTGCATAAGTGCATGCGTGTGTGCTAAGTCATTTCAGTCATGTTTGACTCTTTGCAACCCCATGGACTGTAGCCCACCAGGCTCCTCTGTCTGTGGGATTCTCCAGGCAAGAATACTGGAGTGGGTTGCCACACCCTCCTCCAGGGATGGAACCCTGGCAGGCAGGTTCTCTATCACTAGAGCCACCTGGGAAACCTGTGCATGTATGTATATGCAAACGTACAAACAAACACTTGATGGAGATACTTACCTTCAGACGGCAGCACGGGGGATGGGGCAGGGGAGGGGTCCACTCCATCTGTGCAGTGGAGTGTACTTTGATCCTGCAGTTGTTTTTGTTTTCCCTTTCATTTAACTCTTCCCCCCCCTCCCCCCCCACCTCTGCACTGACCTCTGGAATCGGGCTCCTTGGCACTGATTCCTGGGAGTAGGGGTGGGGAGGTGGGGTGGGGGAGGCGGGTGCAGAGGAACAAAGAAATCCTTGATCAGCTTTGGGTTTCAAATTAGATTTTTTTAAAACTCACAACAGAAATAAAACAAGCATCTCCCCGAAGGGGCTTTCTATTGTGGGGCTTTCTGTAGGACATGAGGTTTGTTGAGAAAAGAAGGGCTTCAGGCCTTGGAGTATTCACAGTAAAGTTTTCTGCAGTGGGAAAGAGGGGTATGGGGGTGTTCCACGTGCCCAGCAGGTAGAAAGAGCAGACCTAGGGGCCTGAGACCGGCCCCAACCGCACACACACCTCCATCGCTGCTCACCTCCCTAGCACCTGCCCCCCATCCCTGCCCCCCAGAAGAGCTGTGAGGCCTCAGGTGAAACCAGGGGGCTGCCCAGGTGGTGTGGGTGGTAAAGAACCCACCTGCCAATGCAGAAGACATAAGAGACTAAGGCTGGATCCTTGGGTCGGGAAGATCCCCTGGGGGAGGGCATGGCAACCCACTCCAGTATTCTTGCCTGGAGAATCCCATGGACAGAGGAGCCTGGAGGGTTACAGTCCACAGGGTCTCAAAGAGTCAGACATGACAGAAGCCACTTAGCATGCACACCCGGACAAGACCGGCAAGGAGGCTGGCCTGAGCCCTTGGACCCCTTGACAGAGGCCTGGTCAAGTCCTGGTCAGCGGTAGCTAACACTAGACAGAGGCCAAGGTCCAGGAGCTGAGGGGCAAGCCTCCCTCAAGTGGGGACAGAGAAGAGTGCCAAGTGGGGACCTGGCATACTTTTCCTGGCTCTGGAGCCATACCCAAACCCACAGAACTTCCCTCTGCCCTGGAATAAGCAGATAGGGTACAGGGTCCCCAGGGAAAGAAAACCAGTCATGGCTTTCTTGACATAAGAGAAGCCAATTTTGGCCTAAGCCATTTTGCAATCTAAGCCTGGCCACAGTGCTTGCCCTTGAACAGCTCTTAGTAATTACTGATCTTACGGGAACCAAGGAATGCAGAAACAGAGGAAAAGCAGTCAACGCAGTTAAGAAACAACAGTTCAGTGATAAAAGGGTCCCAGTTCCTTCTTAAGGGATACATGGAACAATCTGACACTGACCTCAGGTGACCTGGGCCTGCAGGGGCTTGGAGCAGCACTTGGGTTTCCAGCCAGAGATTGAGGCCAGGTGGTGGTGGTGAGAACACCAGATCCAGCCACTAGACCAGTGGTCAGTGACAAAGATCCTGGCCCCTCGGCTTTGTAGAAAAGAATTCCCACAAAGATGGAAAGTAGTGAAACAAGTGAAGTATTTATTAAGAGGAAAATAGTACAGTACGTGTGTATAGACACACACAGACTCAGGGAGAGAGAGTTGCTGAGTCGCACCTTCATGGCAGTTGGAACTACTTTTATGAGATATTTCTTCCCAGTTTCCTTTGGCCAATAATTTTGATTTGCCTGGTTCATAGTCCATACCTGGTATAACTCAGGATCCTCCCATGGTGCGCAGGCATCTCTTAGCCAAGATGGATTCTATGGAAGAGGTCTGTGGGTAGCCTGGCATTAGTTAACATCACTCCCCTTTGACCCCTAAGGAGCCTTTCCTTGCATATGTGGTGGGGGAGTTCTCCTGACTTCAGGAACGAGAAGTATGTGGTCTGGGCAGGGCCTAGCCTCCTCTCTTAATTGTTACGCTATTCTCATCTTGGAGTTTCAATCCGTAGGGAACGAACCTCCTATCTCTTTACCCTGGGGAATGGGGGGCATCTGTCTCCTTCCTCAATACACACTACTGTATAGCACAGGGAACTATACACAATATCCTGTGATATTATCCTATGATAAACCATACTGGAAAAGAATGTATAAAAGATGATATGTTTATTTGTAAAACTCAATCCCTCTGCTGTGCAGCAGAAATTAACACAACACTGTAGATCAATCATTCTTTAATCAAAAAAAGAAAGAAAAGCAACACTCTGATACGCATCTTCGAGTTGTGAACTACACGCTAATACCCCAGACACTAGACTGGTGGGAACCTGAAGAATGATGACATTGACCTTCCAACAGTCAACTAAGGCTTGGACTCTGTCAAACTTTGACTCAATTCTGTATTGAATTCTCCTCTATTCAAATGATTTCATGAATATGCATGTTTATTCAAGCCCCCTTCATGAATATGCATATATACTTAGCTTACAACTTCCCTAATTTTGCTGTTCAGGGAGATATTGCTTTAGAAAAGATCTCTCGTGTTTTCATCATTTGGTGCAAGTGATAAAGCCTTCCTTCTCCTGATCTTTGGCTTGGCTGTGTCTTTTGACTTGATCCCCACCAAGAGGCAAACTTAGTTTTCAGGAAACACTAGAAGAAGAGGGAAAGGGCAGGGGGAGAAACTGGCTTACTACCCATCAGTGGTTCTTAAAATTCAGTGAGTCACACAACAGACTAGAATCAAATAAAACAACACAGAATAGAATAGAAAATAGAAACAGGACAGAAAATATCAGAGAGTATCAAATCAGGTTTTATCTTAGGAAGCTGTCGCTCCTGATTATTGATTCAATGTTGCACTGGGTTCCAAAGTGCAATGAGTTTCCTACTGTTGACCAAGGTCAAAGATAGTAGAAAAACTTTCTCAAAGATGACAAAATCTAAGTACACATGGAAAGTGCCCAGTGGTAAATTTGGCACTATTAGGGATTTTACTGTTATTGA
This sequence comes from Odocoileus virginianus, assembly GCF_023699985.2. Lineage (NCBI taxonomy): Eukaryota > Metazoa > Chordata > Mammalia > Artiodactyla > Cervidae > Odocoileus > Odocoileus virginianus. The sequence goes on from NC_069701.1 coordinate 38,818,120, forward strand.
TCAGAATTGTGGATTCAGAATTGAGTTCAGTTATTGCAGGGTTTTTTTTTTTACCCATTTTCAACTGGTACAAATTTTCCAAATTCCAATTTTCAAATCTTTTAAAATATATTTATTTATTTATTTAACCACACCAGGGGTCTTAGTTGAGGCATGTGAGATCGTCAAGCTTCATTGCAGCACATGGAATCTTTAGTTGCAGCTGGCAAACTCTTAGTTGCAGCATGTAGGATCTAGTTCACTGACCAGGGATCAAACCTGGGGCCCCTGCATTGGGATCTGCATTGCGAAGTCTTAGCCACTGGACCACCAGAGAAGTCCCTTCAAATCTTAAACTACAGCCATTTGTTTGATTTTTGTACAGGGAGGATTTGATTGTATGGCTTCCTTAATTGAAAAAAAAAACAATTAACGCATGTATTTCTTAAAGGCTATCATGACTGCACATAAAAAGAAAAAAGGACCAAAGTCTGTAGATTATCTGGGGTTTTGACTGATTTAGTTTTTTAAAAGCCACATGATTGAGAATCCAAAAGATCAGTCTCTCATCTGACCTAGAAGTGGCCAACTCCTTCTCTGTTCCAGTACAGGATCCTTCCTGCACCCTCCCGGGTACAGTCAGAGAGGATCTGGGGGAAAACCATCCAAGGTGACAAGCCTAAGCCTTGCCTTCAGTGGAGCTTATCATTTATTGTACCTGCTCGGTGCCAACCTGTGCAAGGCACCAGGATGAAGATGACGACAAGAGTCCCTGTCATTGCAAAGACACCAGTGGGACTGATAGGTATTGGCCACTGTGATGTGAGATGGTGGGAACTCCAATAGGGTCTGAACTCCAATCAGACCCCAGCTATGGGGACGGAGGGAGGTGGGCAGAAATAGCATGCAAGAAGAGGAGGGCTCTAGGCACATTCTGAAGGTTGAGCATGAGTTAGGTAAGCAGGAAAGCAATATCCAGGCAGTTGACTAAGTCCCTGAAGGGTGCGTGTGCCCCCCACCTTGTGGAGGAGACTGTCTGACTCCACCTTCCTCCAGGCCTGGGGAGTCCCCTGGACCTAAACGGCGGCAACAGACAAGATCAGGAGTAGCCTGAAAATAAAGGGACTTTCCTGGAGATCCAGTGGGTAAGACTCCACACTTTCAATGCAGGGGGCATGGGTGCCATCCCTGGCTGGGGAACTAAGCGCCCACTTGGTAGGGCCAAAAAAAGGAGTAGACTGGATAGGGCACAGTGCTGTCCCAGGGTGAGGAATCCAAGAGAAGGCGGGCCATCACTAAGGAGGAAGCCAGAGCCAACTCCAAGGGACAATGTCACCAAGCAGGTCCAAGAAATAGGCATGAGGCTGTGCTCAGGCAAAGAGGCCAAGACGCAAGAAGCTCAGTGTCAGAAGGTTGTGTTAGAAAACTGTGTCTCCCAACAAGTCATATGTGGAAGCTCTAACCCTGCAGTGTGACTGCATTTGGAGGTAACTAAGGTTAAATCAGGTCACTAGAGTGGACCCTAATCCAAGAGGCTGGCAACCTTCAATATAGTAGCTAATATATGTTTTAATATCTATTTATTTATTTGGCTGTGCTAGGTCTTATTTGCAGCATACAGGATCTTTACTTGTAGCATGCGAACTCAGTTGCAGCATGTGGAATCTAGTTCCCTGATTGGGAGAGGGGGGGTCAACCGTGAACCCCTGAATTGGGAGTACGGAGTCTTAGCCACTTGACTGCCAGTAAAGTCTCTGGCACCTTTATAAGACACTAGCACATACTATCTCTCCATAGGCACAAGGCCACTAAGGACATAGCAAGAAGGCCAGCTCTAAACATGCCAGAAAGAGGAGTTTCACCAGAAATGAACCCGGCCAACACTTTAGTTTGAACTTAACATCTCCAGACATATGACAAAGTCAATTTCTGTTGTTTAAGCCACCCAGTCTGTGGCATTTTATTATTGCAGCCCAAGAAAACTTAGATGGATTGAGAGGAAGAGCTCAAGGTGGGGCAAGGAGAGACACAGTCCCAGCAATTTAATTTGCAGGGCCTCATGCAACACGAAAATGCTGGAATCAATTCAAAAATTATTGTGCAAAAAAAAAGTTATTGAGCATTTCAAGAGGGCAAAAGCTGGGCATTATACCAGGCACAAATTATACACCCATGAAGCTGGGCCTGAAGAGAGGATCAGCATGAAGGCGTTAAAGTAACACGGGGTGGAGGGTCAGTCTACACTGCATGCTGCAGCCTTCCTGTGGGCTGGAACACAGAGACAGCTACACATGCACCAACTCAGACAGACAGCAGAACGCGATCGGAGCTTAAATGGAATTACAAACGAAATGCAGAAGGCACAGGCAGAGAGAAATTAATTCCTCAGGAAGAATGGGGGTGATGAGCGAGCAGGCAGCTAAAACATCTTCTCCGGCTCAACCCCCTCGTTCTTTGAGTGCAAGCCTCCAGCCGCCATATTTGTTCCACGTGAAGACACTCCCGGCCAAGGGGATTGGAGTAGGGCTGATCACCTGATCCACAACAGCCAATCAGAGCTCTTCCCTGAGACTGTGGCCCAGATAGAGATTCTAAGGATGCAGTTAACCAGGTGGGTGTGGGTGAGTCTTCCCCCCGTAAATGGGCTGAGAAAAGGAAGAGGAAGACGGAAGCTGAGCCACAGAGGGGAGCCATTAGGGCTTGTGAGAAGTGTTTCCGTCTCTGATTCTTGTTCTTTATGGACTTCTGGCGCCGCTGATGCTCTGGGATGCCTTGAAACACTGGATCTTTTTCTTAAATTCCCCTTCTTTGCTTCCAGTAGTTTTCGTGAGTTTCTGTTACTTGCTGGGAAAGACTTCACAGAGGAGGGGGAAGTTTTCAGCTCAGCCCTGAAGGATGAGCAAGAAGTAGGGAGTGGATGACATGATGGGAGAGTGGAGTTCCTGGTGGGGTGTTCTGCTGAGCAGTTCCTTCACACTCCTTCAGGTTTGCTATTTTTACATGAGAGTTCTCAGTTCCAGAGTGGGAGGCAATAATAAGAGGGAGTCAGAGAAGGAAGAATATATTTCTTTATTAAAAGATTTGGATCAAAAGGTTTCTCTGCATGTCTAAAGGGGACCGCTTCCCCCCAATCCTGAGGACATTCTCTTATTTGATTTTCTCCTCCGTTCAGTCCTTTTACTCGGTGTGATCATTCATCAGCTCATGACTATTGTAATATTATTGCAGCTTGTTACTCTTTGGAATCCCACCTCTGCCTCTTGCTAGTGTTTGCTCTTGGTCACATTTCTTTTCTCTTTCTTCCTTCCTTCCTTTCTTTTGGTAGAAAAATTACTTTATTAGCCCCCCCCCACCAGATAAAAGTATAATCTAATTATAGGAGCATCAAATACATGAATGCCTTCCTCAGGTCTCATTTATATTTGTCAGAAACCATTCTGTTTCTTTAAATAGCTTTTCCCCAGATTTATTAAAGTATAATTGACATATAACATTGTGTAAATTTAAGGTGCTGATTTAATACACTCATGTACTGCCAGTGATCCACAAAGTTAGCTGACACCTCCATCACATCAGGTAATTACCATTTCTTTTTTGTGGTGAGAATGTTGAAGATTTATTCTCATAGCAGCTTTCAAGTATAGAATACAGTAGTATTACCTATAATCACCATGTTGTGCATTAGACTCCCCAGAACTTACTCATCTGTAACCAAAAGTGTATACCCTTTGACCAACATCTCCTGCTCATCCCCACTTTCCCCCAGGCCCTGGTAATCAGCACTGTATTCTCTGCTTCTATGAATTTGACTATTTTAATTCCACACGTGCTAATACCATAAAGTATTTGTCTTTCTCTGTCTGAGTCATTTCACTTAGCATAATGCCCTTGGGTTTCATACATGTTGTCACAAATGGCAGGATTTCCTTCCTTTTCATGGTTGAATAACATTCCATTGTGTATAGCTATCACATTTTTATTCATTTATCCGTTGGCAAACACTTAGTGTATTTCCATATCTTGCTGGCCACGTTTTTTAACCCCTCTATGCCTGTGTTTCTGAATACACTGAGTTGGGACTGATAAAGTAGTCCTCATTGTAGGGGAGTTCTGTGCTCAGTCACTCATTTGTGTCCAACTCTTTGCGACCCCAAGGACTGTAGCCCACCAGGATTTTCTGTCTGTGGAATTTTCCAGGCAGGAATACTGGAGTGGTTGCTCCCACTCCTTATGCCTACTCCCGAGGGATCTTCTAGGTCCAAGGATAGAACCCATGTCTCTTGCACTTCGTGTATTGGCAGATGGATTACCACTAACACCACCTGGGAAGCTCCCTGTAGGGGTGCTAGAAGCTTAAATGAGTAGACACATGTAATGCTCCAAAACCTGTGCCTGGCACTGAAGATCTTCTTTAATGTAGGTTCTTGGGACTTCCTGGTTGCCCAGTGGTTAAGGCTTCACCTTCTAATGCAAGGAGTGTGAGTTAGATCCCTGTTGGGGGAGCTAAGATTCCACATGCCTTGCAGCCAAACAACAACAACAAAACATAAATAGGAAGCAATATTGTAACAAATTCAATAAAGACTTTAAAAGTGGTCCACATCAAAACATGTTTTAGAAAATATATGAGTTCTTGATTTTTAAATATTGACAAGGGTTAGGGTTAGGGTTATAGGCTGGGCCTGAAGGATTGAGAGATGACTAAGAAATGGCTTCTACTCTTATAGTGGCCAGCATCCAGTAGGGACAGGCATAGAAAGAAATACTTCCAGGAAAGACACTCTATGTGATGTGCTAGAGGGAGGGTCCAGGCAGTGTGGGCAAGGAGACTGACTGACCTGCTGGCACAATCATAGAGGGCTTCACAGGACAGGGTTTTGAAGGATGAAGAGGAGATCACATGGAGCAAAGCAAATAGAGGGCATTTCAGGGGAAAGGAATTGGATTGAGCAAAAGCTTGGAATCAAGAAAGGGCTTGGTGTGTTTGGGAAATAGTAGGGCATCATGGATGAAGCTTAAAGAGTGTGGCCTGAGGGCATAATGAGGGCTAGACAAGAGGCTAAAGTGATGGGTGAAAAATACAATGAAAATATCTGACCTGATTTCTGCCTTACTGAGACATTTAGAGAAAATACTCCGCCACCTCCCAGGCTAAAAAAAGAAAGAGCAGAATCTTAAGAATTACCCTGAAGAAGAATCTTCAGTCATTCATTCCTCCCCCATGGAAGCATCCATGCCAGCTCTATCCCAGGCTCCCTTGAGGGGGAGGGCATGACATAGTTTTGGAGCTCTGATGTTCTTGTCTCTGAGGGGTGGGCAGAACAGCTTATAGCAAGGTGGGGGGTTGGAGCCAGTGTCCAGACAGGAGGTTTTGTGATGGAGCTGGAGGTGGACAGTGAGTGTCCAGCCCCACCAGACGCCTTCCTGGGCTCCATGCCCAACCCTGAGCTCATCCCCTTTTGTCTCACCAGGGCAGTTCCAGTTGTCTGTTAGCTGCTGCCCAGTATCCTCCTGGTGACACCTGCCACCACCTCCAAAGGCTTTCTGTGGCTGTCCCACACCCTGCTCACTCCCATAAGGCCCTGATGCCCCTCACTGGGTGTTCCCCGGGGAGGGCAGCCTTGGCCGCATCTCAGGGTCCTGGGGGTGGGAGGGAGCATTGATCAAGAGATGCATTCCTGTGGTTCTTCTGCCCTATTTTTTCTTTTCTTTTTTGGCTCTGCTGCACAGCTTGTGGGATCTGAGTTCCGGGACTTGGGATCGAACCCATGCCCCCTGCAGTGAAAGGGCAGAGCCCTAACCACTGGACCACCAGAGAATCCCCTCTGTTGCCCTGTGTTAACAGGGACTCTTGGCGATGGTGCCCATACTTTCTGGTCTCAATCCCTAGAAGAGGCTGTGAAAGAGAAAGCAAAAGTCGCTCAGTCATGTCCCCCTCTTTGCGACCCCCTGGCCTATAGGGTCCATGGAATTCTCCAGGCCAGAATACTGGAGTGGGTAGCCTTTCCCTTCTCCAGGGGATCTTCCCAACTCAGGGATTGAACCCAGGTCTCCTGCACTGCAGACGTATTCTTACCAACTGAGCTATGAGGAAAACCTCAGAAGAGGCTGAGCCAAGACAATTCCAGGCCTGGGGAAGTGGGAAGGAGTTTGAGATCCAGGCCCATTTAAGACTTTCCTAGGCCCCAGGGCCTGTTTCTGCTGAAGGCCACATACCAACCCATCATACAAAATGGGTCCACTCTTGACAGTAAATAGAATTCTTTATCATGTTATATTGACCTGCAGTTTACTAGTTGACAAAATATTTCTGTGAGATCAGGTATTAGCTTCGATTTTCTTTCCTTCTTTTGAAGGGAATAATTTTCCCAGGTCTCAGATGTTGTAGGGCCTTTGCCAAACTAGGTTGGAGGCAATAGGCTTTTTTTTTTTTTCCTATCTTTTTGGCTTTTGGCTTTCTTTTTTCTATCTTTTATGCCGAATCTTTGTCCCCTGACCAGGGATTGATCCCGTGCCTCCTGCAGTGGAAGCACAGAGTCTTAACCACTGGACCTCCAGGGAAGTACTGAACCAGGCTATATTTGAAGAGCCTCTCAAAGAAGCTCCCCACCCCTCAGCCTTCTGGAGCCTCCCACTGTGAGCTTCCCAGTGTCCCCTGGGACAATCCCACCCTTAGTGACAAACCTGGGAAATCAACATTCTCCCTAAATATGAGGGACGTGTCTCCCAGTCTAACCCAGCACACAGTGGGTGCTTAATAAATGTACTTTGCCTGGCTTCCCCATGCCCCTTCCTCCCGGAAGCGGGCTAGAGATGGGGAGAACCTGACCCTGAGCTGGGAGGGCTGGCCTGGCCTGCCCCATGCTTCCCCGGGGCTGGGTCCCCCTTCAGAGTAGTCACAACACACACTCAAGGCAGAAACCAAGATGTCCCCCTTGGGTAGTAGGACTTCAGGGAATCATGTTTGGTTGTCTTTTCGTGTTTACTGGCGTTTTACAACTTTTCTCTCATGAACATGTCTGACTGCTCTAATGGTGAGAGGGGAAAAATGAAAACCATGTATATTTAGTGTGCTTTCCTTCCATTTCAGAGGCACCATCTCACTGCTCCTCATGGTGAGCCTATGAGAGAGACAGGACAAGGAGCACCCATTATACAGATGGGAACACTGAGGTTCTTAGGTCAGATCCCTAGTGACAAGAAATTTATTACAGGACTTCCTTGGTGGTACAGTGGATAAGAATCTGCCTGCCAGTGCAGAGGACACGGGTTCAATCCCTGGTCTGGGAAGATCCCCCATGCCACTGAGTAACTAAAGCCTGTGGGCCCCAACCACTGTTTGAGTTCTAGAACCCGAGAGTTACAACTACCAGAGCCCATACGCCTACAGCCTGTGTTCCACTACAAGGGAAGCCACCACAATGAAAAGCCTGTGCACCGCAGTGAAGAGTAGCCGCACTCGCCACAACTAGAGAAATCCCGTGTGAAGCAATGAAGACCCAGCACGATCAAAGATATAGAAATAAATAATTTTTTATGAACACTTTCATGAATTTACAGAGAGTAACAAGAGCGAAAACAAACAAAAAATATTGAAGAAGAAGAAGAAAGAAACCTATTGCAAAAGACAGAGGGAGCCCCTGCTGCCTGTTGCCGCAGCAGCAGGACCGACAGAAGGGACAAAGGCTTAGGGTCTGGGGTCGTGCTGCGGGGCGGGTACAGCACCTGGAAGGGCGCAGAGTTTCAGGGACGGGACCGGGTGAGGGGAAGCCTGAGCCCAGGGAAGGAGGCCCCAGGGCTGGACAGGTCAGCAGGACAGGCCATTCAAGGGCTGAGATGGTCCCTGCATTGTCCCCACCAACTGTCTTTGGCAGTCCCAGCCTCCAGGGAGCGCTGGGAGGCCACGAGGGTCCCAGCTGCCTGTGGGGGCCAGGAGAGGGCACTACGCCCATCCGTGTCCTTAGACTCCCAGGTCAAAAGCCTCGTTGCTGCCGCCCCCTCATCCTCTCCCCTCCCACACCCCCGCTGTAATCACTTTATTCTCCAGCCTGGATGTTGCCCACAGGCCCCAAGTTCTCACCAGGTCCCAGATGCTGGGGACCAGGCTGTGCTCACAGCCCAGCCTCAGTGCCTAGACAGAGGGCAGCCAAGCCTTTCCTCAGTCCTCTCCAGAGAAGCTGGTGCTGCGGGAGGCAGGGATGCTGGCCTGTGGTATCTGTGGTACCCTCTTCTATCCACTCCATCCGTCAAGCCCCCCAGGCATCTGTTCTGGGCACATTCTTTGGATCCCTAGTCACTGAGTCCTGTAAGCGACACCTTTTCTGTTCCAATGAGTATTTTCTGTGGAAATGTGTAGGTGAGCTTGACACTGTCGCTGACCCCTGATGGGATGATGTGGTGGGATGAAATGTGCCTCCGTCCAAAGAAAATCCAAAATATATCCAAGTCCTAACCCTGGTACCTGTGACAGTAACCTTATTTGGAAAATTAAGGAAATATATTTGCTGAGGTAATTAACCTCAAGATGAGATCACGTTGGATATAGTTGCCATTTTTCAGTGGCTCAGACCTGTCCGACTCTTTGAGACCCCATGGACTGCAGCACGCCAGGCTTCCCTGTCCTTCACCATCTCCCAGAGTTTACTCAAACTCATATCCACTGAATCAGTCATGCCATCCTATTCTCTCATCCTCTACCACTCCCTTCTCCTCCTGCCCTCAATCTTTCCCAGCATCAGGGTCTTTTCCAATGAGTCGGCTCTTCGCATCAGGTGGCCAAAATATTGGAGCTTCAGCATCAATCCTTCCAATGAATATTCAGGGTTGATTTCCTTTAGGAAATCACAGTCTGGTAGAGGAGGCCAACTTATGACCAAGTTACAAGATGATGTGGTAAAGGGAGTACAGAGCACTGTAGGAGCTCAAAATAAGGGTGGCTCATCCAGTCTGAGTGGGGAGGGCTTCCTGGAGGAGGTGACCTTTAAGCCAAAACCTGAAAGATGACCAGGTATAGGCCAGGCAAAGGGGACTGGAGAAGGCATCCCAAGCAGGAGAAACTGAAGATACCTAGGAGCTGCAGTTTGGTAGGCGGTAAACTCTGGGAGAGCAGGGAGGGCCTCTAACCTGACCAACCTTGTATGTCCAGCACCCGGGAGGTGCCCATAAATACTTGTTGAGGGAATGAAATTCACCTGGGGAGGAAAAGGAGCCAGATGAGTTTGCCGAGGAGGAGAAGGGCTAAGCAGGGTCTCGAGGGTCCCAGAGTTCAGACTTTATCTCGAGGGCTTAAATGCAAGTCAGAAGCAGTCCTTCTGCTGGGATGAGACGGTGGAAGCAGAGGGGTGTGGGAAGGAGATCTGGGGGCTTTGCCACCCACGGGTCCCTGGGCTGATGGGCTTGATAGTGAGGTGGGGACAGCCCCAGTACCCCTGGACCCCTGAGCCTGAGGGGCAGGTGGACAGGTTGAGACCAGAGCAGAGAAGGGGCTGGCAGACAGGTGGCCCTGAGCACGTGCTGGGTGGGGGCCCCTCCATCCAGAGCTGCAGCTCCTTCTGAGGTTTCCTCTGCCTTAATGCCTGTGGCAGCTTCCTCCCCAAGCTAGGAGCTCCTAGTTGCAGGTGAAGGAGGCAGCCCAATTGGACCATAAAGAAGGCTGAGTGCCGAAGAATTGATGCTTTCAAATTGTGGCGCTAGAGAAAACTCTTACAAGATCAAACCAGTCAATCCTAAAGGGAATCAACCCTGAATATTCACTGGAAAGACTGATGCTGAAGCTGAAGCTCCAATACTTCTGCCGTCGGATGCAAAGAACTGACTCATTGGAAAAGACTCTGGTGCTGGGAAAGATTGAAGGTAGGAGGAGAAGGGGACGACAGAGGATGAGATAATTAGATAGCATCACTGACCAATGGACATGAATCTGAGCAAACTCTGGGAGATGGTGAAGGACAGGAGAGCCTGACATGCTACAGTCCATGGGGTCACAAAGAGTTGAACATGACTTAGTGGCTGAACAACAACAACGAGGCACCCCAGAAGATTGCCCTCATCAACACTTGCCCATCCTCAGTCCCAGCCTCTTGCCTCTTGCTCTCTGCATCTCAGTCGGCAACTCTCCAAGGAACTGTGTTGGTAGCAACTGCTCAATGGGCCACTTCTTTACCTGGCATAGATCAGGGAGGCAGGTAGGATCAGGCAAGGTGGGTGCCCTCAGGTGATGGGGTGATAGCAAAGGGAAGTTAAAGGGCTCCGCGGAGAGAGAAAGAGCTCAGGATTTGGGGCCAGGACTAGTGGGCTCGACACGGCCCAAGATTTCAGCTCTCCTGGACTTGGGTTCCTCATCAGCAAAACAATAGCAGCAGCAGCCTGGCAGGATCAAAGAGGATGATGAATATAAAGAGGTTTTGGAACACGCCTGACAGATCTCAGCTGTGTGGCTTTGCTGCTAGAATCCCTTTGTGTCTAATGTTCTGATCTTTAAAAAGTCCCTTCCTGTACGTCACCAGAAAAAAAATAGACTGTGAACACAGAAGTGTCCAGTGGTCCTGGCCTCCTTTGCTGGCAAGGAGGGCTCTGGACCTCTAGAGGGTGGGAGGGGGAGGGAGGCGGGTGGAGAAGCCAAAAGGAAGCCAGAGAGCTCATGGCTGGAGAAAAACAGTGTGAGGGCAGGAGAAGGAAAGCCCGAACAGAGAGCCCGGGGAAGGGTGGGTAATTGCGGCAGCTCCCGTTTGCTGAGGACTTGCTGTGCTCCGGCCACCAGCTCCTTTTATACTCCTCCAAGCTCGTGAGTTGTCATGTATGGATGTGAGAGTTGGATCATAAAGAAGGCTGAGCGCCGAAGATTTGATGCTTTCGAGTAGTGGTGTTGGAGAAGGCTCTTGAGAGTTCCCTGGACTGCAAGGAGAGCAAACCAGTCCATCCTAAAGGAAATCAACCCTGAATATTCATTAGAAAGACTGGTGCTGACGCTGGAGTTCCAAAACTTTGGCCACCTGATGCAAAGAGCTTACTCATTGAAAAAGACCCTGATTCTGGGAAAGATTGAAGGCAGGAGGAGAAGGGGGCGACAGAGGATGAGATGGTTGGATGGCATCACCGACTCAATGGACATGAGTTTGAGCAAGCTCCGGGAGATGGTGAAGGACAGGGAAGCCTGGTGTGCTGCAGTCCATGGGGTCACAAAGTGTCAGGCATGACTGAACGACTGAACAACAACAAAGCTTGTGAGCTGAGAGCAGCTTCATCCCCATTTTACTGATCAGAACATTTTGCTCAGAGATGTGAAACCACTTGTCAGGGATGGTGATTCAGGTTCATGTCTGCCTGACCTCAGAGACTTAGGCTGAGCCTCTCCAAATACAAAAGAGTTGGGCCTGCAGGCGGAACAAGTCTCAAGACGCAGAGCAGACAAGCTTCTGGCCAGGGCCTGGAGAATGTGGAGTTGCTGCCGGAGAACTGGCCTTGGGGCCCAGGTTCCCGTCTTGTCTCTGAAGCTCCCCCACTGAGCAGCCTGGGCCGGTCCTTCCTTTCTCTGGATCTTAGCTCTTTGATCTGTAGATAGGCTGACTCCACACACAACATCCCAGGGGTGGAGCATCCTTTGGGCCAGACCAACCTCAGGGTGATTCCTCAACTAAGGCGCCCTTGGATCTTCAGGAACTGGTCACAATTGTCCCAGGGGCTGATGAAGAATGAGGAGTGTCCTGCTAGGAGATGGGTGAGCAAGCCCGCAGCCATGACAGCTCCATCAGGACCAGGTGGTGGAGAAGATGGGGAACCAGTGATGCGGCTGACTCCAGTTACTAGGGCACGGGGACTTCATGACAGGCCCAAGGGAGGTGACCTCTTTAGGGTGGTGTGCAAAGGGGGGAGGAAGCAGGATGTGGCCTTCACCAGCCGGCCCCGTAGCCACACCTTAGACTCCGAGTCACACAGGGCCTTCTCATTCCTGGGGAGGGTCCAAGGTCCAGAGAGTTTCCAGCCAGGGGCAGGTGATTTATGTGAGCTGTGTCCCTCTCCCCAGGGCCACCCCAGCCCAGGCACCTGGTGGGTGGCATCACCTGCCGGGGGGCTTACATCTTGCAAGGGACCCCAGATAGGGTGTATACCCTCAAGGCAGACCCCACTCCATGAATGACTATGTATCTCGTAGGGTTTATAAGGGGCACTGAAGGTGGGCTGCCCTTGGGCAGGAGACATGTCCAGACCCAGGTAAGACGTGGGCCCTGACTGCAGCTTGCAGTTAATTCCAGCTGTCTGGGAACCTCCACCTGTTGTCAGTTCCCTGGTTACCCTGCTACTGGGACTCCAGATTCTGTGACACGACCCTTCCCCTCAACACCCACACTGGGATCCACCCGTCCCTCCGCCACCGCCTCTCCCTAGCACTCTATTCACCCATTCATTCACAGAACATCTTTTTTTGGCTGCACTGGGTGTTGGTTGTGGCACGCAGGCTTCTCCTGTTTCAGCATATGTGGGCTCCAACAAACATAGCCTTGTGGCCCCAAAGCATGTGGAATCTTCCCCAACCAGGGGTCGAGCCCATGTCCCCTGCATTGGAAGGCGGATCATTAACCACTGGACCACTCCACACATTTATTAAGTACCTACTGTGTGCCATGTACTGTATCAGATATATTACAGGGGAAAAAATGTATCTGTCAAACTGTAGAGTTAAAAGAAAGGACTCTGAATCCAGGGAGTTCAAGCCCTGGCTCTGCTACTTTCCAGCTGTGTGACCATGAACAAGTATTACAACCTCTCTGAGCCCCGATTGCCTCAACTGTAAAATAGGCCTAAGAATAGTATCTCCCCATGGAGTTGGGGTGAAGATTCAATGCCTTAATACAACGCTCGAAGAGCACTTGGCTCATGGTAAGTGTGCCGAGTGTTTGTGGTTATTAGTCTCATGGTAGATGCATAAAATGAACTGTAAACAAATAAAATAATTGCCAGTTATGGCTGGTGTTCTGCAGGGAATAAATGGTGTGCTGTGGGTGGAGGGAGAGATGGGGTGATCAGGAGGGTCTCTCTGAAGAAGTGATTTCTCTGGGGTACCAACAGAGGAGGAAACAGTCTTGGCAAGAGCGAGGAAAGTGCTTTCCAGGCAGAGAGACCAGTAAGTGAGAAGCCTGAGGTGGCAACGGCTTGGCAGGTGTTGGGAACGGCAGAAGGCGGAGAGGCAGGAGATCGGAGGGTGAGGAGAGCGCGGCAGGGCCTTGTAAACCACAGAAAGGAGTTTGGCTTTTATTCCAGTGCAGTGGGCAGCCACACGAGGTTTTCGGGTGTTTCTGTAAGTCGTACTGGAGTGTATCACACACGTAGAAAAGTACACCGATCAGGGGCTTCTCTGGTGGTCCAATGTCGAAGACTCCGTGCTCCCAATTTGGGGGGTTTGGGTTCAATCCCTGGTCAGGGAACTAGGTCCCACATGCTGCAACTAAAGACACCTCATGCCCCAGAGAAGATCCTGTGAGCCGCAACTAAGACCTGGCAAAGCCAGATAAATAAATATTTTTAAAAAGAAAGAAATGCATACAAATCAGAAGTGTGCAGTGCCACAAATTTTCACACACACACACACAACAGAGCCAGGAGTGGGGAATGGGGGTGCGGAACCAGCTCTGAGATCAAAACCAGAACACGAGCAGCACCCTGGAATCCCCCTTCCAGGCACCACCACCCCTGGGGTAACCTCCATGCTGACTTTTAACAGCAGAGGGTAGTTCTGCCTGCTTTTTGCGCTGTGAATGGAACCTTACACCATGTGGTCTCCTGTGACTGTTTTCTTTTGCTCAACATTACAAGTAACATTCAGCCACCTGTTGCAGATGGTGGTAGCTCTCTTTGCTGCGCAGTGTCCCACCATGACTGTCCCACTACACGTTCAGATACTCTCCTGTGGGTAGGCACCTGTAACCCCTGGCTTTGGTTCACATACTTATGTTTTTTTCTGGTCACTGAAGGTTTTTTTAACATGAAATTGACAAGATCTCCTTTCAACTTCACTCCAGACTCCAGTTCCCACATCAGCCCGCCGCACTGACACCAGAAGCAGACCAACTTCAATCTCACCTTTTTTTATTTTTAAAATTTTTGGCTGTGCTGGGTCTTCACTTGTGCGTGCATACTTTTGGCGAGTCGAGGCTACTCTCTAGTTGTGGTGGGCGGGCTTCTCATTGCCGTGGCTTCTCTTGTTGTAGAGCAGGGGCTCTAGGACGCTCGGACTTCAGTAGTTGTGGCGCTTGGGCTCAGTTGCCTGGAAGCAAGTGGGATCTTCCTGGACCAGGGATTGAGCTGGTGTCCCTTGCATTGCAGGTGGATTCTTAACCACTGGACCACCAGGGACGCCCCTTCATCTTTTTTAATCATTTTATTTTTATTGAAGTTTAGTTGATTTACAATGTTGTGCTCATTTCTGCTATACTGCAAAGTAACTCAGATGTACACATATATACATCCTTTTTTTAAATATTCTTTGCCACCGTGGTTTATCCCAGAGATTGCATATAGTTCCTCATGCTATACAGTAGGATCTTGTTGTTTCTCCACTATAAATGTAATAATTTGCATATCCTAAGCCCAAATTCCCAGTCCATCCTTCTCCCTCCTCACTCCCTCTTTGCAAACCACAAGCCTGTTCTCTATGTCTGTGAGTATGTTCCTGTTTCTTAGATAGGTTCATTTGTGCCATACTTCAGATTCCACACATAAGTCATATCATAGGGTATTTGTCTTTCTCTTTCTGACTTATTTCATTCAGTATGATAATCTCTAGTTGCATCCATATTGCTGCAAATACCATTATTTCATTCTATTTTAAGGCTGAATAGTATTCCATTGTGTATATGTACCATAGCTTTTTTATCCATTTGTCTGTCAATGGACTTTTAGGTGTTTCCCTGTCTTGGCTATTTTGAATAATGTTGCTATAAATGTAGGGGGGCCTGCATCTTTTTGAATTATAGTTTTTGAAATATAGTTCAGGGATATGCTGAAATATAGTTCAGGTATATGCTCAGGAGTGAGACTGCTGGGTCATATGGTAGTTCTATTTTTAGTTTTCTGAGGAACCTCAATACTGCTTTTCATAGTGGCTGTACCAACAGTGTAGGAGGGTGCCCTTTTCTCTATACCTTCTCCAGCATCTGTTATTTGTAGACTTTTTAATGATGGTCATTCTGACTGGTGTGAGGTATTGGTAGTACCTCACTATAGTTTTGACTTGCATTTCTCTAATGATTAGTGATGTTGAGCATCTTTTCATGCATCTACTGGCCATCTGTATGTTTTCTTTGGAGAAATGTCTATTAATGTCTTCTGCCCATTTTTCAATTGGGTTATTTGGATTTTTTGTTGTCGACCGACCTCACCTTTTTGCTGCTCCAACAGAAGCCGGTATCAGAGTATACCATTTTACGTACTGATGGTGTGTTTAATTCAATGCTCCCACCTGAACCGGGAACCCTTTAGTGCCTCAGTGTCCTCATGTGGAAAATGGGTCAGTCGTCCTGAACTGCAGGTGGCTGGTTATGAAGATTAAGTTAAATGAGAAATGTCAGTAAGATCCTATAGCCCTTCCTCCTTCCAAGGAGCATAATTAATGCCTTTTGTCTCCTTTTTCTTCAGAATCCATAAAATGAACTGAAAAAGGGGTGCCCCCTGTGAGTGAGAGTGAAACTGCCTGCCTGGCTCCCTGGGGTCCTCCTGCCTTCTAGATCAAGGGTGCCCCCTCCCTGCCCCAAGACCAGCACAGACCCAGCTCCTAGACCCCACAGGTTGCTCTCAGTCTCTCCGTCCCAGAGGGTAGGTGATCCAGAAACCACTGCTGCCTTAGCACTCTGGCTTGCCACCTGAGAACCTCGCCCCCTCCCCATCCCATCCCACCCCAGGTCCTACAGATCCCCTGAGAAGCCCCACCAGGAACTCACCCAGCCTGCTCTCAGGGTTACTGAGCCCACAGCACGTGGCACCTTCCAGCGCACATCCTATCCCTTTCCAATGCGTGTGCGCCTCCCTGCCAGACTGCGCCGGCAGGGAGGGACCTGTCCCCCTGTTCCCGGAAGATGGAAGATCGCCCACACCTGGCCCTGTGCCTAGCATCCAGCGGGGGCGTCCTAAATATCTCCCGAATGATCCATTCATTCCTTTGGAAAGAAAGCACAGACCCCTTAGTAGTTAAGAGTGCGGACTTTGAAGTCACATCCACTTAGGTTCAAGTCTTAGCTGACACTTGGCTCTGTGACCTTGGGAAGGTCATCTCACCTCTCTGAGGCTGTTTCTTTCTGCTAAAAAAGGAAGGGAAAAGAGAGAGAGAGAGAGATTGGAATGACCACGACCCCATTAGGTCATTGTGAGGAGTGAGATGACGTTTTTTACCCTCAGAGAAGGGGCCACCTGCCGCTTCCTGTTTTCTGATTGGTACTTAGGCGGTGCACAGTATCAAGTCCGATTTACAGAAGAAGAAACTGAGGCCCTAGAAAGGGCACCGGATAACAGGGTGCGGCCGCTCGGGCTAGAACCGGGGCCTGCGGACTCTGAGCAGTGCTCTCGGAGCTCATGGTCAGCACATCCCCAGCCCCCACTCCGACTAATCCTGGGCCTGGAGTGCGGGGCTGATCTCGGCCTCGGACGACCCCTGGGATCCGGGGCGCGCTTGGGGATCTTCGGCTCAGACCCCGGAAGCGCCGCGCAGCTCCCGGGAGCGGAGAGAGCGCTCGGGGTTGTCACTTTAAATTAAAGAGAGAGCGGGCGGGCGAGCGCCAGGGAGCGCGCGACGGGCTCCTGGGAGCGTGCCCGGACTGCGGCGCAGCTCCCGACTGCCGCCCCGGCCCGGCCGAGCCCCCGGCCCGCGCCGTGCTCCTCCCAGGCGGGCGCGGGGCGACACTGCAGGGGTGGCTCCGCCGGCGACCGCCGGGCTTGGCGCCGGTGCGTGCGCGCTGCGGGAGGCCGGCGAGAGCTGGGAGCCGGGAGCCAGGAGCCCGAGCCTGAACCCGAACCGGAGCGGCGGCCCCTCCGCGGAGCCGGGGTGAGTACGCGCCCCGAGCGCGGATGAACGCAGTGTCCCCTCGCAGCGCCGGGGACCCCCGGGCTCCTCGCGCCCCGCTCATCTGCACACCCGCGCGGATCGCACACCCGCGCCGCGCTTGCACACACACACGCCCGGCACAGCGCACGCCGGACGCCCTTCCCCGGCCGGGCCACTCCGCGCACTGCGCATCGCCTCGCGCCCCGCACAACTGCCCCGCGTGTGCACACACGCGGCTATCTCGGCCATTTACACGCCTCCCTGGCGCCCGCGCTGCACGCACACCCCTCACGCGCACAGCGCCCTGCCTGCCCCCGCTGCCCCGGCCCCGCCTCGCCCCTCCTTCCCAGCTCCAGTGTCGGCCTCCCAACGCTTTGGTCCCCAAATATCCTGGGGGTCCCCGCGGCATGGGTGCTGGGTTTTCAGGAAATGCCTCATGTCGCACCCCATTGCCAGGAGGCCCTGGGGGACCAAGGGGATCCTCGGCCTCTGTCTGCTGTCACCAGCCTGGGTGGGGAGCTATCCAGGGTCTCTCTGCCAACCTTTGATGCCATTGCATTTTGGGAGAGGAAGCCTGCCAGTCTCAAGGCCCTGGGGCTGTAGATTTGGGCTGAAGGTGGGGGGAACTGCGGCCAAACAGGGGGACCTGGACCCAGGCCTGTGGGTGGAGGATCCCTGAGCCAGCCCTCCTAGTGACCCCTCTTCCATGGGCTGCAGAGGAACTGGGTGCCCCCCCCCCCCCCAGCCACTGAGGCCACCCTCCCCACAAAGCACCTGGCAAGTCTGCACCCTGGACTGTCAACCTTTTCGGGAGTGGGTGACAGGTTGGGCGGCAGCAGCAGCAGCTATGCCTCCTACTAGAAATAGGGAAACTGAGGCTCAGAGAGGGCATGAGACTCACCCAAAAGAACACAGCCAGTCTGGAGAAGGGTCAAGACCCAAGCCCCTGGCCTCTCCACCCTGAAATCTGAAGTCTTCCCCAAGCAACTTGGGAGAGTGGGGTCTCCCAGCCTGGGGTTCCAGCTTGGACCCGGCTTCTCATCAGCGCTGGTGACTACGGGCAAGTAGTGTCCTGCCCTGCAGTTTTCTTACCAGTGCAGTGGGCAGAGGAGCAGCCCTCTCAGAGGGCAGCAGGGAGGGTGTGCTGAAATAACACCTGGCGAGCACTTGGTACAGAACTCAGCACACAGTATGTGCCCAGGAAATGCCAGCTCCCACCACCCTCTCTGGTTTGTACTCTGGTTTTGTGGGCTTTAGGGAGGGGACGTGGCAGGATATGGTTATTCCAGAAAGTGAGAGGGAGCCCTTGAAAAGGATCTCAAACCTGAAGCTCCTAAAGAGGCTCCCAGTCTGCCATCCAGGGCTCCCCTGTCCCCACCCCCTGATCCTTCCCATTGCCTGCTGGCCTCCAGGCTTGCTATCTCAGGGGCACCGAGCAAGGACATGGGGTGAGGGGGAGCCCCACCCCTGCCAGAGTCACCAAATTCCTGGAAAGCCATGTCTTGATAAGCCTAGGAGGGGTCCTCGACCCGTGGTCAGATTCCAGTAAGTCTCGTGGCAGGTCTTCCCACCCATCTCCACCCCCGAAAGGCCCGCTTAGGAGGTGGCGTGGTGGCCAGGAGCCCAGGCCCAGATCCATCGCACCTTGGAGTCAGTCCCAGTGTTGCTACTCATAGGCTGAGTGACTCCAGCCCTGGCTTCCTCATCTGTCAAAGGGAGATCCGTTCACCCATTCAGTGGTCAGGTTTATACCACATGCATACGACGAGCCAAGCACCACGGGAGGCAGTTAGCATGGACTATGTCTGATTCTTACAGCAAAAGGTAGGTGTTGCTGGGTAGGTATGATTAAGCCTGCATTTGAACCTAGAGGGGTTTTCAGTGAGCAAACTCCCTGCAGTTTAGGGTTTGGAGGGTTGGGGCCAGAATGAATGGATGGAGTGAGGAAGAGTGTCAGGACAAGGTTCAGATGAGGGTTTGGGACGACTCTGACCCACCCGCGCTGCGCCCCGTTTCCTGCATGTCGGGACTCAGGGCAGCTCTGGTCGCGGGCTGCCCTGGCCTCGGATCTGCCGTGTCAGCATCGTGTTCCAAGCTGGAGCCGCAGCCCCTCTGCCTGGCAAGCCTCCAGGCTGCCAGCAGGAGACTGCCGAGGTTATGGTAGTGAGTGCGATGCGGTCAGGGGGTCTCAGGAGTGGTAAGTGAAGCCATCAGGAAGGGCGCTGGCTGCAGAGCCAGCTCTGGCTCGGTCTCAGCTCTCTGCTTACGGGCTGGTGACCTTGGGCAGATTCACTGACCTTCTCTGAGCCTCACTTTCGTCCTCTGTGGAGTGGGGATGATGACAGGCTCTGCTCCCTAGGGGTCTTGAGCAAGGCCACGGGGAGGGCATCTTTGAAGTCCACACAGGGCTGTGGCTACTAATAGACAAGGCGCTGGACAGGATGGCAGGCACCGCTCCACCACTCCTGGCTGTGCAGCTTTGGGCAAGTCACTTAACCTTTCTGAACCTTTTCTAACTCATCCAAAAGCCTGCTTACCACGCTCATGAACCAAGATGCTTCCAGGGGCCAGCAGGTTCTGGAAGTGAATGCAAGGGTAGAAGATGCCAGGTCCAAAGAGCAGATGCCCCATCTGAAGAGCGCAGCCTACTCAGCTCCAGCTCTGGCTCTGGGGTGGGGGAGGCTGAGACCCATTATTCCTAAATCTAACTATTAAAGGGAAGCTGAAAATCTATTTTTTTTTTAAACAATCCCATTTTTCAATGGGAAATCTCCCCAGTTTTTGAATGCTGGCAACTCACTTTGAGACAAACATACCACATCTGTAGGCTGCTAGTGCTGCCCACACGATTCCACTGCTCGAAGTAGGGGGCTTGGGGGCCTTTTGGACCCTGGTGGCCCAGCTGGTAAAGAATCTGCCTGCAGTGCAGGAGACCCTGGTTCAATCCCTGGGTTGGGAAGATCCCCTGGAGAAGGGAAAGGCTACCCAGCCCAGTATTCTTACCTGGAGAACGCCATGAACAGAGGAGCCTGGTGGGCGATAGTCCATGGGGTCGCAAAGTCGGACACAACTGAGCAACTAACACTTTCATTTTCACTGGACCATTTACAGGCTAGTAATCACAGCAGCTAAGATTTGCCAAACCCCACCTCACTTCCTTCTCCTTCCTCCCTCCTGACACCCTAATCAGGCAGTCATAAACCCCATTTTACAGATGGGACAACTGAGGCTCAGAGCTAGTGAGGGGGAAAATCTGGGGTTCAAAGCTTGCTCAGGCTGCCCTCCTCCCAAGAACCTCAACCTCTCCGTTTCCTCTCCTCCCTCCTCTCAGGCAGAGGTGTTTTGGCCTCTGCCCCTTCACAGGGGTTCTCTATGGGACCTTCTGGCCTGGCTGAGCCTAGTCAATGGTGCCTTCAATGAATGCACAGCTCCCAGGGTGTTGTGATTAGGGGAGGGGAAAGGGTGGGCCATGTGGGAGCCTTGGAAAGATGGGGGCTCCTTGACAGCCAGATGCCCAATATGGCAGATGCAAGGTTCTGTCCCCAACTGTAGGAATTTGCCACTAGGATGTCCTCAGCCCACTCTAGTATGCTGCTGCCATGGGCTGTCCCAGTGCAGGAAGTCAGCTTGGGCCAGGTAAGTGGGAAATAAAGCCGATAATATGATCAGATTCCCAGCAAGACAGAGGCAGGCCAGGACATGAGTGTTCATATTAGCATGTGTGTTTCAACATATCCAGAACCCCTTCCCAGGAATTAGGACCACCTTGGGTGTGTACACAGTGCCTGATTTGGCCCGCGGGTTCTCAGACAACTTTTGAAGCCATATGCCCTCCCGCAGTAAGGCACAGGGATTAGGGAGCAGGTGTGGAACAGAATGGCCTGCACTGAACAGTTTCCTAGCTGTGTTGCCTGGGCAAGTGACTTCACTGCCCTGCCTCAAGGCTCTCTTCTGCAAACCAGAGATAATCATAGTCCTTACCTCAAGGGATTGTTAGAGGATTAAATGAGGTAATGTATATGCAAAGTGCTTACAGCTTGAGTATAAGAAGTACTTGGCAAGGTCCTTATCACCATCTCCAGCCCAGGTTCCAGGAATGAGCTTCCACTTGAACTGGCATGAGTGAAGCCCTTCCTGGTTAGTACGGCCCTCCCATCACCATGACAACTCACATCTCACCGTGGGAGTAGGGGCATCGTCAGGGAACTGGGAGGGAGCAAGGAGCTGTCTGTGGACCTGGGCAGGCTTCGCCCCAGGGCCCTGTCCTCCCCGACTTCTCAAGGCCTGCTGCCCTGGGACCCATGGCACTTCCACATGTGCTGGAATGCCCTGTCTGGATCGGGCACCCCGCTTCTTGACTTCAAAGCTACAAATTGGGGAGAACCCCAGGATTCCAGAAAATGCTCACTCCCTGATTGGACCCCAGTCCCAAAGGGAGCCCACAGCCTCCTCTGAGGAGTTGTAAATGGGTCACCACCCAGGAGCTTTTACTTTCTACTGAATGGTGTTTAGATTTTTTGTGAATTGTTTGCAACATTTAAAAATCAAGAAACTGCATGTTAAAAAAATACCGGTATCTGGCTTTTCAGATCTAGCCAGGCTAGACTGGCATTCCTGTGGGGACAGAAAAGCAGCTGCCCTTGGGTAGACAGACACTCTGCAGGTCTGACCACCCACCTCATCCGCATCCCCCGAACCACGGGCACCCCAACTTACCTGCTGGTAACCACCTCTCGGAACCCCAAAGGAATGCAGAGGGTGGCAACCATCCTGTCCTCCGTGTCCCTTGAGCTGAGATCCTTACAGCTCACCCCAGCCTTCCTTTACCAAACCCCCACCCCATTTAGAGCATGTCTGCGAGCCAGTTTACTTGTTAGCAAACACAGTAATAAAACCATGAGCAATCGCCTGGCTTCAGGTAATGGGTTGTATGAGCTTCTAGAGCTTTCTAGAACAACTTAGTCGAACCTTCAGTGATTCATAAAACTTGGGAGTGGAGGATGGGGAGGAAACCATCCCAAGCAGAGAAAGGACTGACAACAGAATATTGCAGAAATGTAGTATTTCCGGTTCAATGTAAACAAAAACATTTGAACTCAGTCCTAGGGAACACCTGAGGGGGCTGCTCTAATGAGTAGCCAAGTCGCTGATGGTCAGTCTGTTGTTGGTAGGATGGGAATGAAATAGGGTTGCCAGATTTAGCAAATATAAATACAGGATGCCAGTAATTTCTGAGTTTCAGATAAACAGTGAATTTTTTTTAGTATAAGCATGTCCCATGCAATATTTAGACATACTTTTACCAACAATGAATCAGAAATTCACGTGTCCCTGGGCATCTTGCATTTTTTTCCATCTGGCAACCCTGAAATGGAGAAGAGGGTGGCAGAAGATGAGATGGTTGGATAGCGTCACCGATTCAATGGACATGAACTTGGGCAAACTCCAGGAGATAGTGAGGGACAGGAAAGCCTGGTGTGCTGCAGTCCATGGCATCATAGAGTCGGACACAACTTTAGCAACTGAACAAGAAGAACTCTGAAATGAGGTTTCAGAGTGCTTGAAAAGTGCTTTAAACACTACTTTTTTTTTTTTTAAGGGACATTTTTATGCTATTTTTTAGAGACATCTTTGGCAGCCCAGTGGCTAGGATTCCACATTTTCATTGCAGAGGGCCCTGGTACCATCCCTGGTCTGGAAACTAAGATCTGGAAAGCCACAGGGAGTGACCAAAACTAAATAAAATGCTATTTTTAAAATCTGCTACTTTTAAATGATACAAATGAATTTACTTACAAAAGAGAAACAGACTCACAGACTTTGAGAATGAGCTTATGGTTGCCAGGGGATGGATGGATCAGGGGAAGGGATAGTTAGGGAGTTTGGGATGGGCAGGTACACACTGCTGTATTTTAAATGGATAACAAACAAGGTCTTACTGTAGAGCACATGGAACTCTGCTCAGTTTTGTGGCAGCCTGGATAGAACAGAGGTTTGGGGGAGAATGGATCCATGTCTATGTATTGCTGAGTCCCCTCATTGTTCACCTGAATCTATCACAATGTGGTTTGCTCATCAGCTATACCCCAATACAAAATAAAAAGTTTAAAATAAATAAAAGTCCACTACATTTGCCCAGGTCCCCTCCACCTGAGTGTGAGCGCTGGATGCTGGGCATGTGGGGCGTGGCGGGGGGCCGGTGACCCTCTGAAGCCCCCTCCACTGACTCTCTTCTCCCTTCCAGTCTCACCCCCGGCGGCAGCCGTCATGGCTGTGGACGTGGCAGAATACCACCTGAGCGGTGAGTCCCCACGGCCAGTGAGCCATCTCACAGGACCCTCCCGCCAGGCCCGGGGTAGGAGTGTCAGTGGGACCCCAGTAATAGCCCCGTTCTACTGATAAGGACAATCAGAGAGTTGCCCAAGGTCACAGCCCTGGTGGCTCAGATGGTAAAGAATCTGCCCACCATGTGGGAGACCTGGGTTCAATCCCTGGGTCAGGAAGATGCCCTGGAGAAGAGAAAGGGCCACCCACTCCAGTATTCTTGCCTGGAGAACTCCATGGTCGGGGGAGCCTAACAGGTTGCAGTCTATGGGGTTGCAAAGAGTTGGACATGACAGAGCACCATCACTTTCACACCAGATCGGGACCCATCTGAGGTCCCTTCTTCTGTCTCTTCCAGTCGCTTGCCTTCCTGTGGAAGGACTTGAGGGGATCCCCCAGGAGGGCCCTGTCCCGCTGCTCCCTAAGCTTGAGCCTGTCGTGTGGAATCCACTGCCCCAGGGGCGTTCCTGGAGCCAAATGCAAGGAAAACCAGGAAGGCTGATATTAGATGCACAGGATATTGAACCCAGTGGTCATCCAGTCTAGCCATGGCAGCTCCCTTGGGACCAGCCTCAAGACACCAGACACACTCAGGATGATGGCGGATGGTATCACAGCTGAAATGCACTCGTCATATTTTCTCCTTCTGTTCCCCTCCCCATTTACAGATGGGAGCAGGGAGGCTCAGGAAAGGGACCGTGACTAAGTAACAGACCCAGGACATGGACCCAGGTCTCCCAGGCCGCAGCTCCCCATTCCTCCAGCTCCTTCCCCAGCTCAGCCCCCAGCCAGCCCAGGGCAGAGCGGAAGGGCAGACCACCTTTCCCAACTCCCAGCCAGGAATTTTCACTTTCCACCTGCAGGCTCACAGGCCTTGGCCCAGGCCCTGGCGTGGCCTTCAGTGAGTAATGAAACCTCTCTGAGCCTCCACTTACTCATCTGTAAACTGGGGGTGATGCTGCCAGCCTCTGTGAGCTAACATGTGTGAAGTGCCCAAGTGTGCAAACAGAGCTCTCCCCCGACCTCCGGGCCTTTGCACACGCTGTGCCCTTCACTTGGAGCGCTCGCTGCCTCTGCCTGGCTAAGTCCTCAAGACCCGTGTGAGGTTACGAGCATAGAGCTGGAGCCACGTTGTCTGGCAGCTAATCGCTCGTCTATCACTCAGCTTCCCCTTCTGTAAAATAGGGATAATAATAGAACCATCCTCTCAGAGTTGTTCTGAGGACTCACTGGGTTAATATACAGGAAGTGTTTGGAACAGAGCCTGGCAAAGCGAGGGAACAATTATTCCTAAGCCTGCTTCTCTTCATTCCTGGTCTCAGCTCAGACCTCACTTCCCCGGGGGAATTCTTCCCATACGGTCCCGAGGCTGGTACACAATAAAATGAGTAAATACATGCGCATTAACTGTCGTTGTTTCATGTCAGCTTCCTGGGGATTTGTCTGTCCTGCCCCCGTTTTGTGCCACCCGGGCTGCTGGCTTCAGGCCCTCATCCCCCGGGACCCTCACTCTCAGGAGAGCTTGGTGATGCTTAGCCCCCTTGCCTTGTCCACTGCCTGTGTGGCCTATGTCCACCTCCTCCCAGCACCCAGGCCCCAGTGAGCCTGCTGGGCTGGTTGTGCATCTGGGTGGGGGACCCTCCCCCCCCACTTCACTCTCCAGTCACCAGGTCCGGCCCCTTCCCATCCCCCATTGACTGGACTTCTGAGAGTCTGGCCAGCTCTGGGCCCTCCGTAGCTCCTTGTTGTGATTTTATTTATCCCACAAATTACATTCTTGCAACAGAAGTCAGGAGCACACAGGTTCGCTCGCTATCTCTCTATCCGCATTTCTTCTGCCTCTTCTTGCCTCTCTGTGGTCTGCCCAGCCCTTGCCTACACGCTGTGTGATTTTTACATCAAAATCATGTGGTTATACTGTGTCGGGGATTGATTTTTTTTTTCCTTCTCTTAACAATGCCTCAGACGGTTCTCTGCATTGCCACAGCGACGTCCCGATGACCTCAATTGTCATTCTCAAAGCCCAGTGACCGTCCGTCATGAGACAGCGCCACTGGCCCCCACTGGCCCCCTCGGTCAGACCTTGGGGCTGTTTTCAGATTTCTGCCATTATAAATACAGACTCGCTGACTCACCGCAGACAGGAGTTGTTACTTGTTGAGATTTTTCCCTTAGAATAACCAGGCCCCCCGCCCACCCTGCGTGGGACCACTGGATGGTGGATGATTTGGGTGTCATGCCCTCTTTCTGGATGAGGAGACAGAAGCCAGGGAGGCGACGTGGCCTCTGGGAGCAGAAGCATCTACACCAGACTCTCCATTTCCCACCCCGGTGGCCTTGAGCCCAGAAATATAAATAGATGTGTTCCTTAGCTTCCGTTGCCTCAGTTCCCCTCTGGAGACTTCCCAGGTGGTTCAGGTGGTAAAGAGTCTGCCCGCAGTGCAGGGGACCTAGGTTCAGTCCCTGGGTCGGGAAGATCCCCAAAGTGAAGGAAGGGACCGCATAGGGTGTGGAGAGCTGGGTAAATGACTCCGCCCCAAACGCCCCCTTCCCTTACTGTTAACCGGGTGCTCTGAACTCTCTGAGCTTTGCGTACCGGCCTCCTCCCAGACCAGGGATCGAACCCCGGCCCCCTGCATTGGAAGCACTGGAGAACCAAGGAAGTCCCTTGGCCACACACTCCTTGATGCTCCTGCATGCCCCAGCTTGGGCGTCCCTCTTTGCAAAACCCTCCTGGGATGTTCTCATCACGACGCCCATCACTGTCCCGTAATGATTTGCCCCGGGGACTGTGACCCACTTAAGGGACTGAGCCTGGGGCTCCAGGGAGTCCTCACACGTAGTCGGTGCTCAACAGCTGTGTGATGGGAAACCTCCACTCCTGAAACACCCTCCTTGCCTCTCTCCTCCCTGCTGCTGGGCACCTGTGCAGGCAGAGGCCGGGTGGGGCAGTGGTTACCCCTGCTTGCTCTGGAGTCTGGTGGCCAGAATTGGAATCCCAGCATCACCCCTTCCTGGTTCTGTGACCTTGGGCAAGTTCTTGTGTGCCTGGGTGTCCCCAGTTGAACCCAGTGTAGAGGCAACACTGAGAACGCTTTAGAGAACTGTATTTGCCAACAGTTCAGTCTTTTGCAAAATGAACCTTACTATCTCGTTGACTTCTCTGGGGAATTGAAGAACCAGGTTTCCCAGTAGAGTGACTTAACGTTTATGGTTCTGCCATGGGCCAAGCACTGTGCTCGGTGAGGACCTACCCAGCACAGCTGAGGGGATGGTTAATTACCATTTGGGGACAGTGAGGCTCAGATAAGGAAAGTTATTGACTCACCAGTGCACAAAAAGCATCTGAGCATCTCGATTTGTCCCCAAGCCCTGCACAGCCTACAGCCACCTCTCACTTCTGGTTGGAGTGTTTTTATTTGTATGTTGTCTGTTTTTCAGTAATAATTTTATGGATATAAAACTCACATGCCATACATTCATTCAGTTAAAAGGTACAGTTCAGTGGGCTGTAGTTAGTCTATTGTGCAAGCATGAGCACAATCAATTTTTAGAATATATTTATCACCCCGAAAAGAATTCCCATACTCCACACCCCCCACCGCTCCCCGCACCAGCCCCTGATACTAATTTACTTTCTGTCTGTAGAGATTCCCTATTTTGGACATTTCATAGAAATAGAACCATACAACATACAGTCTTTGGGACTAGCTCCCTTCACTCAGCATGATGTTTTCAAGGTTCATCCATGTTGGAGCATGTATCAGTACTTCATCCCTTTTTATTGATGAATAATATTCCACTGTAAGAAGGTACTACATTTTATTTTTCCATTCATCGACTAATGGGCATTGGGTTCTTCTTGATGAAGGTTGAGGCATAAAGGGGGATCATTTCTTCCCCCCGCCCCCGCCAAGCCCCCTTCCGCTTCCCCCCAGATCCCAAAAGTCTGCTTTGATTATCAGAAGCAAAAGTCCTCTGAAAGCTGAGAGAACTCGAAGAGGCATGAACAACCCAATTCATGTAAAGCCTAAGGAATATTTAACTATTGTTCTCAGCTCTTCATATACTCTAAC